>NW_006284618.1:7099524-7100871 GCF_000327345.1 Myotis davidii | reverse complement strand
TTTGGCGCTCAAAAGAAATTTCAGTTATTGTACTGTTGATATTTGGCTCTGTTGATAATGAGTTTGCTGACCACTGAGCTAGGGCAACATTTAAAACACACACACACGCACACACACATACACATAATCAAAATGAATTATGTTGAATTAAATTGAGAAATAATTGGTTTTTTTCCAGGTTCCAGAAGCCAATGTCCTGGGGCAGGTGGGCCATGGCTACAAGTACGCCATAGGGAGCCTCAATGAAGGGAGAATAGGAATCGCTGCTCAGGTGGGTCGCCTTGTGCCCTGGCACGCTCTCTCCGGGGGGCTGGTCAATGAACAGCTGGAAGGGGAAATGCAATGCAGCCAGCAAGAGGGGAAGCATGCGGACACAAGGGGGCGCCCTCCCTCCAGGCCCACAGGGCTCTGGGCTCCCCATCAGAGATGTCCAACAGTGGGCTCAGGTGGCGGCTTCCTGCTTTCGGAACATGAACGTTTGCCCGATACCTGCATCGATGACGTCCAGGCTGTGTGATAGATGCAGTATTTTATTTTAAATCAAGTCTTTAACGCATGAAATCCATTCTGGAAGAACATTCTAATTTAAGAAGAAGTGATTTTGAACTATGTAGTACAAGTCTCTAATCAATAGATAATGAAATGTTTGTTCTTGGTTTTGCATGTGAAATTCAGGGGATTTGTGTGTGAGACGCTTGAAATACAAGAGCTGCATTGAATAGATATGTGGTGTGAGAACTATTCAGTCATTTATCATATTTGCCCTTTGTCATGCATAGCACATGTTTCTATTAAGTGGTATCAGTTATTTCTTAGATTAAGAAAATGAGTAAAGCCGAAACCGGTTTGGCTCAGTGGATAGAGCGTCAGCCTGCGGACTGAAAGGTCCCAGGTTCGATTCCGGTCAAGGGCATGTACCTGGGTTGCGGGCACATCCCCAGTGGGGGATATGCAGGAGGTGGCTGATCGATGTTTCTCTCTCATCAATGTTTCTGACTATCTCTCTTCCTTCCTCTCTGTAAAAAATCAATAAAATATATTTTTTAAAAAAAAGAAAAGAAAATGTGTAAAGCCTTTGGTTTTATAAATTACATCATTTTTGTAGGATATATTTATTTACTTCTAGTCAGTGAATATCTGTAATTCACAAACAGAAGAGCTTTTAGATTTTAGGGTATTATACAGACTAGCTGTTGGATTGCTCAAATGTTGTGGTATGACTTGAGATTTTTTTCATGGCTGCTAGATTTGCTAACAGAATATTCTTAAATCGTAACGCTTACCTCCCCACAGAACTAGATAACATCTTACTGAAGAGACTGGCTTCTCTTTTTGAGGGTTTCTGCG
>NW_006284618.1:7098025-7099465 GCF_000327345.1 Myotis davidii | reverse complement strand
GGTGGCCTTACAGCCCGACCGGAAGTTAAGGTCAGGGAGCAGCGGCCCCTCGTAGGGACCGAGGCCTAGGCAGCGGGTCTGAAGGTGCCCGTCCTCGACCCTCTGCAGCCGCAGAGACTTAGACTTTCAGGGTTTACAGTGAAAGCATTTCAGAGGGAGGCCGGTTTTAGTGGACAGCGACTATTTCAGTTTTCACGCCGATAGAAAACTATTCTAAGGTGAAACAACTTCCATTCAGGGTGAAAGGCACCGTCTGAGCTCAGAGCCAGAGTGCAGGGGCCCGGCCACACTCCCTTTGTTCTGTTGGAGTTCTGCTCCTTTGTTTTCGTCTTTTAATTTTTAGCACGGTATTCTGTTCTCCAGGAAGTTCAAAATAAACGGCTAGAGGAAAGGTGACGTGTTCGAAGGAAATATTGAAGTTTGTGGTCATTTCCCCCAAAGCTTAACCTGCCGATTCTCTGTCCCTCTTTCTGAGCCTGCATGGCATTCCCGTGGTTAGATGTGACTTCATGACGACGTAACGTTGAATTCAGGGACCATTTCTAAGCTGGGACCATTCAGCCGATGCGGAGCGTGGTTCGCAAGGAGGACCTGCAGCGGGGCTGGCCCCACGGCCTGGGCGGTCCTCAAGGGTGTGAGCAGGCGGTGTTCCCACCTGCTCCGTGAGTTCTCGACTCCGGCTCTGCACTCGCCCTGGGCGGGAGTCTGACGCCCGGAGTAGCCACACTGACCCTGCCCAGGTTCGGGCTCTGTAACAACATAAGAACAACATCTTTTCTTCCCTCAGATGCTGGGATTGGCTCAAGGATGCTTTGACTATACTGTTCCGTACGTTAAAGAAAGGATGCAGTTTGGCAAAAGATTATTTGACTTTCAGGTACATAATCCTTAGCATCTTTCCCTGTGCTGGACTCGCCGCCTTCCCGCTAGTGAAGAGGGAGAGGGAGGGGACCGGGGTGTCTGGGAGAGCCTTGGAGGTGACTCCGCACACGGGTCTGCAGTCACTCCCGGGCTCCGGTCCTGGTTCTCTGTGTTACTGGCTTTAGGCCTGAGACAGGCCCCGCCCGCTCTGCGCCCGACGGCCCGCTCTGTCGGGTAGAGATGAGGACCGTCCTCCGGGCAGTTTCCCTCCGGCGGGCAGGCGCCAGCTTGTGGGGGAGGCCGCAGTGTTCAGTGAGTGACAAGCCGGAGCCACACTGGGTCCCCCGGAGACTCGCTCAGTCCGCCCTGCCCCTTCCATGGCGCACTTGGCACAGAAGGTGCCAGAGAGGTGCCCTCCGCCAGCGTGACTGGCCTGACCCAGTGGCCTGGCCCTCAGAGGTCCCGGCTGCCAGGGGAGGGGCTGGGGCCGCCCTCAACAGGTCTCAGCAGGTTGGCGGCTGGAGCAGCTGACGGGGCTCACCCAGCTCATCGGCAGTGACCACAGGGAGGCTGGGTGGG
>NW_006284618.1:7096099-7097971 GCF_000327345.1 Myotis davidii | reverse complement strand
CGTCTCGGGGTGCTGCCAGGCATCGTGCCAGCACACGCACCGCACGCATGCAGCAGCCCCGGGTTGGGGGTGCACAGTCAGGTCAAGGTCTGCAAAGTGGGAGCACAGCAGGCCTGGCCGGATCCCCACAGTCATTGACCACCCCCATCCTCTGCACAGAGACCGAGTTCCCAGGGCTCCCACAGTCATGTGACCACCGCCAGCCTCTGCCCAGAGACCGAGTTCCCAGGGCCATGTGGGGTGGTATCAGAATTACAGGATCTGTTGTCCCAGCTTCTGTCCTCGAGGACTTTCTCAGAGCAGCCACACCAGCCAGCAGCAGAGGGACAGACGGGGGACAGGGGTGAGGGAGGTGTGGTCCCTCTGCACACAGGAAGCGACGGACATGGACATGGGGAGGAGGAAGGGCCAGGGGTGACATTTCTGAAGATGCTTCTCGGGGTGATTAAAAGAAAACTTAGAAGTTTGATCACGAAAAGCAGTTATTAGTTTTATGTCTGTGTGAGGCCTGGGTTCAAGTTGGTCGTTTTTAAAAGCTTTACTCTCAGTAGAGCAATTGGTTTTGCTCTGCCTGAGGTAACATCATTCCCTCCTCTAGACCGCAAGCTCGAGCAACTAGATGGGAATGAAAATTTTCTTAATTCAAGCAAATGAAAATGTATATTCAAAATTTTGCTCTTTTGGAATTTTGTTTAACCTCCACTTGAACATAAAAAAGATTGAAAGTAATTATTAAATATAACTCAAATTTTTAAAGTTAACTTGGTGATCATTAATTTTTTCAACCTTGACAGTGATACAGAATTACATGAACTTGAAAAACTTCTTAAGCAACACATGCCGTGCAGGCGGCAGGTTGTGAAGTATTTTTACAACATGAGTGTGGGCTCCTTGGGGGATGTTTGAGTCCCTGACGCCCATTGGCGGGACTTGGGCGCCTTCTCTAACTTGGTCTCCTGTCCAGGGGCTGCAGCACCAGGTGGCCCAGGTGGCCACCCAGCTGGAGGCGGCGCGGCTGCTGACCTACAACGCTGCGCGGCTGGTGGAGGCGGGGAAGCCGTTCATCAAGGAGGCGGCCATGGCCAAGTACTACGCGTCCGAGGTGAAGTGCTGCTGCTGCTAATAATTCAAAAAATAATAAAAACGCAGGCGCTTCCGTCGGAAAGGGCCTTGGTTCTGTGAGGTCCTGAGTGTCCCCAGGTCCCACATGGAAGCCATGCGCCCAATTCAGGTGGGAGGACCCTCGTAAACCCCCAGTCAGCCTCGTCCGAGTGCTGGCGTCGCCCGCATGGTTCCCCATCGGGGCGAGTGAATGCCATGGAGCTGATGGGAAATGGAAACACCCAGAAGGGGCTGCCCGTGTGTGCGCTCTCTGTTCACACAGATGAGCTCAGTGTTACACAGATGAGCTCAGTGTTACACAGACGTGTTCCGTTACACAGATGTGTACCGTGTTACACAGATGAGCTCCGTGTTACACAGACTTGTACGTTTTACACAGATGAGCTCCGTGTTATACAGACTTGTACGTGTTACACAGATGAGCTCCGTGTTACACAGATGTGTACCGTGTTACACAGATGAGCTCTGTGTTACACAGACGTGTTCTGTTACACAGACGTGTACCGTGTTACACAGACGTGTTCCTTTACGCAGACTTGTACCATGTTACACAGACATGTTCCGTTACACAGATGTGTACCGTGTTACACAGATGAGCTCAGTGTTACACAGACGTGTTCCGTTACACAGATGTGTACCGTGTTACACAGATGAGCTCAGTGTTACACAGACGAGCTCAGTGTTACACAGACGTGTTCCGTTACACAGATGTGTACCGTGTTACACAGATGAGCTCAGTGTTACACAGAC
>NW_006284618.1:7088781-7095704 GCF_000327345.1 Myotis davidii | reverse complement strand
CGCGGGGCTGACAACCAGCAGATGCATCGACTGGATGGGAGGCGTGGGCTACACCAGGAACTGCCCGGTGGAAAAGTACTTCCGCGTGTTCCGTTACACAGATGTGTACCGTGTTACACAGATGAGCTCAGTGTTAAAAATATGAGCTCAGTGTTACACAGACTTGTACCGTGTTACACAGACGTGTTCCGTTACACAGATGTGTACCGTGTTACACAGATGAGCTCAGTGTTAAAAATATGAGCTCAGTGTTACACAGACTTGTACCGTGTTACACAGACGTGTTCCGTTACACAGATGTGTACCGTGTTACACAGATGAGCTCAGTGTTAAAAATATGAGCTCAGTGTTACACAGACTTGTACCGTGTTACACAGACGTGTTCCGTTACACAGATGTGTACCGTGTTACACAGATGAGCTCAGTGTTAAAAATATGAGCTCAGTGTTACACAGACTTGTACCGTGTTACACAGACGTGTTCCGTTACACAGATGTGTACCGTGTTACACAGATGAGCTCAGTGTTAAAAATATGAGCTCAGTGTTACACAGACTTGTACCGTGTTACACAGACGTGTTCCGTTACACAGATGTGTACCGTGTTACACAGATGAGCTCAGTGTTAAAAATATGAGCTCAGTGTTACACAGACTTGTACCGTGTTACACAGACGTGTTCCGTTACACAGATGTGTACCGTGTTACACAGATGAGCTCAGTGTTAAAAATATGAGCTCAGTGTTACACAGACTTGTACCGTGTTACACAGACGTGTTCCGTTACACAGATGTGTACCGTGTTACACAGATGAGCTCAGTGTTAAAAATATGAGCTCAGTGTTACACAGACTTGTACCGTGTTACACAGACGTGTTCCGTTACACAGATGTGTACCGTGTTACACAGATGAGCTCAGTGTTAAAAATATGAGCTCAGTGTTACACAGACTTGTACCGTGTTACACAGACGTGTTCCGTTACACAGATGTGTACCGTGTTACACAGATGAGCTCAGTGTTAAAAATATGAGCTCAGTGTTACACAGACTTGTACCGTGTTACACAGACGTGTTCCGTTACACAGATGTGTACCGTGTTACACAGATGAGCTCAGTGTTAAAAATATGAGCTCAGTGTTACACAGACTTGTACCGTGTTACACAGACGTGTTCCGTTACACAGATGTGTACCGTGTTACACAGATGAGCTCAGTGTTAAAAATATGAGCTCAGTGTTACACAGACTTGTACCGTGTTACACAGACGTGTTCCGTTACACAGATGTGTACCGTGTTACACAGATGAGCTCAGTGTTAAAAATATGAGCTCAGTGTTACACAGACTTGTACCGTGTTACACAGACGTGTTCCGTTACACAGATGTGTACCGTGTTACACAGATGAGCTCAGTGTTAAAAATATGAGCTCAGTGTTACACAGACTTGTACCGTGTTACACAGACGTGTTCCGTTACACAGATGTGTACCGTGTTACACAGATGAGCTCAGTGTTAAAAATATGAGCTCAGTGTTACACAGACTTGTACCGTGTTACACAGACGTGTTCCGTTACACAGATGTGTACCGTGTTACACAGATGAGCTCAGTGTTAAAAATATGAGCTCAGTGTTACACAGACTTGTACCGTGTTACACAGACGTGTTCCGTTACACAGATGTGTACCGTGTTACACAGATGAGCTCAGTGTTAAAAATATGAGCTCAGTGTTACACAGACTTGTACCGTGTTACACAGACGTGTTCCGTTACACAGATGTGTACCGTGTTACACAGATGAGCTCAGTGTTAAAAATATGAGCTCAGTGTTACACAGACTTGTACCGTGTTACACAGACGTGTTCCGTTACACAGATGTGTACCGTGTTACACAGATGAGCTCAGTGTTAAAAATATGAGCTCAGTGTTACACAGACTTGTACCGTGTTACACAGACGTGTTCCGTTACACAGATGTGTACCGTGTTACACAGATGAGCTCAGTGTTAAAAATATGAGCTCAGTGTTACACAGACTTGTACCGTGTTACACAGACGTGTTCCGTTACACAGATGTGTACCGTGTTACACAGATGAGCTCAGTGTTAAAAATATGAGCTCAGTGTTACACAGACTTGTACCGTGTTACACAGACGTGTTCCGTTACACAGATGTGTACCGTGTTACACAGATGAGCTCAGTGTTAAAAATATGAGCTCAGTGTTACACAGACTTGTACCGTGTTACACAGACGTGTTCCGTTACACAGATGTGTACCGTGTTACACAGATGAGCTCAGTGTTAAAAATATGAGCTCAGTGTTACACAGACTTGTACCGTGTTACACAGACGTGTTCCGTTACACAGATGTGTACCGTGTTACACAGATGAGCTCAGTGTTAAAAATATGAGCTCAGTGTTACACAGACTTGTACCGTGTTACACAGACGTGTTCCGTTACACAGATGTGTACCGTGTTACACAGATGAGCTCAGTGTTAAAAATATGAGCTCAGTGTTACACAGACTTGTACCGTGTTACACAGACGTGTTCCGTTACACAGATGTGTACCGTGTTACACAGATGAGCTCAGTGTTAAAAATATGAGCTCAGTGTTACACAGACTTGTACCGTGTTACACAGACGTGTTCCGTTACACAGATGTGTACCGTGTTACACAGATGAGCTCAGTGTTAAAAATATGAGCTCAGTGTTACACAGACTTGTACCGTGTTACACAGACGTGTTCCGTTACACAGATGTGTACCGTGTTACACAGATGAGCTCAGTGTTAAAAATATGAGCTCAGTGTTACACAGACTTGTACCGTGTTACACAGACGTGTTCCGTTACACAGATGTGTACCGTGTTACACAGATGAGCTCAGTGTTAAAAATATGAGCTCAGTGTTACACAGACTTGTACCGTGTTACACAGACGTGTTCCGTTACACAGATGTGTACCGTGTTACACAGATGAGCTCAGTGTTAAAAATATGAGCTCAGTGTTACACAGACTTGTACCGTGTTACACAGACGTGTTCCGTTACACAGATGTGTACCGTGTTACACAGATGAGCTCAGTGTTAAAAATATGAGCTCAGTGTTACACAGACTTGTACCGTGTTACACAGACGTGTTCCGTTACACAGATGTGTACCGTGTTACACAGATGAGCTCAGTGTTAAAAATATGAGCTCAGTGTTACACAGACTTGTACCGTGTTACACAGACGTGTTCCGTTACACAGATGTGTACCGTGTTACACAGATGAGCTCAGTGTTAAAAATATGAGCTCAGTGTTACACAGACTTGTACCGTGTTACACAGACGTGTTCCGTTACACAGATGTGTACCGTGTTACACAGATGAGCTCAGTGTTAAAAATATGAGCTCAGTGTTACACAGACTTGTACCGTGTTACACAGACGTGTTCCGTTACACAGATGTGTACCGTGTTACACAGATGAGCTCAGTGTTAAAAATATGAGCTCAGTGTTACACAGACTTGTACCGTGTTACACAGACGTGTTCCGTTACACAGATGTGTACCGTGTTACACAGATGAGCTCAGTGTTAAAAATATGAGCTCAGTGTTACACAGACTTGTACCGTGTTACACAGACGTGTTCCGTTACACAGATGTGTACCGTGTTACACAGATGAGCTCAGTGTTAAAAATATGAGCTCAGTGTTACACAGACTTGTACCGTGTTACACAGACGTGTTCCGTTACACAGATGTGTACCGTGTTACACAGATGAGCTCAGTGTTAAAAATATGAGCTCAGTGTTACACAGACTTGTACCGTGTTACACAGACGTGTTCCGTTACACAGATGTGTACCGTGTTACACAGATGAGCTCAGTGTTAAAAATATGAGCTCAGTGTTACACAGACTTGTACCGTGTTACACAGACGTGTTCCGTTACACAGATGTGTACCGTGTTACACAGATGAGCTCAGTGTTAAAAATATGAGCTCAGTGTTACACAGACTTGTACCGTGTTACACAGACGTGTTCCGTTACACAGATGTGTACCGTGTTACACAGATGAGCTCAGTGTTAAAAATATGAGCTCAGTGTTACACAGACTTGTACCGTGTTACACAGACGTGTTCCGTTACACAGATGTGTACCGTGTTACACAGATGAGCTCAGTGTTAAAAATATGAGCTCAGTGTTACACAGACTTGTACCGTGTTACACAGACGTGTTCCGTTACACAGATGTGTACCGTGTTACACAGATGAGCTCAGTGTTAAAAATATGAGCTCAGTGTTACACAGACTTGTACCGTGTTACACAGACGTGTTCCGTTACACAGATGTGTACCGTGTTACACAGATGAGCTCAGTGTTAAAAATATGAGCTCAGTGTTACACAGACTTGTACCGTGTTACACAGACGTGTTCCGTTACACAGATGTGTACCGTGTTACACAGATGAGCTCAGTGTTAAAAATATGAGCTCAGTGTTACACAGACTTGTACCGTGTTACACAGACGTGTTCCGTTACACAGATGTGTACCGTGTTACACAGATGAGCTCAGTGTTAAAAATATGAGCTCAGTGTTACACAGACTTGTACCGTGTTACACAGACGTGTTCCGTTACACAGATGTGTACCGTGTTACACAGATGAGCTCAGTGTTAAAAATATGAGCTCAGTGTTACACAGACTTGTACCGTGTTACACAGACGTGTTCCGTTACACAGATGTGTACCGTGTTACACAGATGAGCTCAGTGTTAAAAATATGAGCTCAGTGTTACACAGACTTGTACCGTGTTACACAGACGTGTTCCGTTACACAGATGTGTACCGTGTTACACAGATGAGCTCAGTGTTAAAAATATGAGCTCAGTGTTACACAGACTTGTACCGTGTTACACAGACGTGTTCCGTTACACAGATGTGTACCGTGTTACACAGATGAGCTCAGTGTTACACAGACTTGTACCGTGTTACACAGACGTGTTCCGTTACACAGATGTGTACCGTGTTACACAGACGTGTACCGTGTTACACAGATGAGCTCAGTGTTACACAGACGTGGCCTGAGAGCGCGGCCAGGTCCCGGGCTGCTGTTCCCTCAGCAGTTTGTCCTCCTTCCGTAGCCTCACGTAGCCATCGAACCCTTCGTCCCCAGTCAGCTCCTGCCTCCACCTCCCTGAGGGCCCGGCTACCAGCCCCGTGTCCACTCTGCCCACCCGCCCGCCCGCGCGGCACGGGAGTGGGGTGTGCAGGTGGTCTCCTCTGGCTGGGCTTCCCGCCTCTTCCCTCAAGAACTGGGTTTATAGGTTCTTTTGAAAACATCAAATTGCCTTTCTAAATGCCTCGGCAGACCTTCTAGTAAAACACAGCACACACTGCCCTGCCCTGGCCGGTGGCTCAGTGGGTCGGAGCTTCGTCCTGTCACCAGAAGGTTGGGGCCCAGGTCCCGGGCAGGGCACACGCCCAGGTCGCAGGTTGGATCCCGGGTGGGGGCACATATGGGAGACAACTGATCGATGTTTCTCCCCGCCCCCTTCCCTCTCCCTGAAGATCAATGAGAAAACATCCTCGGGTTAGGATTTTTAAAAATCGGCCTTAATTTCTCTTTTACTAAAAACGCTAACATTTGGGGTTTGTTTCGTCTGTTCTTTGAAGTGTGAGCCGCTACCTGCCTACGAGCCTGAGCATGAGGCTCTGTCCAGGCGGAGGGCAGAGGCCGCCCTGCGGGCCGCGGTGCTGAGGGCCCTCGGGCTTCCGCGCTGCCGGCTCAGGGACGAAAGCCTCGCCTGTGTGATGCGGACTCTGGAATCGAATCCCACTCCCAGGCGGAGGGCCATCGTCTTGCAGGCACAGCCGCCTCCGCAGGCCACATGCTTGGGGCGCGGGGCAGAGCGTGGAGCAGGTGCAGGTCTGTCCGCAGACGCAGCCGAGTCCTCACTCTGGTCCCTTTGTTTAAGGTACAATATACGAGGGCGCGTCCAACATCCAGCTGAACACCATCGGGAAGCACCTCGACGCGGCGTACTGACCCCGGGGCCCGCTGGGCCGTCTGAACCCCGAAGCTCTGTGACCTGGGGAGCGTCACCCGGCAGCACAGTGATTGATGGAAGTTGTGGTCGTGGGTCTCGGGTCGCCATCTCTGTGTTCTTCCAGCTCCGCCCAGCGTGGGCACAGGAAGCCACTTGAACATCTGGGGGGAAATGCTCTCCGGCCTCCTCGGAACTTTCTAAAGGTCTGAGGCCTCGTCCCAGCTGCAGGTGCTGAGGGGCCTCTCCACGGCTGGGCGCTGGTGACCCGGGCGTTGTCTGTTCCCACGAGACCTCCTTTGTGGCATTCGTCAGACATGTCTGTGAGACTTGGCACGTCTCCCGGATTGAGTCCACCCTAAGCTGCTCAATGAGGTAGAAACGGACAAATACTTTCTGTAGGAAAATCGAAGAGTTCTAGTTGTGAAACCTGAGAATGGGAGGAAGGTAAGGATCCCACTCTGTAAGTCGTAAACGTGAAGAAAACGCTATTTTACCAAAATAAAGCGAAGATGTCGCGAGGCCGGCCTGTGCGGGGGTGGGGCGGGCTGTCAGCTCGCTGCCTCTCCGGTGCGAAGCCTCAGCACTGGGGTCCGCGCTCAGAGGCACCCCTGTTGTCCTGTCACTGTCCGAGCCGTCGCCAGCAAGTGTCTCCTTAAGTGGGACCGTCCTCGGCCGCGCCGCCAGCTTCACCATGGCTGGTGATTCAGCTGCCGCACCTCGTTCGGCTCCGTGATCCTCAGGAGGGAGGTGTCCTGCCCCCCGGAGCCGTGTCCGAGCTCATGGGGGGCAGTTAGAGCATGTTCAGTGACAGAAAAGTCCTTTCGTCGCGGGAAGCAGAAGCATTTGGTTGCTTGCAGCACAGGCGCAGAAAGGCCGAGGTCGGCACAGGGGTCTCGAGGGGGTGGAGGG
>NW_006284618.1:7086817-7088566 GCF_000327345.1 Myotis davidii | reverse complement strand
TGGGGGTGCCGGGTGGAGGGGCTGCCGGGGTCCCAGGTCCCGAAAGGGCTGGGAGCGTTTCAAGGCTCAGCTCGCCGCTGCTGCGCAGGAAGCCCCTTGGGCGCAGGCGCCGGACGGGGTTTATTAAGACAGAAGTTGTGCTTTGCCCGTTCAGGTTCACTGAGCTGGACTCTAACGCAGATCATAGTTAACTATGCGGGATTGTGTGAACGCAGTGGGTGTGGGTCACATTAAAGTGTTAGGAAAAAATCAGAACAGATTTAGTCCTTGGTCCAAAAGAGGTAGCATCTACTTAACTTTCAAACAGGGAGATGAGGAAAGCCTCATTCAGTCTCTCAGAATGAAAGTGGGGGGGACTGATGGGAAGTCGGACTGATGGAAGTCGGGGTGGGTGAAATGCTCTGAATGGAAGGGGCGTGGACGTCACTTCCCGCGACTGTGACGGTGGCTTTACCGCCAGCGGCAGAGAGGCCAACGTTGGTGAAAAGCCTCTCGGCTCCCCTGGATTAGAAACCCGCGAGTCACGTGGGCAGCCACGCGGACCTCGCGATGTCCGGGACGCAGCCAGCCGACGTCTCCCATCGCTGTCTCTCTACCCTCCCTTCCGCTCGCTCTATAAATCAGTGGAGAAAATATCCTCGGGTGAGGATTAACAAAAAACCCCAAAAAGCCAGAAATGGCTGAGGGGGCCCTTAAATCATGCAACGACACCTACAGCCCAGCCGCTTAAAAGAACAAGATCCATGTGCTGAGGTTAAATCACCGACTTATTTTAAATATGACAAATCGCACATTTGTGCAGCGCAGTAAGAAAGTGTAGTTTTGTGCGTGCAGGCACGTGTATAAATTCTTAACTCGGGCGGTCTGGTCGCCACACAGAAGCGCCTGGGACTTGGAGGAGGAGGCAGCGGTCGCGGGCACCCCTCCCCCCCAGGTTTGTACCGGGCGTGTGCGTGGGGATCGCAGTTGCCTGGGCACCACTTCTGTGCTCGAGGGTGAGTGAGTGAGAGCTGCCGGGGGTGCACCGTGTCCCTTTCCCGGTCGTGCCCCATTCGGCCACAGCCCAGGAGGCAGCCCCATTCGGCCACCAGGGAGACTAGACTGACCCAGGGGAGTGAGGGGACCTGCCTGGGGGGGGAGGGGGGACTAGCCCTGAGCAGGTGGCTTAGCTGAGCAGGTCGCACCCAAAGGGCAGGTCTTGGGATTAGCATCTTGCCTTTACTTGTAACTCGATTTTCTGTGATTTGACCTGAGGTGTTCAAAGGTGATATTTTCTTGGACATGAGCTACTTGTTCCCAGGAAAAAAGAAAATTCCAAAGTCCTACGGACGCCGGACCCCAGACCGTCGTTGAAATTGGGGGTTCGCTGGGGCTGCTTCTGTCCTGACCTGGGAGCCA
Organism: Myotis davidii; assembly: GCF_000327345.1. NCBI lineage: Eukaryota > Metazoa > Chordata > Mammalia > Chiroptera > Vespertilionidae > Myotis > Myotis davidii. The sequence continues at coordinate 7,087,168 of NW_006284618.1, read as the reverse complement.
CACTGAAAAGGCGTGGGAATGTGCACAAGAGCCTGTTTGCCTCTCGCCCGCGATGCCCACGGTTACCACCTGGCCCTGAGGGGAAGGGCCACACTGCTCACCCCGTCAGCCCTAAGTTCATTCAAGTGTTGCCTCTTTGCAGCCCGTTTTCCTGTCTGAGTGTTCCACTGGGCCCCACTACCCAGGTCCCACCATCCGGGCCCCACCATCTGGGCCCCACCACCTGGGTCCCACCATCCGGGGCCCACCACCTGGGCCCCACCACCCAGGTCCCACCACCCAGGGCCCACCACCAGGGGCCCACCACCCGGGGCCCACCATCTGGGCCCCACCACCAGGGGCCCCCCCCCC
>NW_006284618.1:7084830-7086672 GCF_000327345.1 Myotis davidii | reverse complement strand
GGGGCCCCACCACCCGGGGCCCACCACCAGGGGCCCACCATCCGGGGCCCCACCACCCAGGTCCCACCGTCTGGGCCCCACCACCCGGGCCCCACCACCCGGGTCCCACCGTCTGGGCCCCACCACCCAGGTCCCACCATCTGGGCCCCACCACCCGGGGCCCACCACCCCGGGCCCCTCCAGAGGAGCTGAGCCCCGTGCTCACCACTGACCCCGCAGGAGAGGGCTGCATGTTTCATGCAAAACCCAGAGCACCCGCGGGCGGCGTTGGGAGGAGCAGCTCTGGGAAGAGCCCTCGTCCGTCCTGTCCAGCAGGCGAAGGCGGCTCTGGGGGGGATGGGAGGGCTGGTGGCTGTGAGGCCTGTGATTTCTCCCGACACTCAGTCCCCCGTATTCTTCTGCGTTGCCCTCTGCCCGTCACTTCTCACACGTGTGGCCCCTTCCCTCTCCCGGCTTCCCGCCTCGGCGTGCGGGTTTCCTGTCCAAGGCCCGTGGTCCCTGCCCCAGGTTCCTAGCGCCCGGCCCTCAGCCCTCGGCCCGCCCTGCGGAGGCTCCACACCCACGACGGCGCAGGCCGCCCGGTTCCATTGTTTCGATGAATAATTACATTTTTAATAAAGAGGCTGAAATCGCAGGGACTTCCACCTCCTCGCGTGGACTTGATGAGAACGGTTTCCATATAGATCCCCATTGTTCTGGCGGTAATTAAGTTTTCATGGGTGGAGAACGCAGCGTCCTGCGTGCGCTCGGTTATTATGGAGCTTTAACACCTGAAGGGCCCTCTCGGAAGGTTTTCTATTCCTGGTTCTTCCCAGCGTCTCTTGTTTTCTAACCCCTCCTTTTGTGTTTTCTATTTCTACGATGTGCTCATGTGGGCTCCATGACCCACAGGGTTTTAAAAAATAATTGTATTCAAAGCGTCCAAGAGGAGAACGTATGTTCATAGAAAAATACAAATGAAAGCTGCTGGCGGGACCGAGGCGTGGCGCTGCCACAGAGGGAGCTCCACTTCTGTTTTTTTTGCGGGAGGCTGCGCCCCGAGCCAAGGACTGTCAGCCCCGGGCTCCCAGGTGCGGGTGGAAGAGAACCAAACGGACAGCAAGAGGCAACCTCGGGACACAAGCGCCTGGCAGGGCCCAGCGATGTCCACAGTGAGAGGCAGCAAGGACGGCCCAGGCAGGCCCCGCAGCCCTGGCCCTGGGGAGCCCGCCCACAGGGAGCCCTGACTGGGTGCTGAGTCCATTCAGCCCGAAGGAGGAGGAGCGTGTTGGCTCCACCCACAGACCGAACACAGCTGGTGAGTCGGGCTCAGAGGCCAGGTGAGCTGGGAGGGCCACTGAAATGAGGCGCGTGTTTTCTCTGACGGAGGGACCTGGAGGCGGCGGGCAGGGCCGGAGGGAGGAGCCTGGGCCGCGGACAGCTCTGGGGGATCAGCTAGTTGGGGTAAGAGGGCCTTTCCATCTGCTCCGGACTGAACACCTGTGCCCCCCATTCAGGCGCTGAAGTGAAGGACGCTGGGAGGTGGGCTGGGGTGGGGCGGCCTGGGATGCGCTTATAAAAGGGCCCGCAGCCGGCCGGGAAGCAGGGCCCCGTGACCTGGCACTTCCCAGCCTCCAGAACTGTGAGTGATGAACCTTTCTTGCTTCTAAGCCCCCCAAGTTCACCCCAACAGACGAAGACGCTTACTGCTCTGCCAGTCATATAAGGGTATAGCACATACAATGATGTACAGGACATACTTAATAATGATAACAAACAACTATGTTATCATTATAGTAATGTATTTACCATACTATACTCTTTATCACCATTCTAGCATGTACTTTTTCTACTTACAAAACA
>NW_006284618.1:7070074-7084714 GCF_000327345.1 Myotis davidii | reverse complement strand
GAAGTGCTTTCACCTAAAACACTGTTTGGTAAATGTTTTCCTCTCTCACTCGCTGCCTGCAGTCCAGCAGGGCCGCTGGGAGCTGCTGGGGACACTGAGGCATCGTTTCGGAGAATCAGCGGGGCCGGGGGGGGGGGGGGGGGGGGAGGACTGTACAGACTCGCACACTCGGTGGCTCTGCAGGTGGTGAGCCTGGACAGGGCAGGTACAGGCTCGTTCCAGCCCCTCCCTCAGCTCCACGCGGTCCCGGGGCCTCGGGCAGCAGGGAGGTGGGGGGGCAGCTCAGGGTCATCGGCCCGGGCGCTGCCCTGTCTGCCCCGCCCCCACGTCCTAGGCTGTGGCCCGGCCGTAGCGACACACGGCAACGTCCCGGGGAAGAGGAGGGTCTGGGGCGGGGAAGCAGGTGTCCCTCTCCTCCCCTGGGTCTGGGCCACAGCATTCCAGAACCAGCCCTGTGATCGTCAGGACCGCTGGGGTGGTGGGAGGAGGGCAGTCACCAGAACAAGGGCCAGGGCTGCGGAGGGGCAGGTGCTGGCTCGGGCATCTGCGTCCGGGGCTGCTGCGACCACATGCTATTACTGCCACTTTACACAACAGAAACGCCTTCTCTCAGAGCTCTGAGGCCAGCCAGGCCGGTGTGGCTCAGTGGTGAGCGTCGGTCTGGGGACAGAAGGGTCCCAGGTTCGACCCCGGTCCAGGGCAGGTACCTCGGTTGCAGGCTCCTCCCCGCCTGGGCCCTGGTTGGGTCCAGTGCAGGAGGCAGCCGATCGGTGTGTTTCTCTCTGTCTTTCCCTCTCTCTCTCAAAACTAACGGGAAAGTGTCCTGGGGCGAGGATGACGTAAATAAAAATGTAAGGAGCTCTGATGCCAGAAGTGGGCGGTCCAGGTGGGGGCTCGGCTCCCCGGGGGTCTGGGAGGGTCTTCCTCAGCCTCCTGGGGTGGCTGGTGGCCACCAGCAACCTCGGAGGGTCTTGGCTCACACAGCACAGCCCCCACCTCCGCCTCCATCATCACTGGCCGCCTTCCCTCGTGAATGTCTGCATCCAACTTCCCCTCTTCTTCTAAGGACCCTCCTGGGACTCAGGCCCAGGGCGGCCTCCTCTTGGCCTGGTCACAGCGAAGCGCACGTTTCCAAGTGAGGTCACATGCGCAGTCCAGGGGGACACGAGTGTGGGGAGACACTGCGACCAGCCCACGTGGCACCGGCTGGGTCCCCCCGGAAGGAGGCGTGCCCCCGCGGGCTCCCTAGTGACTAGTGAGTAGCTCAGAAGCAGCTCGCCCTGGGGAGCCCGGGTGGGAACTCGTTCGGGTGAGGGGCACCGCGAAGCCCGCGTCCGTCTTAGAACCAAGGAGGCTTCCGCTCGTGGATGTTAAAACATCGACAGCGAGTGAGTTTGCCTGTTTTCACTTACAGAGACTCGCTTGTGTGGTTGAAATTGAGTCTGTATGAAACGCTGGATTTCACGGGGAAGTTCTGTGTGTGTCACTGGCATTTTAAACTCACACGGAATAGGAGTGGTGGGTGCGTGCACTCACCGGTCACCTGGCGATCACGTGCCCAGGCGGGGCGTGGCCGCGCACGTGGGAGCCTCCATCGGCCGCAGGTGTTCAGACACCACCGGTTACCGCACGCTCATCGCTCGCCAGCCCTGTTTGCAAGTGGTGACGGGTTTCAGTGTGAAGCCTGTCGTTGTAGACGTGATAGTGACGTCAGTGACGTTACTAAGTGTTTTCTCCAACATATGGCCTCCTCGCTAAAAGCTGTTGAAAGAAAACAGTGACTTTGCCCTGGCTGGTGAGCTCCGTGGTTAGAGCTCCCGTGACCTCATAGCAGCAGCCTGGGCTTCAGGGTCAGACTGCGGGGTCTGGAATCCACTCCCCCATCTTCCCTGTGCAGCCGGGGCAGGAGGGGGGCTACGTGACCTCTGGAAGGCCTTTTTCTTCCACTATAAAATGGACATGCTGACAGCACTAAGGCCCCTGGAGGCCCGCTGTGTGGAGCGAGGGGTGCGACGCCTGTGCGCCCGCAGAAGAGCCCGGACACAGCCGCTCGTGACTGTCACAGTTGTCGCCGGCGGAGTCCACCGCGGGGGCTCTTGGTCCATGTTTTGTCTCCTCAGTCAGACCAACAGCCCACAAGCAGGTCAGACGCCACGTGAGAAACTTCTGGAGCCCACGTTCGCGCACAGGGCAGCGCCTGCCCACCAAGGGCAAGTGCCCGGCCGGCGGCTGGAGGCGGCCTCGCGGCTGCCGCTATGCAGGGAGCAGGAGACGCTGAGCCCGCGCCCAGGTGGCTCCCGCTCTGGGACGATCTGCATGACATTCGGGTCAGTCAATTTAGAGATAATGACTCTCGCCGCCACCGTGCGTGTCCAATCACGGGAATGGGGTCCCCGATGGGTTTCTGCGGCCGGTGTCATTTCCTCAGAACAGCGGCCGAGCGGGGTGCTGGAGGGGGTGGCGCGTTTCCACCTCCTCTGCCGGGACTGTCTGGTGCTGGCGCTCTGGGGAGTAAAATTGAAATCATCGAGCCCTTTGAGGCATTGCAAGGACATTTCTCAAGAAGGACTTTTAGTCCAGGGGGTGGGGTGGCAACACAGAGCATCTGCCTGGAGGACACACACACGCAGGCACACACACACAGGCACACATACAGGTACATGCCACATATGCACGCACACACACATGCACTCACGCATGTGCACGTACACATGCTCGCATACCACACACGCATACACGCACATGCACACATACACACACGCACACACACACACTTAGTCTTTTCCAGAGCACGCTCCTCCCAGTGGCCAGTGGGTTCCAGCGGCCGGGGCTCTTTTCCTGACCGTTTCTACCTCCGTGAGGCCTTCACTGACAGATGTGCAGGAAACCTCGATGAATAGGGAAAGGGGTCATTAAAAATAGGCAAACGGCCTTGTTTCTCCGAAACGGCTGGCTTACGCCTGGCCGTGAGTTTTGGAGAACAAAACTATGAATTCACTTGCACAGAGAACAGCCAATCCGCCCCAAAGAGCCGGCGGCCTCCAGCGCGTGTGAAGCGCGTGTAGGAAATTCAGGCAGAAGAAAGCCCTTTATTTGAAAAGTGCAGGGACGCGCTGTCCCTGGCATGTCAGCAGGGCCGTCACTCCGAAAGGTTAAGGAGGGCTTTATTTTCCAGGTTCACCGTGGGTTTGCCGGGCGGCTCACCAGGATTTCAGCTTCTAAATGGAAAGAGATGGGGAGGGAGGCGGTTTATTCACTTCCCACTTAATTTCCTCCCGTCATGCCAGTCCGGCCTAATGCATGTAATTGCTGCCTTTGATGGAAACACCGTGACTGGATCACACGTTATACTGGCAAACAGTGTTTCTTTAAAGACGTGGCTGAGCCTCTAATTACCGAGTAACAAATGTCCCCACAAAGCACAGATTGGACCCGGCTCCAAAGCCGCCTCTGGCTGCTTTCCTGCAGGAGGAGGCCATTGTCTTAGAGGCTGTGCCTTCTCCAGGCCCAGGTGCCTGGGGGCCTCTCACAGGGTGACAATGGCCCTGGGAAATAAGAAAGGGCTTAATGAACTCCCCTTTCACAGGCAAATGAGCGGAGGAGCTGGGGAGGGATAAGGAGCCCCCCAAAAAGTGACTTTCCAGGGGCTGTGGGAGAGCCGGGGACGGGGCGCTGCATCCAGCCTGCTCAGGGAGTCCTTTATTCCTTCCAGGGAGGAGGCGGCTTTGAGAAGCGCTCGGGCGCGTGCGAGGCGGCAGCACCAGCTTCCCTGCGGTCGCCTCTCTGAGCACACAGCCGTTCCTTGACTTTTGCCAGAACTTTCCGAACGGGTTCCTAGTTACACATCAGGCACACGGGTGGGTCTAGGAGACCGGTGTGTCCTGCCCTTGGCGGTTAGGTTTGGAGGTTATTTCTTCGTGGGGCTGGGAGATCCAGTCACACCCATTCTGCACCCTCCCCCACTTCGGACAGTGCAGCCCGAGGGCAATGCCAGGTGATTCCAGGACGATGGTTATGGGAGGAGGTCTGAGTCCCACCGCCCGAGCTCAGATCTCCACTCGCAGTTCACCCCTCGTTCGGCCTGGAAAAGGGCGTCTTTCCACGTCTTGCAGCCACCTACCCGCACATGGGGAGCACACGGTACATTTTACGGGTCCTGCTATTCTGAGACACTGGTGCTTCGTGAAATGGGTCCCCAAGTGCCGGTCCCCCCACTCCTTGAGCCCGCAGCCCAAGGTCTCCGGGACATGGCAGCTTTATCCTGCACCCCCGGGGAAGAGACGGCCACGAGAACCCCATTAAGGAGGCTCTGTTTAAGGTGGGAGCTCTTTTTGGGCCCGGCCAGCGTGGCTCAGCGGCGGAGCGTCGACCTAAGAACCAGGAGGTCACAGTTTGATTCCCGGTCAGGGCACAGGCCTGGGTTGAAGGCTTGATCCCCAGTGGGGGACGTGCAGGAGGCAGCCGATCAATGGTTCCCTCTCATCACTGATGTTTCTATCTCCCTCTTCCTCTCCCTCCTCTCTGAAATTACATATGTGTGTGTGTGTGTGTGTGTGTGTGTGTGTGTATTAAAAAATAAAAGTTAGGAGCCTTTGTGCTAGAGTTCTGCTGGGTTTGCCTTGGGCTGAGTCCTGTCAGAGGCTCCGGTCCTGTCGGGTGGAGTCCCAGACCCGGTCCAGGAGCCAGGGGGACAGCCCCGCATGGCACTCATTGCCTCGCGGCTTCGTCAGAAGAAAGACCTGGATACATAACAGGAGACCCCCGCTCCCGCCCTTACAGTGCTAGAATTCAGCCCCTGCGTCCCCTGCTCACGTAGTTTCCTCAGGGCAACGGGAATCACCTAACACTATGCCCATAGAAGCAGTGCCCCAAATGTCCTTTTGTAAAAAAATATATTTTTATGGATTTCAGAGAGGAAGGGAGAGGGAGAGAGAGATAGAACCATCAAGGATGAGAGAGAATCATGGATCGGCTGCCTCCTGCACGCCCCACACTGGGGATGGAGCCCACAACCCCGGGCTGTGCCCTGACCGGGAATCGAACCCTGACCTCCTGGTTCCTAGGTCCACGCTGGACCTACCTGAGCTACCCTGGCCGGGCCCAAACGCCCTTTTCTACTAACCTCTCGTGCCCGTCTCTCCTCACCAATACAAACCCACATCAGTCAAGTGCAAAGTATAAACAGATGCAAAGTGGTGCCACCAATGGTGCAAAAACGCGTGATGCCCCGCAGTCGTGAAGATGATGCCGGAGAAGGATTTGAATTCTCTGCCAAGGCACGGACCGACGGGGTCTGGCCGTTCTTGATTTGAAGGAAAAAAACAAACAGGCGAGGGAGACGACCCCGCAGGCACGCAGTGGGCCGTGATCGGACGCCTGGGGTAAGATATGCCCTCGTGAAAGTGCACGAAGCCTTTGGAGAATTTTGCAAAAAAATGACACTTTGTAGGACCATGTTGTGAAAATCAGCCACAGAGAATGGCCCGCGGAGTGAGCCATCACACAGTGTTTTGCGGGGAAAGGAAAAGTTGCTTCGATAGCTCTAAACGAACACCTGACCCCCTGCCCGCCTCGTCGGAGATGCACCTGCAGGGACAGCCTGGCAGAAAACCCGAGTGCTTCCCTGTAATGAGCGCGAAGATGGATGCTGCAGGCTCAGGACGAGCCCCCTTCACGCCGCTCCGTCTGCCCCGCTCACTGGGAAGGAGGCTGCGTGAGGCTGACCCACCGAAAGGCGGCTTTTTCCACAGCAGTTTCCCCCCTCGGCAGCGATGGGGGCCTCCGTGTGCCAGGCGGTATCTCGGGGTCCCCAGGCCCAAGGCACACGTTCTTTTTGTTCATTTTTAAGATTTTTAAAAATATATTTGTATTGATTTCAGAGAGGAAGGGAGAGGGAGAGAGGGAGACATCCATGATGAGAGAGAATCATGGATCAGCGGCCTCCTGCCCGCCCCCCACTGGGGATCGAGCCACCACCCGGGCCGGTGCCCTCACCGGAATCAAACCTGGGACCCTCCAGTCACAGGCCAGCACTTGACCCCTGAGCCACACGGCCGGGGCCAACGGGCCTGGTTCTTATATTAGGGCTCAGAGCCGCGTCCCCTGTGGTCCCGGTGAGGGGAGCGTGTCCACGAGGGGCCTCCCCACAGCACAGGGCAGTGAGCTGTGTGGCTGGTGGTCAGGGGAAGGCCCAGGAGGACTGGACTCGGGCCCAGAGTCTGGGGCTGCCAGGCTTGGACTTGAGGGGTTGAGGGGCCACCAAGGAGGTGGCCCCAGTCACGAAATCTGAGAACTGAGCTCTGTGAACACCAGGCCGCCGGGGAGAGGGGCCACGTGGGGCTGGGAGCCGGCAGGGCATCCAAATGATGCTGTTGAAGCAGCCCCGCCCTGGTCCTGCCTCCCCGCTGGCCCTGCCTCTCTGTCCCTCCCCCCCCCCCCCCCGCGCCTTCCTGGCACAGCCCTGAGAGGGGCCCGGGAGGCACAGAGGCAGAGGACGGCTGGGCCCTTGCCAAGGGCACCCGGTGGGTGCTGGGATGTAGGTCATCGGAAGTGGGGGGGGGGCTCCCGTGAGGACCCGCACCCCATCACGGCTCTGGAAATTGGCGGGGCGCCCTCCGAGGAGCCGCACAGGGGGCGGCATTAAAGAGCGAGTGCTCAGGCGGCGTCTGGAGGCTGGATGGCGGCAAACGACCGGCCATTTCCTGGTCCGCTGGTCGGGATTAGCATACACGAGCGCTGCCATCTGTCTTGCCTCTTCGTCCCGGTTCCCGCCGAGGTGGAACCGCACCTCACCTTGGCGCCCGTGAAGGGTGATGCCCGCCGCGCACACGCGCACCCGGTGCTGCTGGGGCCGGGCAGCTCAGCTGTGGCCAGGCCAGGTGTCGGGGAGAGCCAGTGCGTTCAGGGAGGGCTGGGGTGAAGGTGGGCCCCAAGGGGAGGAAGGGGGGACGGGCCCTGGGTTCAGATCGCAGGCCTGGCCTCTCCCCGCTCGTGCGCTGTCTGTCGGGGGTGCTTGTCCCCTCGGCCTCATTAGTAAAGAACAGGCCGTCCAGCAGGTCAGGGCTGTCCACCCAGGGCACCCTCCGGCCCTGTCCTCGCCTGTCCCCAGCGGAGGGACCCCACCCCCTCCCACGGCCGTCAGGGTCACCACACCCACCATGAGGCTGCGATCCCGCTGCCCAGCACCCTTCTCCCTCCCGGGCTGGCTGTGGCCACAGCCACAGCTGGGTGGGGGGCAGTGGCCAGGGGACGGAGAGGGAGCCGAGGCTGGGAGACGAATCCTCCCCGTGCCCGTCACAGGGCCCAGGACGCCTGGCCCATCGGCCCGCGGCGGCTCCGGTAGCTGGCTCCCGCGCCGAGGCCTGCGGCCGTGCTGGTTGGCAGCTGCCATGCTGCTGCCAGGAGGGCCGGGGTCTGCGGGTGAAGGGGTGTGACCTCCGTCAGGCAGGGCGGGAAGGTAGGCAGCTCCCCAGGCACCAGGCCCAGGCCCATCACGTGGTTGCCGACAACGAGCAGGATGCCAGTTAGATGTGAACGTGGGTAAGCAGTGAATGAGGTTTAAGTGTAAGTGTGTCCCAGATATTGCATGAGACCTGCTTACACTGAACCTGTGTTTTTTTGTTTTGTTTTGTTTTGTTTTTAAATATATTTTATTGATTTTTCACAGAGAGGAAGGGAGAGAGATAGAGAGTTAGAAACATCGATGAGAGAGAAACATTGACCAGCTGCCTCCTGCACGCCCCCTACTGGGGATGTGCCTGCAACCAAGGTACATGCCCTTGACCGGAATGGAACCTGGGACCTTTCAGTCCGCAGCCCGACGCTCTATCCACCGAGCCAAACCAGTTTCGGCTGAACCTGTGTTTTTTAAAATATGTTTTTATTGATTTTAGAGAGGAAGGAAGAGAGAGAGATAAAAACATCAATAATGAGATAGAAACATTGATAGGTTGCCTCCTGCATGCCCCCCACTGGGGATCGAGCCCATAACCCGGGCACGTGCTCTGACCGGGAATCCAACCGTGACTCCTGGTTCAGAGGTCGGCGCTCACCACTGAGCCGCCCGCGGGCCTGAACCCGCTATTTCTGTTTATCTGAGGTTCAGATTCACCCGGTCTTTGGGGAGAGGGGGTGTTCGATTGCTTTGTTTTCACTCTTTGGCATCTTCTTTTGTTCGTTGAGGGCTTTTTGCTTGTTTTTCTCGCCTGGCGACCTCCCTCCCTTTCTCCTTGGCCGTGTCTGGCTCTGTCGAGGGGGACGGACCTCCGAGTCCCCAGGTGGCCGCTGAGCTCCCGCCCCTCTCTCCGGGTTTAGGAAAACAGACAGACAAACGGCCCCCAGAACCCAAAGGACGGCCGGTTCTGTCCGAGTCAGAGGCTCCAGCTCACACCGGGCCGGCTCTGCTGTACCAAGGAATCGTCACTGATTTCGCTAGGTGGTGGGATGGGATGTATAAGAAAATGCCCTGTTTTGGAGATGCATCCGAACATATGTCTAATTCTTTTTCATTGTTTCTTTGGGGAGGGGGTGAACATGGCAAAATCTTACCGATTAAATGTGGGGAGGGGTTTCTGGGTCTTCATTATCCCAGTCTCTCTACCTCCCTTTATGCTGGACAGTTGTCTTAATGAGGAGCTTGTTTGCTTCAAGGAGAGATTTCCCATAATCCTCGCCCTGCCGCGTTTGCTTTCTCACTGACCAGTCCTTGCAGAAGGGGGGCTGGGAAATGTAGTCCTTGGCTGGCCTGCTGGTGCCTGGGTGTCCTCCAGGCTCTGTCCACGGGGGAGACGGGGAGAATGGCCCCAGGCAGGACCGCACAGCCTATGCCCAGGGCACGACTTCCCAGCTCGCTCTGCCCGGACGGGGAGGCAGGGCCACGGTGCCCAGCGTCCGCCGTGGCTTCCTTGTCGGGATAGCCCCTCCTGGTCTTGCTCAGCCTCCCGATGGGAACGTCTGCCCTGAGAGCAGCCACCTCATCACAGCCCACCTCCCCGCCAAAGGTGGGGGTGGGGGGAGCTGCCGACCCCAAAGCTGTGCGTTCCGCAGCTGTCCACGCGGTGGGCTGCCACGTGCTTCCCTGCCTGCCCCGCGGCCGCCTCTGTAAAGAACACACAGTCCAGCCCGGCCGGCGGGGCTCAGGGGCTGAGCATCGGCCTATGAACCAGGAGGTCACAGTTCGATTCCCGGTCAGAGCACAGGCCCGGGTTGTGGGCTCGATCCCCAGTGGGGGGGCGTGCAGGAGGCGGCCGATATCCGTGATTCTCTCTCATCATGGATGTTGCTCTCGCTCTCGCTCTCTCTTTCTGAAATCGATAAAGAAATCTTTTTTAAAAAGAACACACAGTCAGGCTGCTTCCCTTGCTCTTTGAGAGGGACTTCCGTGGCCCAGGCCACTGGGCTGGCCCCGTGCAGGCGCATCAGTCTCACCTGGAAGACAGGTCCTTGAACAGGAAGCCACGTTCTGAGCTGTTGTCCCAGGCAAGCTTGCGTGGTGCTCCCGCCTGTCAACCAAGCAGGAACTAGCAGCACCTGGTGCGGCGCTCGCTCTGTAACACAGACCTCGAGGCCCGCACAGACATGTGGGCTGGGGACTTGGGAGGCAGCTGGCCCATCCACGGATGAATGGATGAATACCATGCGGTACAGCCCTACAGTGGAATATCACGCAGCCATGAAAAGGGAGGAAGCGCCGATACACGCCACATGAACCACCCTTAGAACCATTATGCTGAGCCCTAGCGGTTGGCTCAGTGGATAGAGTGCTGGCCTGCGGACTGAAGGGTCCCAGGTTCAATTCCGGTCAAGGGCAAGTACTTCAGTTACAGGCTCCTCCCTGACCTGGGCCGTGGTCAGGGGCACGTGCAGGAGGCAACCAATCGACGTGTTTCTCTCACATTGATATTTCTCTCTGTCTTTCCTTCTCTCTCCCTTCCAGTCTCACTAAAAATCAATAAAAAAAATATCCTCGGGTGAGGAAGAAAGGAAGAAAGGAAGGAAGGAAGGAAGGAAGGAGAATGGAAGGAGCTGGTCACAAAGGACCACATGCTGGTTGGTTCCATTTCCATGAAACATCCCGACGGGGCGAATGGACAGACACACAAAGGAGGTGAGTGGTTGTCCAGGGCTGGGGTGGAGGAGAACTGGGGGCGACCGCTATGGGCAGGGGCTTCATCATGTTCTGAACGTGACTGTGGTGGCCCTGGCCTGGTAGCTCAGCTGGTTAAGGGCCATCCCCATGAGGCAAGGTTGCAGGTTCGATCCCTGGTCAGGGCACATACAAGAAGCAGCCCATGAAAGCGTCAGTACGTGGAAGAGCAAATTGATGTTTCTCTCTCTGTCTCTCTCAAACCAATGAATAAAAAATATATACTTTAAAAACTGACTGTGGTGATGGTGGCACATGCTTGTTGATTTATTAAACCCATGAATTGTGCACTTTAAGTGGGCGAGTTATATCTCAATAAAGCTGTTTAAACAGTAAAAAAGAAAAAACACTCTGAAATTGGGAGGTATTTTTTTTAAATACGTTTTTATTGATTTCAGAGAGGAAGGGAAAGGGAGAGAGAGATAGAAACATCAATGATGAGAGAGAATCATTGATTAGCTACCTCCTGCATGCCCCTCAAGCCCACAACCCAGGCATGTGTTCCTGACTGGGAATCGAACCCAGGACCCTTCAGTCCGCAGGCCAACACTCTATCCGCTGAGCCACACCAGCCAGGGCTGGGAGATACTTTTATCAATGGCAGCAGCATAGACAATATGTAGTTGCCGACTGGGACTCGCGAGCTCTGGACGCCCAGGAAGCCGCCAGCCACTGCCAAGCTGGGCACTCCCGGGGCCACTGGGTGCCAGGAGCCTGTCGGGCTGGACCGGGCTGGGGAGGTCCGGCCTGGTCCCTGCCCAGCAGCGAACGGGCTCAAGTTAATGGGCCTCCACTTACATATATTGATCGTTTACCTCCTTCTGTTCCCAGCGCGAGATCTATGAGCGAGAGGAAAGGAAAAAGGAGTTCAGGTTTAAACTCTTATCACTAAAGCGAGTCTCCCTCTACATTAAAAACTGCCCAGGCCCCGTGGCGGGAACGGGCTCTGTTCTCGGGGCATAAATTTGTGTGTGTGGGAAAAAGACTTATTGGTGAATTTCGCAGTATTTTTCGTTGAACTGGCAGTTGCTAACCATTACACCAGTATTTATTTGATTCTTAAAGAGTACAAAACCATGGGCCACAAATAAAGAAGATGGAGTAATGGTTTGTGGCTGGGCCACTAGCTTTAAACTTGAAATGAAGTGTCCAGTTTTGAGTTACTGTGTCCAACCACCATTTGTACAGTTTGAAAAGTGGGGGCATTTTTCCAGGCTGTCAGAGCGCCCGCAGTTCATTGCCGTGAGTGATGTCGCCCCAGGAGCGCCGGTTGGGCTGCGAGCACCTCACTCATGACCGGAATCTATTACGGGGATTAATCGGCGCCGCCGCGTAATTTAGGGAGGCCCTCGCGCTGACACATGCCCGTGCATCCTTGCTTTATGGCTTGCTCCCGCGGGCGACGATGTCTCAAAAGTCGTGCTCCGGATGAAGTTGAAATTACACGTCACCCCATCGCATATGCAGTTTGGTGGCTTATTTTGCCGTCAAAATTACCACCCTGCAACAACAGGGGACGTTAATGGGGCCGCGGCGTGATTTACCTCGACGGCGCCGGCGGCCGGGAGGACTCGGCGCGGCCAGGGGCCACGTGCTGGGGAAAGCCGCGGCGCTCAGTCCCGGCTCAGCCTGGGGACCCCAAGCCACGTCACCCAGCACGCAGGCCTCTTCCGAGAGGAAAATCGACGTATTCGAGATTCTCTGCCAAATAATCGCCCTGAGCCGGGAGGAAACAAAAATGTGTATGTCAAGCAGGTTCGTCCTCCGCCAACAGAAAGGACTCAGCCTGTTTCCCGTTCGAACCCGGGACTGAGGTCTCTGACGGCCGTGCCCAGGGCGTCACAGGCAGATGCCTCAGGCGCAGCCTTGATTCATCCCAGGAGGCGCTGCTTTCCTGCCTCTGGACCGTCTGTCACGCCAGGGAGCCGGGCAAGGCCAGGAGGCCAAAGGGCGCCTCCTCTCTTTTCTGTTAAACCTCATCCGCGGATATTTTCCCGTTGATTTTTAGCGAGAGTGGAAGGGATGGGGAGAGAGAGAGAAACGGTGATATGAGAGAGACACGTCCCCTGATTGCTTTCTGCACACGCCCCGCCCAGGGCTGGAATCAGCCTGCAGCCAAGGGACGGACGGGACTTTGACTGGAATCGAACCTGGGACCCTGCAGTCCACAGGCGGACGCTCTATCCACTGAGCCACACAGGCCAGGGCCAACGGGGGCCTTTCACAAAGCTCCGGGCGGGGCGGGGGGTGGGGGTGCCCGTGTTGGAAGACGACCAGGTGTGGGCAACGCTGCCTGGAGGCTGGGCCAGCAGCCGCGTGGGACTCGCATGGGCCTCGGTGCTCGCCCTGTGGGCCTCTGCCTCCCCCAGCAGCTGTCCTTTCAGACACGTGAACACGCACATCAGTGGGGATGACACATTTTAAAGTTCATGCTGGGCTGCGTTGATATCAGGACAACACCTGCTGGATCTGTTACAAGGTGGCCTTCCCTGGTGTGTTCATTTTCGTTGCTTCCGGTTTTGAAGGAGATGAAAATGGCCGTTTCTGTGGGGGGCAGGTGCTGCGCCCATCGGCATGGCCCCCCCTCACCCCGGAGCCGGAGCCGCAGATCCCACCTCGGCTTTCTCCCGGTTCCTGCTTCTTTTCCTTCCAAGGATTCTTTCTGTTAAGGCCGGGATAGCCTGGCTGCGGCAGCTCATCGAGGGGCCTCGGTGACGGGCCGCCCGGGTCCCGGCCTGGCCGGTTGGCCCCCCGTGCCTCCCCCCAGCTCCCCCGTGGGGGGCATCAGGCCCTCCTCCCTCCCGCTGCCTCCCCCTCCACGTATTTGTCTTTATTTACACAAATGGCCAGGGCTGGGCTGTGGGTTCCGGTGGCTGGAGAGCTGGGGACAGTCCGGGGCCGGCTCCCCTGGCCGCGGGCGTGGCTGGCTGTGAGCACGGGAAAGGGTGTTCCTCAGGGGCCACCACCCGACCTCTGACCTCTTCGACCCAGGCCCCTCTTCCCGGCGAGTTCCGCCGGAGCTTAAAGGACGGCCATTGTCCCCGTCAACCACCCGCCGTTAATCATGTTTTCATCCGTGACAGTGACAAACCCTCGGGACCTGGGAGAGTTTATTAAGGTCAGTCTATAAATAAGGATTAAAAATTTTATAACGGGCGGCACCGACAGACAGACAGCTGGATGAAGTGCTTGAAGGAACAGTAAATATAAGAATGGACAGGGCGCCGGGCAGCCTGCGGGGGGGGCGCTCGTCTCTGCAGGCCGCTCCGGAGCCCTGGGTCCCGGCCTCCCACTAACGTGATGCCGCTTGGCTCAGCTGATGGGGAGACACCAGCCCACGCCTGTCGGGCCACGAGGAGGGAGCTGGGGACATTGAATGTCTCCTCTGTCCTCCCGGCCGCAGAGGGCTGCCGGAGGGGACAGCTCCAGGCCTGCGAGTGAGAGACAGCGAGCCACGTGGTTGCACTCGCCGCCCGGCCCTGGCCTCGGGCTGAGCCAGCAGCTGGCGTGGGCTGTGCTCCCCTGCAGCCTGCGTGTCCTCAGGGTGAATGCCGGCCTTCCGCTCCCGTCGCAGCCACCGCCATCCTGTGCTGGGCGTTTAACCCTTGGGATGATTTTATTTTAATTTTTAACTTAAAATTAAAAAAATATTTGTATTGATGCCAGAGAGGAAGGGGGGAAGAGAGAGAGAAGCATCCGTGATGAGAAGAATCATGGCTCACCTGCTCCTGCACGCCCACACGGGATGGGCCCGTAACCCGGGCCTGTGCCCTGACCGGGACGGAACGGTGACCTCCTGGGTCACAGGTCGACGCTCAGCCCTGAGCAGTCGGCCGGGCAGCCTGATGGTTTCTCATGACTCGGTGAACTGCCGCCAATGCCCTCTTGGCCGTGGGCGCGCGTGGGGCCCTCACAGGAAGCCTAGAGGCTGGAGCCACGCGGGAGGCGATCAGGACGGCGGGCAGAGCCAGGTCACGTGGAAGAAGGTGGCGGGGAGGTCCCAGCGCTGCAGGACAGCGGGACTCGGCTGGCACCCCTCCCGCCAGGCCGCCCACTGGCAGGAACGTCCCTCGTCTCACCCCAGGGGTAACCAGGGTGGCTGCAGGCAGCCGGGCCCGGAGACCCGTCTGAACCATGGTTTCTCAGCACTCAGCCTGGTCGCTGTTGGACCCACAGAAGAGCACGGGGCCTGTCCCTTTTCAGGACAGACAAGGGGGCTGAGGCGCCCGTGTGAGCCATCCTCACGGAGGTGGAACCATCGATGCGTCAGATGCCCACCGGGAAGCAGGATGGGCAAGGGGGCGAGCTCCCCTGCCTCCCGGCAGCTCCAGGTCCCTGTGACCCCAACCCAGGCTGGAGGGCCTGAGGGGTGCACCAGAGATGGGGGATGCGGGACCTCCACCCCCAGCAAGAGGGAGGCAGACCTCAGAGCCTAGAGTGAGGAGCGGCTCCGCCTTGGAATCCCATGTGGCAAAGGTCTGGTGGGCGTGTGTTCC
>NW_006284618.1:7068376-7069931 GCF_000327345.1 Myotis davidii | reverse complement strand
GTCGGGGAGGGAATGGGGGAGGGAAGGGAGGGGGAGTGGCCCCAGCCCCTGAGCTTCAGGGGGAGATGGGCGGCCTTGTGACCACTGTGACATGCACTGCGAGAACCATGTGGGCTGTGTGGACACGGTTCTACTGTGAAGACCTCTATGGGGGGAGGGGGGAAATCTAGGAAGACTTCACAGAGGAGGTGTCCCCAGGGAACTGAGCCTTGAAGGACACGTGGGGAAATGCAATGTGGGAAAGGGAAGGTGTACAATGGCGTGTTATGGGCTGAGCTGTGTCCCTCAAATTCATGTATTAAAGTCCTAACCTTCTGGCCAGCGTGGCTCAGTGGTTGAGTGTTGACCTGTGAACCAGGAGGTCACAGTTCGATTCCTGGTCAGAGCACAGGCCCGGGGTTGTGGGCTTAATTCCCAGTGGGGGGCGTGCAGGAGGCAGCCAATTGATGATTCTCTCTGATCATTGATGTTTCTCTCTCTCTCTCTAAAAATCAACGAAAATGTATTTTTAAAAAATGGCAGCCATATTTCAACCCATAATTCCACCAGAACTGGTGAGTTCCCGGGACCCCATCCACACAGCTCCCAGGCCTCCCTCTCTCCCCAGGGCCCCACCTCATCACAGGGACCAACGTGCCCCTTCCCTTTCTTCCCGGCACCCGAGTCCCTCGGTGACATTTTGTTTTTAATAATCACCACTGAGCCAAACCCGCTAGAGCCCTCGTGACATTTTAATCCGCTCAAATGGGAAGGAAATCTCCCCTTCATCACCCTCTGAAAATATTTAATTGTTAACATTCTCTCTTTTTTTTTTCTGCTTAAAGTTTCATTCCTTTTAAACAATCCAATTTTACGGGTGCTGCACCCTTAATGCGACCTAATTACGGGGGCTGTTGCGGTGGCGAGCGGGTGGGCGGCCTCGCGCTGCAGGTCTCGCCTCCCCACGGCCGGGGCCCAGGGTTTTCGGGGAGTCTTACCTCATTACCCCCATAATTGCACGTGTGTATGAGGGGCTGTGAAGACGCTTCGTTACCAGTAATTAAATTAAACACAACCGGAGCCGGGAAGATAGAGGCCTCGCAGCAAAGCAGCCGGCGGTCGGGTTCTGAGCCACGTCAGCCTCCCGCACGGCCGGCACCTCCTTGCTCTGCTGTCCCTAAGCGAGCCCCCCCCCCCCCGCGGCACTCCACGTGGGTGGGCTGGGGGCGGGAACCTGGACCGGGTCCTGGCTCTGCTTCCTTACCAGCATGTGACCTTGGGCGAGGACACTGAGGTCAGCGGGGACTGGGAACATGGCTGAGCCTCAGTGTCCTCATCTGTACAATGGGTCCAGCAGTAGTGACCCTTTAGTCGGGCCTTTGTCCTAGGGTCACCCTAAGGATGAAATGGGTCGCCCATGTCCAGTGCCCTGTAGAGACGAAGTGTTCGATGTATCTCGTGATTTCCGGTCCCAAGTCCTCTCGTTCACGTTCATCACACCGTGTCCTCACGGGAACTCCGTGAGTCTGACATTACTGATGAGGAACCTGGGGCTGGCGCTGCGGGCCGGGGGCGC
>NW_006284618.1:7066550-7068365 GCF_000327345.1 Myotis davidii | reverse complement strand
TCCTGGCCGCGCTCCTGGCCGCGCTCCTGGCCGTCCAGGTGCGAAGAGTTTCTTTGCGTCAGAAACCAGAGCCTGTTTCGCCCGCACCAGCCGCCAGGCAGCTGGGAGGGCCTCGCAGTCCGCAGCCAAGCTCCGGGCAGAGGCAGGCGCTACCGTTCTGACCAGAAGCAACTAAATCCCGCCGGGGCAGAGGCACACAGGCCTCCGGGGACGGTCTCGCCGACTCGCTCACCCAGAAATCGTCGCGCCCGGGGAACGTTCAAGGCGAAAGGAGGCGGCCACGGTACCGCGCGAGTCAGCTTTCCATCCACGATCGCGGGGACGGAGGAATATTCGCATGGGAGCCCTGCGATGCCGGCGTCGTTTGGTGCCGATAAAATGCAAAGGATAAAAATAAAACACCACGCCGCGGCAGAAGTATTCCCATAAATCATGGAAATGTAAAGAAAGAAAAAGAGCGCGCCGCCCGCTCGCATTTGGAACCAGGTAACGGAGAGATGTCAGGCTGCCGGGCGGCCGCATTAGGAGCGGGTAACGAACATGATTGCGCGGAGCGTTTCCAGGGGTGAGATTTACAAACGCTGCGGTAAATGTTTACCCAGTTACAGGGGAATGTGATCAGGGAGCATCTGTCTTGCATTTGCACCGCGTGCCTACAGATCCCACTTAGAAGCGAACAGAGGTCTTCAAACAGGTTGTGTATTCGCCGCCCCCCAGGCCCCGCCCCCTGCCACCTTTTTCTCTTTTTTTGGCTTAACTTAAGCTCCGGGGACAACATTGTCCCTTTGAGCCTCTGCTAAGGAAGTTGAGCAGCGTGGCCCGCGGTGAGGTGTTCATCAACGATCAGTGATGACCGTTCAGATCGATGGCCGCTCCCTTCATCCCATGTCTCTGCACAGGCCTCCCCTTCCTCCCGGGGAGACTTGCGTTTGGCTGGTGGGTCCCCGCTGGCTCCGGGTGAGCCTGAGAGTCCAAACCCTCTTCCATGGACGGACGAGCCCTGAGCCGGTTCAAGCTCCGCCTTACCTGCCGCCAGGCCTCCCCCAGGTGCACAGTTTCGTCGTCAATAAAATGGGGCCAGTGGCTGCGGGTTTTATTATATTTTTATTGATTTCAGAGAGGAAGGGGGAGGGGGAGATGAGAGAGAATCACCGATTGACTGACCAGCTGCCTCCTACACACCCCACACTGGGGATGGAGCCCCCCACCCAGACATGTGCCCTGACTGGGAATCAAACCGCGACCTCCTGATTCGTAGGTCAACGCTCAGCCACTGAGCCACGCCAGCAGGGCTGCGTGCAGGCTTTAGGGGCACTCACCCCGAGCAGGTGAGCAGGCGGCCGTTCCTGTAGGGAGTTCGCTGGGCGTGGCCTCCCCTTTCCTTCATCTTTTCCCACCGCCTCTCTCGCCTTCTCGCCAAGGAAAGCATCTGCTCAGAAACCGCAGCAAGTGCTGGGGTCCTGTCGCCCCCTTTCCAGTCTCACAAAAACGGTTGAAGAAACTGGACTTGTCTGGTCTGGAGAAGAGAAGGCCCGGGAACCTGGCGGATACCTTCAAACACTGAAACAACGCCCCCTCCCCTCTCCCGCCACCCCCTCTCCCCCTCTCCCTCCCACTGCCCACAGGAGGAGCAGCTGCTCCAGGAAGTGAAACCAGGTCCCAGTCCAACACCAAACTGTGTTTGCGATTGGAACTCAACCGGGGGATGAGCGCCCTTGTGAGGTAGTGAGCGCCCCGTCCCTGGGGGCGTGTAAGCAGAGGCAGGTGTGGTCAGCCAGGGGCTTCCCCACGAGCTGAGATGGGACAAGAGGACTC
>NW_006284618.1:7058055-7066444 GCF_000327345.1 Myotis davidii | reverse complement strand
GGAGCTTCCGGACAATCTGAGGCCTGGGCCAGACGAAAGTTCTCAGCAAGGTGCCTCCCGGGGCGGCTCAAGGTCCACAGGTAGTGGCAGGGCCCAGCCGAGCCCTCCCTTCCCTCCTCTCCCTTCCCTTCCCCTTCCCTCCGCTCCCCTCCCCTCCCTTCAGCCTCAGTCATGGCCTCGGCCTCAGGTGCTGGTCTGTGGGGGGCAGGCAGCGGCTGAAGGAGCAGCTGCGGGGCCTGAGGGATTCTGGGGAAGAAGCAGCAGCTCCCACCGCGATCCTGGGCCTTCGCCACAGCCTCTCCCTGAAGGTCATGGGCTAAGCGCCGCCTCAGAGCTGCCGGCCCAGCCGCGGCGCCACCGGGACGCAGACACCGGCCCCACGGCCCAGAGAAGAGGCCGAGCTCCGTGTTCTCGCCTGCGCGTCAGCCCCTTCATGTCCGCAGTCCCCACGTGCAAAGTCCCTGGATAACATGTTATTTAAATGAACCCATTCCGCGTCTTCCATGGTTACTTACTTTTCTCAATGACGAATCTTAAAACGGATTGTCTGTAAAAGATCGTCTGTACCTCGCCGGCGTCCCAGGCTCCCCGCCCCAAAAACCGGCAGCGGCACCCCACGTGTGGGAGAGGAGTCGATTTCCTTAATTCATCCCTGGAGAATGGATAAGTCTATCAATCTATTAAATTGGAAAGCCATTAGGAGGCCTGGTTTATGCGTTTCAAGCTGTTAACTAGAAGTTGATTGATTGTTGTTCCTCTGATAGGATATGCTGATCTAATCTCACTGTGCTACAGTTTGCAATAAATTACACAATTCATTTCCTCCATTTAGAGAGAGAAAATCACACCTCCAGGCATCCTGCTCCAGAGGCAGCGCGCACGAAGCCTATTTTATGGTGCCATTTAGCCTGCAAGCTTTCAGCAATCCTTGCCTCCAAAAAATCGAAGCATAATCAAGGTGTATGTTTGGAAAATTTATTGTTATAATTTTCCCCAAGTAATCTCCTCCATTTTCCAGGCGCGCGGACGACATAGATCATCATCTAAAAGAGAAAATGAATAGCAGTTTAAAATTTATCGGTCTTTGATTCTCAATTATACGTGTTTATGACTTCATCTGTCTTCAGCGACTTCAACCTTTTCCATTATGGTGGAATATTATTTGTACGGGATCCATTAAATTCACAATCCAGCCCTAATGGTAGGCTGTAGCGTTTCCAGAAGAAAATTTTTGAAAGGTGGTTTGCAGAAAGCGAAGCTGTTATGACACCAGAAATTGCTTTATTGATAGCCTCGCCTCTCGCCTGCACATTTTGCAATTTGTAACCTGGCCCATATCTATATTTCAGGCTGACGTTGATAAGAACCCGGCTGCCCCCGACACCAGATTACACTTTGTAATGACATGGAGAATGCGCGGGGGAGGGGAGGCGACTGGGAAGGGCAGCCACCTTCCTGCTCCTGTCCCCAGCCGCCCTCTTCCTCCTCCTCCTCCTCCTCCTCCTCCTCCTCCTCCGAGGGGAAGGGAGATGGTAGAAGGGAATCGCACCTGCCCGCTCCTCACCTGGCTTTGCTGATGCCTCCGACCCAGCCTCCCCATGGACGCCTGCCGCCAGGGAGGCCCTTGTCGCGGACGCAGCTGGGACCCGGCCCTGCCTAACTCCGCCCAGGGGAGCGCCTGGGCCTTGTCTGGTGAAGCAGAGAGAACCGAGCTGTGTTGACCGGCTGACTCAACACTTCTCTCTGCATCTGATTGTTCAGCGATAAAAGATGCCTCGGAGACCGTCAAGTTCAACCTAACTTCAGGCATAAGCCCTGGCTGGTTTGGCTCAGTGGATAGCACATCGGCTCGGTTCCATTCAGCTCAAGGGCACGTGCCTTGGTTACAGGCTCGATCCCCGGCTCTGATCAGGTTCGACCCAGAGGCAACTAGTCGATGTGCCTCTCTCACATCAATGTTTCTCTCTCTGTCTCTCCCCCTCCCTTCCATTTTCTCTAAAAATCAATGGGAAAATATCCTTGGGTGAGGATTAACAACAACAACAAAACCACTTCAGGCCTAAGCCCAGCCTTTCTCGGAGAGAAGGGTCTGCTGAGGGTGGGGGCATGGAAACGATACCCCTCTTCTTCCCAGCATGCCATGCTTTTCCATAGCTCTCTCATCTGGTCCTCACTTACCTGGGTGACGCAATTAGGAACAACCCAATGAGGAAACAGAGGGGTGGAGGGCCTGGCCCAAGGCTGCACAGCTGAGCCCTCAACAGAGGCTTCCTCCTCACAGGACAGTTCACACCACAGGGCAGTTCACACCACGGGACAGTTCACACCATGGGGCAGCTCACTATGGGGCAGCTCACACCACAGGACTGTTTCACACCCGGGACAGGTCATTATGGGGCAGTTCACAACACGGGGAAGTTCACACCATGGGGCAGTTCACACCACAGGACAGTTCACTATGGGACAGTTAATTATGGGGCAGTTCACACCACGGGGAAGTTCACACCATGGGGCAATTCACACCACAGGACAGTTTGCTGTGGGGCAGTTCACACCACAGGACAGTTTCACACCATGGACTGTTCACACCACAGGCAGCTCACACCACAGGGGGCAGTTCACACCACAGGACAGTTCACTATGAGGCAGTTCACACCACAGGCCAGTTTCACACCATGGACTGTTCACACCACAGGACAGTTCACACCACCACAGGAGGAAAACTCAAGGGATTCCTCCTGTTTGCAAACCACCTTCTCCACCTCCACCAAGGTCTGTGGGAGAAAACTGCTGTGGGGCACCCATTGCTCATGGCTGCTCAGCTGGTGTCCCCAGAGCCAGAGGTATGTAGCTGGCCAATCAGAGGGCCCCATCTGCTTGGTCGCTGTGATTGGGTCAAGAATGGCCACATGACCCAAGCTGGGCCAATCACAGGTCTCTAACGTTCAGGTGCAGCACAGGATGGGTGGGGATTGGCTCTTGGGAATCCAGATCCCAGAGTGAGAGCGAGGGGGTGTGAAGACTTTATCCCGGATCCGTCGGTGCCTCAGGCTGAACCCGAACGCCAATTCCCTGTCCTGCGGAGCTGCGTGGAGTCGAGTTTCCGAAAGAAAGCTCACATTCATGTAGATGTTCTTCACAGGCCTGGGCACGTACCCGGGCATCACTGAGATAGGCCAGCGGGTTTCAAAAGGAGCAAAGAAGCGCCTTTCGCATTTATGCACATAGTTCCAGGCCGTGGGGCGGGCACTGGGTAAAGGCCACAGCTGTGTTTGGGGGGACGGGGCAAGGACATGGGTCGGTGGAAAGGAAGAACCCTGAGGACTGAGTGTGGGAGGTCCTCGCGAGACAGGACTCACGGAGAGCACAGGGTGGCAGGCCCCGGGAGCTGCAAAGGAGGCTGGGAAATGTAGTTTGGCTGGTGCCCAGGGAAAATAGAATCAGGTTCGGTGACCAGATCTCAGCTTCAAATCTCGTCACCCTGCCCGTCTCCCCCTTCGCCGGACACTTCACCCCTAACTAGCATCCATCCCGTGGCGCCAGGCTCAGGGTCCCTGAGGAGAGGGGGCCTTGGGGTGGCTCCAAGCAGAGCCAGCCCCTTAGGAGCCCAGTCTGGTGCCGTGGGGGGAGGGGAGGGCCCAGCACAGGGATGCCTCCCTGCAAAGACCTGGCAGCTGAGGCCCCGCAGGCGGCCTCCTCCCTGAGGGCCTCCCGCCCGGCAGCCTGCCCAGCTCCTGCTCTCCCCCTGCAGAGCCCTGGCTACCTGAGGCCGCAGCAGGCGTGGGGTGTCCCCCCGTCACAGCAGACAGGCACCAGCAGACACACAAAGTGCCAAGGCTGAGCTCGGGGCACGCGATGCCCAGCCACCCACTCAGCCTCCCAGAGCCCCGCGGAGCGTGTCCGTCACAGCGTCTTCCCGCAGGTTGCCTTGGCGACCTCTGCAGACAGCGACCTGCTCTCCCCTCTCCGACTGGGACCCCTCCCGCCAGGCCCTTTCTAGCCAGCAGGGGAAACTGATCCCGGGGGCCCATCCTTGCTCCCCAGCGCGAGCCCCAGCCCCTCACCCTCAAGGCCACGGGAAGCAGCCAGTGGGACCCTCCCAGCTGGAGCCCTGGCTGGGGTCCTCAGGCTCCTCCCTGGCCTGGCCGCACGCTCCTCCCTCAGCTTCCTCCTCTCGCTAACTATCTGCGACCTTAATGACTACAGTTGATTAAATCTGGAGAAATCGCACGCGCTCCCCTTGCCGCCACCCCACTCCCCCACCAGATGGAGTGTCTTATTTTGCTAACTGCTTACACATAAAACTCCAACCAAAAAAAATTGTCCCCACGGCTCAGATTTTTCATCATTTGGTCATTAAATAGTGATGGATATAAACTATAAAGAACCTAAACTGAACCTTTTAACAATCCAGGAGCAATACTATCATTTCTTTAATGGAACCCGCTGACCGTGCCCCGCGCAGGCGCCATTTGTCATCTTCAGCGCACGATAATCAATACGTCGGCTCGAAAATAAATAATATAACAGTCGCAATATATTATCTTCCAGACCAGCCTTAGACTAACCACCAAACGGGACCAAAACAAGGGGAGAACTTCTACATAAATGTTAAAAAGTGGGAACGTCGCAGCGGGCCTCCTGCGTGGATGGGCCTGTGCCGCGTCCCGTCCCGCATTTGCTGTGGGTCTGCTGAGCGGAGTCCTCGCAGCTGCCCAGGCCGGGCCGGGCGGCGGGGTTTCACCAGCGCTGGACGCGGGGGCCAGACACGCAGGCTTCCGTCCCCGTTCTATGACACAGGTGTAGGCATCTGAGACTCGAGCCCGGTACCCAATCCAGCCTCAAACAGAAGAGGCCTTGAGCCTAGCCGGTTTGGCTCAGTGGCTAGAGCATCAGCCTGCGGACTCATGGGTCCCAGGTTCGAGTCCGGTCAAGGACACATGCCCTGGTTGTGGGCTCGATCCCAGGGGTCCTGATGCCACCCTACGTGGGTCAGCCCAGGCCCCTGGCACACCTCCTGTGCGGCGGGTCACTCACCTGGCCAGTGACATGCTGCTTCCAAGCTTTGGGGTTCCAGGTGGGAAGGGGACAGTGGGTTAGGGGGACCCTTCACAGCCACCCAGCAGCCCAGCTAGTGCTGCTCCTCAATAACAGCGGGGAACCCATCCATTCATTCATTCATTCATTCACTCACAAAGATTGGAGAGCTCACGGGCGTGCACAGCACTTTCCTAGGCGCCGGGGATACACAGTGTCCCCCTAACACAGGAAGGTGACTGACGGGGCCACCCTCGCTACTCCAGAGCCCACCCTCGGTCCGTGCCACCTGGTGGCCCGGGTTCTGGGTGGCATTTCTCTCCACAGAACACAAGCCCCTGCCCTGAACCCGGGCGTGGCCCCTCCTGGGTCTAGGAGACTGCCTCCCAGGCCTGGCACAGGGCGGGCGACCCATCAGGGCTCTTCTTCTTCTTCCTTTTTTAAATGTATTTTTATTGATTTCAGAGAGAAAGGGAGAGAGAGGAACGTCCATGATGAGAATCACGGATCGGCCGCCTCCTGCACGCCCCCTGCTGGGGGTCAAGCCTGCACCCCGGGCCTGCGCCCCGACCGGGAATCGAACCCTGACCTCCTGGCTCCTAGGTGGCCACTCGGCCCTGGGCCCCGCGGGCGGCTCAGCAGGGACTTTGCGGGTCTGCACTCACGCATGTGCGTGGCCGCGGCAGGTGGTCCACAGATGGGGGTGCGATTCGCACAGACCCCATCCCAGGCCCCGGTGGGGAGGACGCGGCTCCCAGGGGAGACTGGAGGCAGGAGCAGCGCGGCCTCATTTATTATGGATCGGCTCGCTTTGTGGAGCCCAAAATACTCTCCGCGGCAGCGTCTCTGACGGATATTCAAAATGACTGATTTGGGAGAAAGTGCCGCCCGCCCCGCAAACTCAGAAGGTGAGGCCGCAGTGCCCCAGCCTTAAATGCTGCCAGCACTTCACCGTCGGGCGGTCACACAGGTCAAGGTTAACAGTTAACAGGCTGCACACACCACAGTGTGAAGGGGAGGGGCGGGGCCGGGAGCTCCGGCAGCTGGGCCACGTGGGAGTGAGGTGCCGGCTCATCTGCGGGGAAACACGGGCGGTCCGGCCCCTCTCGTTCTGCGCCCGCATGGAAACGCCTTCCTCCAGGAGCTCCTTGCCCGTCGGGGCTTCGTTCCTGGTGGGACCTGGGGACACGCACGGTGGCCTGGGTGGAAGGTGGGAGGTTCGAACGAAAGTGCCCTGAGCCCTGTGGTCAGAGCTGTGGTCCCCGAGTTTGGGAGAGACTCCTGAGGGGCTTGTTCGAATGCAGATTCCTAGGCTCAGGGGGGTCTCCGGCCCAAAGCCTGAACCGGGACATTGATCTCCTTCCCGCCAGGCCTCCTGGGTCCATGCAGTGCAAGGTCCAGGGGGTCAACGCTGCCCAGGCCCTGCCCTGCCCAGGCCCTGTCCCTGTCCCTACCCTAACCCTTCCCAGGCCCTGTCCCTGTCCTTACCCTAACCCTTCCCAGGCCCTGTCCCTGCCCTACCCTAACCCTTCCCAGGCCCTGTCCCTGCCCCTGTGGAGAGCGGCCACAGCGTTCGGACAGGTTCCAGCCTGGGGCTAATGAGAGGGCACGGTCCTGTCGTGGCAAAGCCACGTGCAAGTCCCAGCGAAGTTACAGCCAAAGGCTATGGCTGTGAGCTTGACCTTATGGTCCGCAGCTGTGGCCCACGTGGCTGAGTGATGTGGGCTGCGGGAGGGGCAGCAAGTAAACAGAGCTGGACCAGGTGCCTGTAACTGAGTGGATTCGAAACGCGCAAGAACGTTGTGACCACGCCCTTACTTTGCCGCGTGGGATCTGCTATAAAATAGACTCGGCTCGCAGGCCGTGGCGCTCTCTCCATCAGAGAGCCGCGTCCCACCCAGCCCCAGCTTTCTTCTCTCGTCCGTCTTCTCCATCCTTCACCGCCCCCCTCAGGCTCACCCACGGCCATGCTGAGCACGGCACATGTCTCTACCCTGCCCCTGCCCAGGCCCTGCCCCGTTCCTACCCTGTCCCTGCCTGGACCCTGCCCCTGCCCAGGCCCTGCCCCATTCCTACCCTGTCCCTGCCTGGACCCTGCCCCTGCCCAGGCCCTCTCCAGGCCAAGGCAGTGATGCCCTCAGGTTCTTGCTGGATCTGAGGTCTTGGCTGAGCCCCCGGCCAGGCCTCAGCCCCGCCTGGAGGCTCCTTACAGTCCTGGGAAGGAGCTTCTCGCGATCCATCTTGCTCGGCCTCCATGAATTTTAAACAGCAGCGGCTCGGCTCGGGCGCAGCAGACTGCGGCTCCAGGGATCATATTTCTTCCCATTTCCATACAATTATTTTAAATGGACAAGATAATGTTGAAGTTCTTATTTAAAATGTATGCAGGTGGAGAATGAACCTCCTGCTTCTTATATTTAACACCAGGCGGAGCGGTGAGGGCTTTTAACAACAGAATTGAGGGAAGTGTCTCCGCTCATGACGGACGGCGGCTCAGCAGCTGGTTTCCTCCGATGAATAAATAATTGCGCCCCAAATAGACAGTGGGCCGTTATTAATCTCATTTTAGACGCTGCACATTTTATTGATTCTTAAGTACAAGGATTTTGCAATTTCACCAAAGGGTGACTTTCTTAATTAAAATGTGAGTTAGAGGAGGGAGAGTTTCACCGCCCTAGGGCGTCCGAGGCGGGGCCGAGGACCACGTTCTTCCAGAAGGAATCTTTCCAGACTCCTGAGCTCCATGCAGAGACCCCGTGGGGCGGGCCGGGCTCGGGGACAGCGGGGACCAGCGGAGGCACCGCCAGACAGGCCGTGAACAGCGAGCCGGGAGCGGGGGCAGCACCTCGGGGCGGTTTCTCTGCGGCCCCGGGAGAGAGAGGCCTGCCCTCCCACTGTTTCCCCCGCTCACATGCACGGCTCTTGACAGACAGATGCGCGGCACGCGTGTTTCATCTTGTGAGGCTATTAGGGTCATAGACGGGACAATGTGGTCATCTTAGTGCACAGAGGACACACAGTGACCTTTTGTTGTTAATCTTCACCTGAGGGTGAGAGGGGGGGAGAGAAACATTGATGTGAGAAAGACATTGACCGATTGCTTCCCGCTTGCACCCTGAACCCACAACTCAGGTATGTGCCCTCAACCAGGAGGGTGGATGGAAGGGGGACGGAGGATGGATAGAGGTTGGATAGAGGTTGGATGGAGATTGGATGGAGATTGGATGGAGGTTTGGATGGAGGTGAATGGAGGTGGGTGGAGGTGGATGGAAAGTGGATGGAGGTAGATGGAGGGTAGATGAGGTTGGATGGAGGTGGGTGGAGGTGGATGGAGGTGGGTGGAGGTGGGTGT
>NW_006284618.1:7049845-7055115 GCF_000327345.1 Myotis davidii | reverse complement strand
GTGGGGTGGCGGGCGCGTGTTCTGTGGTGTTCCTTTGGGGTGTCTTTTAAAGGGAACCTGTCTGCTTAAACTTTTAAGAAGCTCTGGCTCCATATTGGCCAATTGCTTTCTGACGAACTCACACTGAGGTCCGTCTAGCAGTGACTACGTGCGTCTCGTGGTGGCGGGTACGTGTTCTGTGGTGTTCCTTTGGGGTGTCTTTTAAAGGGAACCTGTCTGCTTAAACTTTTAAGAAGCTCTGGCTCCATATTGGCCAATTGCTTTCTGACGAACTCACACTGAGGTCCGTCCCTAGCAGTGACCCCAGCACCTCTCTCCTTGCGGCTTCTCCGCCGTGAGAGCGAAGGGTTAGCTTTCCCCGCGGTTTTGCGTATTTAATAACTGGGAGGGATTTCATCAATATTTTGATTTGCATCGAACTGACTGACGGAGATGACCTGTGGTGTGTGTGTGATTTGCTAAAATAGCATTACATTCTTTGCCTAATTTCCTGACCTGGGAAATGTCTTTGCAATGACAGATAAACATTTTCTCAGCACTAAGGCTGTGAACTCTTTATCGTCTTTATAACAAGGACTTTTCCTGGTTACTTTTCTATGTTCAGAGGCACCGTGTGGCCAGGTCTCTTCTGAAAAGGAATCAAGTCCAGTTTGTTAGGAAAAGTCAGAGTTTTCTGGACTCGATGCAGACAGTTTACGGAACCTGCCTCCCTCCTGAAGCAGTACAGGCTCACTCGACCGTGTTTCTTCTTCGTAAACGGACTTCCGAACTAAAGGCAATCTTACCGTGAGACACGGAACTTCACTGCGTACGTAACGCCTTTTTCCAGAATGTTCCACGTGCTTCCTCAGTTCCCGTCCGCCCTCTCCCATCCCTACACTCCTTCCCCGTCGTTCCCACAGACACGAACCTTCTCCCCAGCTGTACCCTGCCTTCCCCGCTTTGAAGGAACCATCGCTTTTCTTTCCTCCCTGCCTGTGACACATTTGCTGACAGACGAGAGGGCGAGGACCCTCGACCTGCGAACCAGGAGGTCAGGGCACGTGCCGGGGTGCAGGTTCGATCCCCAGCCAGGGGCGTGCAGGAGGCCGCCGGTCCGTGACTCTCTCATCGGTGATGTCTCTCCCGCTCCCTCTCCCTTCCTCTCTGGAATTATGGAAATACATTTTAAAAAAGAAGAGCTCGCAGCAGGAGGACCGTTTGCTGCCCGTTTGCTGCGTGGCCCCTGCCGATGCCTCAGAGCCTTGGGTCAAAGCGGGGTCACTTCGAGGTTTAGGCTCAAGGTCAAGTTCCGTACGGAGCCTGGCACCAGGGGTTCCCTGACTATGCATCTGCCTCCCCGAGTTCCTTGTCTGTCTCACTTTCAAGGTCAGAGAATCGCCTGGCAAGGCCTCAGGTTTCCGCGGATGACTTCTTGGTGATCCGTTTCCTGCTGCTTTTAAATAATGGGAACCGTGTGAGCTGTGCCTCCCCTGATCGCCAGGCGCTCCATTACTGTAACTTGTAAAATAACATTTTCGTGAGCGATAGTCCTTCCTGCCGCCATACGTCAAAGACAGGCTGTCGTCATTGTTTAATTGACGTGTTATCCCCATTAGCACATGCAGGGGCACGTCTCCCTCCCTCCGCTGCGCCCCGCTTCATTTCCATCACACGTGTCACGGGGAGCAATAAAACATCAATTAAGCAGCAAATTCCTGACAAGCACAAGGCACTGGGTGCAGAGCTGCCCCCTTCCACCTGGTTTCCCTCAAGGCCAAGGCTTCCGGGACCATTCAGGTTCCAGGTGTCACCTCTGCACTCCAGCCCTCCCCACCCCAGGGGTGTCTTGGCTTCTGCATGCCCCTCCCCGCCCCAGGGCCCCCCCTCCTGCCCCCACCTGTGGAGATCAGGAGCTCAAATGAATTCACTTGGCACAGCACGAATTTATGACTGCGGGCAGCACCGAGCCTGTGCAGAGTGGGGGAGGGACGGTTCAGTGATAGAATGTCAGCCTGTGGACTGAAAGCCTGGGGTTTATCTCAGAGAAGGGGGCCCCCTGGGGTGGTGGGCGCCTGGAGGCTGGGTGACATTCTGCAAACAGGTGTGAGGGTTCTGGGCGCCGGGTGCCCTGCAGGCCCTGGACTCTGGGGACAGCCGTGGGCGTGCGGCGCCACAAGAGATGAGTGAGCCCCGTGTGGTCAGAGTAGGGGGGACAGGGATCCCCAGCCTGGAGGGTCAGGGGAGAGACTGACAGGAACACATGTGGGTGCCGATAAAGAGCAGCAAGTGGATGAAAATGTTTGAAGCCGGGACGCCGCTGCCCCCCCCCCCGACCCCCCCACAGGAGAATTGTGGGCAGTGGCATTCACTTGAACTTGCTCTGGCTGTGGGCGGGGCAGGGGGGCTCCAGGTGGAGGGTCCGCTGGGACAGTCCTGGGAATGTTAGGTGTCTGGGGGTTCCTCTTTTGGGAACGTGGTGTCCGGCGAGGGTGGGGGTGACGTGGGGCGGGACCTGAAGCGTCATTTAAGGGTGTTTAACTTCCACTCCGTTTCTGAGGAGTCATTTCCTGCAGAGACACGAAGAATAAGAGGAGGAACTTGGCTCATTTTGGCAAATTGCTCCAATTTTCCCACAATCAGCCCCGCATCACCCGCCCCAACCCGTCTGTTTGGGCCACTTAAGGCTCTGGACTCAGACCCGATCGAGGCTGTTTGTGTGGCCCGGCCTGCAGGCCAGGCCTGTTTTCCGACGGAGACGGGAGGGAGCGGGCCGGACGTCTAAATCACGGCGGACTCGCCACGTAAATGATCCAGTCACACCATCGATCCCGTTCCACCGTGCAATTAATCCAGCGACGGAGCTCCTGGCCGTTAAATCGTCCTCTGTTTACACCGAAATGGTTGCTGCAAATTCCCAAAGACGGGGCACATCCGGAGGAGAGGCCTTCTGCTGGTTTTCAGGGTGGGGGTAGCCTCCCTGGTTGTAATGTTGCCACCGAAATGGGGGGCGAGGGCCAGGACCCCAGGATGGGCTGCCCTCCAGGCCCCGGGGGTGTAGGGATGGAGGGGCCTGGTGCGGCAGGAACTTAAATCCAGGAGCGATGAGGAGGTCCTGCTTCTCCCACTAACTAGGTCAGGGCTGGGGCCCCCACCAGATCCCCGCCCACCCTGCCCGCCCCATCAACCTCATGCCCCTTTGGGGGGGGGGGGTTGACGCATAGTAGGTACTCAATATGCATTTGACCAATCGGATTCCATTCTCAGCGCCCTAGTTGCTCCATGTTCCAGAAAAACAGCAGGCACACCAGGGAGCGTCCGCGGGCAAAGCACCCGGAGCCCAGGATCCTGCGACCTCGGGCACCTGGTGTGTCTGGTCCACTGTTAGCACCCTTTCAGGGCTCACATCCGTCAGAGAGACAGCGACCGGGCCACAGGGGCTCTGGGCCTCCGTTCAGAGAGAAAACTGGGGCAAACGCAGGTCCTGGAGGCATTGCCTCTGGCAGCGCCCCCGGGAGAGTGGCCCCCCGAAGGCTGGGGATGCCCCGCGGCCCAGGACGCTCCTCTCTCAGCTCTGCCTCACCCGCAGGCAGGTCCGGGAGGTGGGGAGGCCACCCACAACCACAGCGCCTCGGGGCGGGATGTCTACCCTTCGCCTGACGGGTGGACGAGGACACAGGACCACTGAGCTCTGGAGACCAAATGCCTGGGCCCCGCCCATAGGAGCCAGTGACACCAGGGTCGGCCCGGACCCAGGCTCTGAGCGCGGGCCGTGCCCACCTGATTCGGAGGTCGCTGCCTGAGGGCCCAGGGTGGTGGCATTTGGAGCAGAACTCGGGCCCTTCCGTCCAGGGACCTCTGTCACTGGCCTCCTGTGAGCAGAGGGCGCATGCCCACAGCCCGCTCCTGGGATTGCCCCACGGACACACACAGGCGTGACCATCAGCAGGCGTGTGGAGCCCGGCCGGCCTGGCTCAGGGGTGGAGCGTCGACCTATGAGCCAGGAGGTCATGGTTTGACCCAGGTCAGGGCACAGGCCCGGGTTGTAGGCTCCATCCCCCGTGTGAGGCGTGCAGGAGGCAGCCCATCAATGATTCTCTGTCATCATTGTCGTCTCTCCCTCTTCTTCTCTGAAATCAATTAAGACACAATTTTAAAAAAAGGCGTGTTGACAGCAGCTCCATGCAGAGTCGTCCCAAACGGTGGAAACGGCTTGTGTCCATCGGCAGCAAATGGATCCATAAATGTCGTATTTGCCCAGTGCAACACTAAAGGGCAATGGAAGGGAAAAACTACAACTGCGTGAAACAAAGTGGGTAGGTCGCATAAACATGATGTTTAATAAGAGAAGCCAGGCACCCAGGCCAGCACACGGCGGGTCCCGCCTGCAGCACATGCACACAGGGGCCTGGCCAGGGGCGCAGTTGGTTGGAGCATCATCCACATCTGCAGAGGCGGATGGTTCCACCCCTGGTCAGTGCAGACAAGAGTCCACTAATGAACGCATCAATGCGTGGAGCAACACATCGAAACCGATGTCTCTCTCTCTCTCTCCCCCCTCCTTCCTTTCTCTAAAATCAGTCAATAAAAAAATTCTTAAACGAAAATATAGCTGAGCCAGCATGGCTCAGTGGTTAAGCATCGACCTATGAGCCGCTGGTTGGGGTGGTAAATGAGGACCTAAACGACCAAGGGTTTTTCACGAGGGAATGTGCCCGAAGAACCAGCACCCGGGTGTGGATGGAGACAGAGCATTCCGGAATCCCAGGCCTCCTTCTCATCCCCGGTCACTTCCCTTTCCTCTCCCTCAACAAGGACAACCACTGTCCTGGCCAATGATTAGTTTGCCTATATTTTCATTTTAAAAAATATATATATTTTTACTGATCTCAGAGAGGAAGTGAGACGGAAAGAGAGAGAGAGAGAAACATCACTGATGAGAGAGAACCTTTGGTCGGCTGCCTCCTGCACACCCCACACTGGGATCCAGCCCACAGCCCAGGGAAGTGCCCTGACCCGGCATCAAACCATGACCTCCTGGTTCTTAGGTCGATGCTTAACCACTGAGCCACCGGCCAGGCTCATTTAACTTTATTTTAAGAAGCAATAATTAAACCGACAATTGAGTTTTCAACAAAAAACACACCCACACAGAGACACACACACAGACACACACACACACACACACACACACACACACTGCTCTGGGGTCTGATCAGGCTGCTGCCCGAGGCCAACGCCCCACAGCGGGCACTGTGACTTCATTCACTGCTCACTCCCTGGGGCCTGAA
>NW_006284618.1:7048943-7049292 GCF_000327345.1 Myotis davidii | reverse complement strand
ACACACACACACACACACACACACACCTGGCCCGGGGACGCTGGGGGAGACTGAGGCCCGGCTGTCCCGCACCCTCTCCCGCCCGCCTGCGCCCGTCCAGCCCCCCGGTTTGTTTTCAACAGCCAAGCGCCCACCTCTCCCACGAGGAGCTTCTCCGCTGGTCTCTCTCTAAAGGCCGCGTCCATGCGTCAGAACTTTGGGGAGATTTTGCACGTGCCCCCCACCCTCGGACCCAGAGCTCACGCAACACGCGCGCACTCTTGCGGGGTAGGGGGGTTGGGAGGGCCTCCGCTCCATCCCTGGCTGGCAGCGTGGCTGGGCGGTGCGGCCCGCACGGAGCTGGGGAGAA
>NW_006284618.1:7047476-7048931 GCF_000327345.1 Myotis davidii | reverse complement strand
GTGGCCTTGGCCTGGTCTCCCCTGCCCAGGAGCCCGTTGCCATCTGTAAACCCGCGTGGGAGACCCGCCCTGCTGGGCCCCCCGGGCTGTGACTGGCTCCAACCCGGGTCACTGGACAGCGCTTTGCTCCCAGCAAAGCCCCGCGCAAACTGGAGAGTAACAGTAATGAGAACAATTGTTTACGGAAACTCCGTCTGCAGGCTCTGAGGCCCCCAGAGCAAACACGGGGTTCACTCCTGACCGTGTCTGCTGAGAGAAGCATTAAAGGCGCCCCTCGGGATTTGAGGGGGGCAGGGTCCGAAGCCCTGATGGGAAAATAGAACACCCATTTCCCAACTGGGAAGCCGGAGCGGTGGCCTCTGCCCATGCAGGGCGGCCCCAGAAGGCGAGAGACTCCAGCTCAAGGAACAGAAGGCCATGGCACCACTGCGTGGTCAAGCGAGGACTTATGAACCAGGACCACACGGCTCCATCCCCTTTCCCCGGCACAGGCCTGGGTTGTGGGCTCCATCCTCAGTGGGGGGCGCATAGGAGGCAGCCAATCCATGATCCCCATCATTGATGGTTCTCTCTCCCTTCCTCTCTGAAATCAATTAAAAAAAATTTTTTTAAAGGCCATGGGTACGTGAAAGGCCCACAAAAGACCTGGGGTGTATGGGAGCTCACAGTGGGGTGAGGAGTGGCGGCCAGTGCGCCCCCTTTCTCTGACTAGGGAGCTGTTTCTAAGGAGGGGACCCCGCAAGCAAATCTGACGATTAAACCTGGAGCCTTAGCCTCCTGCTGACAAAGCTACTGTGTGGCCTGGGGAGTTGCTTTGAAAGCAGACGGAGTAGAGCCCGTGTCTGCCCGGCTGTCCCTCAGGTCCAGCGGGGTTCCCCGGGCACCCGGGCACCGCGGGGACCTTCTGCAGGTGCCCCTGAAGCGCTACAGCCCCGGAAGGTGAGCGCTGTGCCTGGTTCGCGTGGCCCCTATTAGAGTCAGGCACCTCCAAACGTCAGCCGGAGAGACTTCCGGGAGGAAGTGCTGTTTTCGGGGTCGCGGGGCCTCCGCTGACCGCCAGGCTGTGGGCCCTCATGTCCAGAGGAGAGGAGCGCCCTTCCTCGCGCAGCCGTCGGTGCCAGGACGACGCCGGCCCCCCACCCCCCAGTGGTGCCCGGGTGTCCGCGGTTCTCGCGCACAGTTGGAGAGACGCACACCCGCTCTCGCTGCCAGAAAAAGGCGCCCTCTTCGGTTTCCGGGGCCAGAGGCCAAGGCCAGAGGACTGCTGGGCCCGCTGACTCGGTGCTGGGACCTACACCCCGGTTCCCTTCCCGTGGGCTAGACGGTGGGCTGGGAACCCAAATCTTCTCGGTGGCCGCGCCCCTAGCAGGCTTTGGGTGAAATGCCGAGGCCGCCAGACCGCCAAGGGTGGGAAAGCGCTGAGTTCGATGGGGCCTGAGGTCGCGTCCTGCCCGC
>NW_006284618.1:7046940-7047212 GCF_000327345.1 Myotis davidii | reverse complement strand
CGCACGCCGGAGCGCTCCGAGTGCCTCTTTAGCGGGAGCCAATATCCTTTTGTGCTAATAGGCTTGTCCTCATTTGCTGCCTAATTGGACTATATAAAGCCAATAACAGGCGGGCTCTTACAGCCCGAAGCCAAAGCGCCAAATCCTGGGGAAGGCGAGGAGGGGGCGGCGGAGGCGGCTGCGGGCCGGCTCGGCTGTGCCTTCGCCGCCTAATCCCATTTGCCATTGTGCGCGCCCAATCGCCGTATACTCCCCGCATTTAACTTGGATGA
>NW_006284618.1:7043768-7045137 GCF_000327345.1 Myotis davidii | reverse complement strand
AGCGGCCTTCGGGAGCCGGCGCCGGCGCGGCTCGGCCTCCCCTCCCCCAATCGGTAGCGTTTTGTAAGTATTTGCAATGCATTTTCGTGCAATTCACCCCACGTGGATTTGAGGCGCTTCCCCTCTTCCTTTTGGTTTTTGGCTTCTATTCAGAGAACAGGAAACAGGCCCCATGCCTGGGTCAACATATTTCTGCTGGAAGCTTCGGGAATAGGAGCAACCCTCCCACCAAATTTGCATCGCGCGCTATGGCTTTTTTGGTTTTATTTTTATCGAAGGAAAAATAAACGCCAAAAGCGGACCCCCTCTAATTTATTCGTTTCTATAGAACGATGTTCAGGAGGAGAGAGACAGGGGGCAGAAAGAGAGAGAGAATTCGCATTGTAGTATTTTTATTTCTAGATTTCTGGGTGTCCCCCCCCCCCCCCCCCCCCAACCGGTATCCTCCCGTTTTCAAAACCTGAGAAGCCTCTTGTAAGAACCCCGACTGAGGCCGCCCCTCTCTCACGGGTCAGGTCTGTCTCGGTTCTTCCTCGGTTCCGCTTTGTGACCGAAGGATTATCTAGGTGTCTAAAGGGAAAAGACAGCCCCAAATCAGTCTCCTGGTGACGGAACGGCTCCGAATCTGGCCCCCTGTGCGCGGTCTTATTTATTAGTGGCATTTATTTTTGGAATTTCACTTGTTGGTAAATTATTCTTAATGTTGCTCTTATTATTTTATCCCCTCTTAGAGAGTGATTTCAATACGAAAAGCAACAACCTGTGGCCTGTACCCTCTCCCCTGCCCTTTTTGTTCCGCAGTGACTGCTGTACTTCTGACCTGTGCAATATTGTACAAAATTTCCCGAGCGCCTAGCTCTTCCTCCGGCGAGCAAGGCAGACATTTCCACTGTATAATCCTGGTCGTTGCTTCAGGAAGAGGAAATTGAGAAGGAGAAAGTGGGGGGAGAAAGGAAAGAAGGGCAGACAGGTAGCGATGCTCAGAGGAGTCAGATAGGAGACTGGAGCGCTTTAAGTGAAGGACAATCAATTTAGGAGAATTTTAACTTATTTGATAAATGTACAGATTTCTTGTAAAGTTCACCCTCGACTCCGTAGGGCTTCTAGCTCTGCCGCCCCATCTGTTCTTCCCCGTGGCTACACCTGTTGTTCTGCGGTAGGTCGTTTGCCCCCACGCCTCCCCCACCGTCTTCCCACCTCTGTCTGGGTTCAGTCCCTTTTTAAGAAAAAGAGAAAAAGACACAAAACATTGTTACACTTCATGTTGTGGTGAAACGGAATTCATTAAAAAGCAAAGCGAAGCGTCTCGTGTTGCCCGCGTGTGACTGTGCCGGCTGCCCTGGAGCAGGTGTCTCCCACCCGCTCTGCT
>NW_006284618.1:7041025-7043505 GCF_000327345.1 Myotis davidii | reverse complement strand
ACCCCTGCGCCCAGGGCGGCGGGCCTGAGGCGGGCGGGCTCTGGGTGTGGGGAGAGGACGGAAGTGAATTTCCAGTGTAGCTCGGCCGCAGGCGGGTCGCGAAGTCCGGCTGGGAGAGGCCAGGCGGCGAGAGGGCAGCCGGGGAGGCCCAGGGACAGGGCGGCCTCCGCAGGCCTTGAGGGACGTGGCTCAGGGTGGGTGCGGTCCAGGTGCGGCAGGTGCCAGGGGACAGAGACCCTTTCCTCCCTGCCGGGCTTCTGCCCAGGGCGCCCCACACCCCAACGGCGGCCTTTCCACGCCCCTGGCCCCCATCCCCGCTGCCGCCCTGAAGCGCTCCGCTGCTGTTCCCCACACGCCAGCCCCTGGGAAGCGCGGGTCTGCGGCAGAGATGGGCTCTCGGGCGCCCCTTGCCCCCCGCGGCTCCCCGCCTTAGAGCCAGGGCCGGCCAGCCCAGCTCCCCGCAGGGTGTCCTTGCAGCCAGGGAACCAGCAGGGGGATGAGGGGCGCGGAGAGACCGAGATTGCAGAGAGCTCGCGTGGGGCGCAGCCGCTGGGGAGCGCGCGGGGCTCGCAACCTGCACAACGATCCGACCGCGGCAGGAGCTCCGACCTCGTTTCCCACTGATGGGAAACTGCCCCCGTACATGGGCGTATTTATGGCCAAATTT
The DNA here is from genome assembly GCF_000327345.1 of Myotis davidii. Classification (NCBI taxonomy): domain Eukaryota; kingdom Metazoa; phylum Chordata; class Mammalia; order Chiroptera; family Vespertilionidae; genus Myotis; species Myotis davidii. The sequence goes on along the minus strand of NW_006284618.1, from coordinate 7,042,838 downwards.
TAGCCTGGACCTCGGCGAAGGTAGCTCTCCCTTTATTTCTCTCTGGTTTGGAATAAAAACGAGGTCATGTGTCGTAAATGAAAAATAAACAGACATTCGGGGTCAAAATATGTTGTTCCTTGTGTTACCTGCAAACACAGTGATGCCGTTGACTGTTGGCAGTACTAACTGCGGGCCAGGCCAATGGCAGCTCATTAAAAACAATGTTGCAACAGCAAACACGCCTTCGGTTTTACAGCCGGACACGATGCTATCAAGCGCCAAGAAAAGACTTTATTTGTGTTTGGATTCTAGAAAAACGGTTCTTGACTGACCCAGTCTTTACAAAGTCGAGAAATAACTGGTTCTTCACATGCTCCGTTTATCCTCTGCCCTGCTCCCCGGGGCCTCCCCTTCCCTCCTGAACGGGAGGCCTGCGCCCCGGGCCTGGTGGGCGTCCCTCCCAGGAGCCCTGAGCGCCCTCGGGGAGGGGGGTGGCGCCCCGCCTCCTGGGCTGACAGCCGCCTGAGCCTAGACACCTGCCCTGCTGCGAAAACCTCCCCTCCCCTCTGGTCAGGTGGGGTCGTGGCATTTCTCATGGAGCAAGAGAAGGGGCTGAGCCAGGGTGGGGTCTCACAGCAGCCCAGCCACCCCACGCCCCAACCATCCTGGGCTCCGCTGCTGGTCTTTCCGAGGTGTTGGTACCAGGAGAGGCGCAGAAAGCCTGGTGGGGCTGTCATATCTGGGCAGCTGGCGGGGGACTCCTCCCGCCCCCGCCCGGCTGCCTCTGCCCGGGATTGTGGGGATGCAGGAGCCGCTCACTAGAGGGGGCTCTGGCGGAGTGAGGTGCCCCACTGAACTGCTCCAAGCGGTCTGTGGAGGGAAGCCAGGGTGTCAGTGCCCTGTCCCCCCACAATGAACCACATTCCCCATTTATCCTTTTGTCTCCCCACCCCTCGGAGGTGGGACCCAGCCTGCTCTCCCCCAGCCCCAGCTCCAAGTCCTACCCTCTCGGCACCCACTTAATCTTCAAGTCAGTGCAAGTGACACCTCTTCTCAGCCAAATGGGTCCTGCACCACGCAGACGTATACAGACAACATGCAGGCACACTCACTGCCACACACACCCAGACCTCCTGACAGACCTGCTCAGGCTCCCAGCCCGCCCCCCACGTGCGCTTAGCATCGGCCATGCCAACCCCGTCAGGCGCACCTTTCCTGGTTACTCCGGCTCCTACCGGGAGGAGGGGGCAAGGAGCAAGGCGCTGCTCTGAGCCTGAACTCCTTCCGCAGGCCGCCTCTGCTCCCTCGCCCAAGCCACCTGGGACACACCGGCAGAGCTGCTCACAGGCCAGAGGGATCCCCGCTCTCCTACGGGCCAGGGCCTCGCTCGGAGCCGGGTCCCGACCGCGGCTCTGCCCGCCTGGGAGCGCCTCTGGGCCCTGGGAGACCGCGGAGCCAGCGCTCGAGTGTTTCTGTTGGCAACACAGATGTATTTCTTTTATTTGGTAGTAAATAGAGCACGTGTGTGCACAGCCCACAGCAGCGAGACAGATATACACGGGCCCGCCACGGGCGCTCACTCTGAGCCAGGACGTGCCCTCGGCCCGCTCCGGGCAAGGCTGCCAGAGCCTGTGGCCACGCGCGAGCCCGCAGCGCCCTCCTCTCCTCGCTCCCAGCGCGCGCTGGAGGGCACAGCTGGGGACCGAGGCCGGAAGGTCGGTGGGGTTTGCTCTCTCTTCTGCGGGCGCGTGCTGGCCTCCGAGGGCCTGGGCGAGGGGCGGGAGTCAGAACAATGGAGCCCTGGAGAGGCCTCCCGCAGCGGCTGCCTGGG
>NW_006284618.1:7037866-7040806 GCF_000327345.1 Myotis davidii | reverse complement strand
GAGCTTCCCCGAGAGGCCCTGGAGGGTCGCCGACCGCCGCCCGCCCCGTCCGCCTCGAAGGCTCCCTGTTGCTGCGCCTCTCGCGGTGGTCACGCCCCGCGGCCCGGCGACCTGTCCTGGGGGCCGGTTCTCCTTAGCGCCCAAACACGGACTCCGCAGCGCCGCTAGAAAAGACCTCTGTCACTGGGTCACCCCGACGGGGTCAGAGTGCAAGACCCGTGAGCCCCACAGAAATCCCCGTTTGGGTCCAAATCGAAGCCGGGCAGCCCTGGGGGCCCCGCGGGGCCGGGCTCTGCTACAAGGCCCGACCGAGGCGACCCGCACGCCCCTCCTCACCGCTCCGCGCCCGCGGCCCTGCGCTGCCCGCAGACCCTCCCCGCGCGGGGGGTGGGGGTCTGTGCACATGCCTCTGGGGGTGCGCGCGCCTGTGTGTGCGCGCCCGTGTGAGCGCGCGCCCGTCTGGGTGGGCGGGCGGATGCGACCCTTTCCTGGCCAGCAGTGAGGCGCGGGGGGCGGAAGGAAGGAAGGAACCGGCTCGGTGGAAACGAGGCCGCTGCACTTCGAAGCCTGAGTGGAGGCCAGGGCTGCACTGGCCCCGGGCGCGCCTCTCCCGCGGAAGCAGCCGAGGCTTATGCGCTGGGAAGCCACTGCCACTGGGGCTCCGGTCATGGCCTCGGTTCCTCCCATCCTCTGCCTCCAGGAGCCGGATGAGCTCATTAGGCGTCGGGGCGGTTTTCCCCGACGTGAGACGAGGATGGGCAGGTCGCGCGCCTCCTCCGAGGTCCCCAGCGGTGCACAGGGCTGCACTGCCCTCCTTGGGCGGCTGCTATAGGCGATGCATCTCGGGGGTGAAACTGCCCCAAATCTGCATGGCCCGGGTTCCCAAAGGATCCCTTCCGGTTGCGGTGGACTGACGGAAAAGAGAAAGGCGAGGGGGCGGTGTCCAGCCGGCGAGTGGGAGCGCGCCCAGAGCGCCTGTGCCCATCACCTCGCCAGAAGCCAGAGGTGGACTCACCTGGCGTGCCTCGCCCCAGCGCCAACGTCTTAAAGAAACAGAAAGAATCCCCTTCCCTCCTGCGTCCCCGCCCCCCCCCCCCGCCCCCTGGGTGACGGAGTGCACGCATCAGATTTTCATCAAAGTTCTATTAAGTGAAACATAGGTTGTAGGGCACCCTTTGATTGAAACAGTTTAAATTTTAATTGTGTTTTTAATTTGACATATAGTTGCAGAAAGGAATGACACTGCGTCGCCAAGGGGCGGTCGATTTTCTTAATTTCTCCCAGAGGAATTGATGAGTCTATCAGGGCCACTAGATTGGAAACCCATTAAAGCTCTCTGGTTAGCCTGTTAATTGGAACTTGATGGATGGGGGGTGGGGGTGGGGTGTCGGGACTCAGCTCTCCTGATCCAATCTTCAGGACTTTCTGTTTTCCAATAAATTACAGAATTCATTTTCCAGCCGCAGATTACATAAATTGTCCACCTCTGGGCTCTCTTTTTCAAAGGGGGAGCCCCCCCCCCACAAAGCCCATTGCGAGATGTCATTTGCACCAAAGAACGAACAGCAGAGGCCCTTGAATGAAAATCGAAACATAATCAACGTTTATACTTAGAAAATTTATTGAGATCATTTTCTCTGGTATTTCCTTATTTTAAAGTTTGGACGCGCCATATATCATAATCCACTGGCGGGGGGGGGGGCCGACTGTGTTTAATATTTATCGAAGCTTGATTCCAAGATCAAACTTGTTTATGACTTCATCTGTCATTTCCCGGGAGCCTTCTTCCACTATTACCGGCTCAGCCAGCCCGTGGCCCCTCTGCCCGAGCGCAGAGGATCAATTTTTATTAGCCTCCTCCGCGAGGTTGCTCTGGGCCGCTGTAACACTGCGCAGCGGCATAATCTCCAGACCTAAACTTGAAGCGTCCTTTCATTCTGGGAAAGTTTATTTCTCGGAACCCGTTATGCCTCATTCCTTGGGGGAGGGGGTCCACCGACCCCCTTCATGAAGGGGGGGGACATGCTCCAGGATAGCGGCTGTGAACCCCAGTGGAGCTGGGAGGGGCCGCTCCCCAGAGACCAGGAGGGTGGAGCGCAGGGAGCGCTGAGGTGAAGGATTGCGCACGCGGGGTAGAGACCGGGTACCTGTGGGCGGTGGTTGATACTTAGAAAATTTATTGAGATCATTACTAGATGATTCTGGAGGGGGGGGAGGAGGACCCCTGGGAGTGTGTTTTGCATCTGCATTGGGCCCCTGAGAGCGCGCCTGGGCCTCTGCGCTCTCGGCGGAGCCTGGGGGACTCTTGGATGCCCCAAGGGAGGGCGGGAGCAGCGTGTCTTGGCCCTCAGTGCCTGCGTGTGACTGCGGTCAGTGCACAGGGCGGGAGGCCCCCAGGGGACCAGTTGAGGGGAGCAGAGCAGAGGCCAGGGGGTTGGAGCCAGAGGTCTCTCCAGCCTCCGCCGGTCTCCCCAGCTCCACCCTGCACCCCCGTCACTTCCCTGTTTAGTGTGGAGGCGTGTGCGCGCGTGTGCGTGTGCGTGTGCGTGTGTGAGCGGTTCTGCAAGTGCATGCCTGCTGCTCAAAGCAGAAGCCTCTGACGAGGTGTGGGGTGTGGGGAGGGGGTGGAGGGTGCGGGGTGTGGGTGGAGGAGGCTGTGCGGGGCGGCGGGAGCGCACGCACCTCAGGGTAGACCAGACGGTCCTGCGAGTGGGCGTGGCCGCGGCGGAGTCCGAGGCCAGATGACTCCTTTCGCCTTTGAAACCTGCGGGCGGCCCGTGTGTGGGGTGAGAGGCCGGGTCGCGAGGCTGGTTGTTTCCCAGGTAGAGTCCTCTGTGGCCTAGTGCCTCCCGCGCCCAGCCTTGGGGCCTGCTTCTCCCAGGCCCACCCCAAAGGCCTGGCCACCGCCCATCCCTTGACCCCACACACAGATCCACCCCC
>NW_006284618.1:7037366-7037728 GCF_000327345.1 Myotis davidii | reverse complement strand
CAGGGCCCAGGGCCTGGCATTCACAGCGGAACCACCTTGAACTTCAGTCCTGCTCCCTCTGCTTGGCCTGGGCACTGTTTTGAGCCTCAGTTTCCCGCCTTTACATTGGGGGCAAGGACCCAAAGCACAGGTTCGCTCTGAGAGTTAAAGTGCCAAAGGAGAGGATGTGTGTCTCCCCCCGCCCCCCCTCCTGGTGGCCGGGACCAGTTTCCACCTGCGCAGAGGGTTCAGCCAGCCTCTCCACTCTCCACCTCCCTCTTCCCCAGTGCGGGGCGGCGCCTAGTGAGGGTGCCTGTGGCAGGCCGAGAGGCCGTAGGCGGGTGAGAAAGTCGGGTGCTCCTTCCCAGGACGCTCCTCTGCCC
>NW_006284618.1:7035730-7037289 GCF_000327345.1 Myotis davidii | reverse complement strand
TGCTCACTGTGGCCGAGCCGAGGAGGCCGCGCAAATTGTATTCCAGCGCCGGGTCCTTCTGGGTTAATGAGCTGACAGCGTGGTGAAAGCCGACCATTTGTAATGTGTCTCGACCCGCCCGCCGAGCCCCGAAGAGGTTAATGCGGTGACGGAGGCCGGCACCTGCCCCTCGCCGGCCTCCTGGGCCGTGGCGCACAGCCCTGGCCTCCCCGCCCCCTCGCTGGCCCGCGCCCCGGCTGCGCAGCCGACTCCTAATGAATTAGCCCATTAACGAGCCCTCGGAGGAGTGGAGGAGCGAGAGGGCCCGCCACCGGCCGGCTGCAGTCGCTACCGCCCGGCTGCTGATGATCCCATGAGCGCTCGGCTCCCAGACGCGGGCGCGGCGGCGAGGCGGGAACTGCATCGGCATGGCGCAGTTCTGGACACGGACACGGGTGGGCACTGATCCAGAGCCTCCTGTCACCCTGGGCTGCATTTGGAGACCTAGGGGCAGAGCTTCCGGCGTCGGTCTTTTGCTGGATCGGTCAGAGGCGAGGCCGCAGACCTGGGAGGTGGGGTTGCCTGAGCACCTGGGGGCCTCGCCTCACCTTCGAAGCTTCTGCAGACAACTGCGCGCCCAGGCCGCCTCTGCCTCAGCCCGGCTCGGCCTAGGTCCGGGAGCAGCTGACCTGGGGATTAAAGAGGCGAGAGCCAGGGCTCAGGGGGTGTGAGGAGCCAGGTGATGGAGTGCCTACTGTGTGCCCCGGGAGGAGAGGGGCGCTTCGGCCTCCCAGGGCTTCCTCGAGGGAGGCATGGCTTCCCCCAGTTAAGAAGAGGAGACAGAGGCTCAAGAAGTTTAAGTGTCCCGTTCAAAATCGCCCAGGCCAGATGTGAAGCGACTTTGCCCAATTCTAACACCACATCCCTGCCCTCCCCTCTCCTTCCCTGGAGCCAAGCGCTTGTTTCTGCAGCAGTTTCGCCTTCTCCGATATTTGCTAAAGAGGGGGAGGAAACAACCATAGCAAAATGGACCAGGATGGGTGTGGCCCAGTCAGCAAAGGTCTGCAGAGCTCCTACTGTGCGCTCCAGGCGCTTCCGAGGGCATTTCCATTCCTACTTGAGGTGATCCCCGAAACAAGAGGGCAAGGGCGCTAAAGAGAAGTTCATTTAACGTCTGAGGCAACGAATCTCTGGTTGGGACTGGATAGTCCAAGTTCTCGCAACGCCAACTGCCGACAGCGGTGCGGGGACTGGAACCAGGATCCCTTGAAACTAGATCTAGGGCTCCGCCCCTGCCAGGCCACCGACCTTGAGGATCCTGCAGTGCCCGGGGGGCCTGGGACCGGGGTGGGGTCTCCTCATGGCTTCCCAGCTGAGCTCCCGGGAGCAGCCTCAGCTCCAAGGCGCATGCTCCGCCCCCTCCCCCCTCTCGCCTGAGGGGCGCGCGGGTCTGGGGGCTCCCAGCCCTGCTCGCTTGCGGACGAGGAGAGGTGGGAGGCTGGGGGAGGGTCGTGGAACAGCCGTGCTGGCTCTTCAGGGAGTGCGGACCCGTCGCCTGCGAGAGGAGTCGGGCCACGCCC
>NW_006284618.1:7034478-7034908 GCF_000327345.1 Myotis davidii | reverse complement strand
CGTCGGACACTTTGCCAGCACGAGGTCTGAGCGCGCGTCCGCGGCCCGCTCGTCTCCCGCGGTCTCTGTCCCTCCCTCTCCGCCCTGCCGGGACCAGGAGCCCCGCGAGATGATTGACAAGGGCGCCTTTCAGGGACGCTTCCTTCTCCCGGCAGCTGACGGGGGAGCCCCGCTAGTCCTCGGCGTGATTTCCCAACAAATGGCCTGTGAAATGGTGCCGCCCCATAAAGCTCGGGGAGCCCTTCGGGCCGCGTTCTTCCCAGGCAAACCCGCCTTTAAGAACGGCGCTCACGCTCCCGCCCGCCCGCCTCCCCGCGTCGCATGTCCTCTCGCAGCGGGGCGCGCAGGGACCCCGGGCTGGCCGCAGCTGGGTCTTTCCCGGCGCTTTTCAAAGGCCGGGGCGCCGGGCTGTGGGCGCCAGCGAGAGGGA
>NW_006284618.1:7033220-7033974 GCF_000327345.1 Myotis davidii | reverse complement strand
CATGTTGCCAGAAATATTAAGAAATACACCGTGTGTATTCATTCTCTCTTATTTATGGCCTCGCCCTCCTCTTTCGTGGTGACTGTTTTGGGGACTTATCGGCACGCCTCAGGCCAGACCTGCTTTCTGCCCCAAATCAACCAGGATGCTCCGGACACCCCGGTGGCAGGGGTGTCGGGACTCCTGGGGTGGCGGGCAAGGGAGTTCCAGCCAAACCGGCGTTGATCGGTAGGAAAAGCCAACCAAACAAACAGGAAAACACCACCAACACCGGCACCCTGCTCCCCTCCACACGTCTGCATACATGTTCCTGCGCACGCAGCCCGCACGCCAGCCCCTGGGGCTTCGGACAATGATCTCAACGCCTCCTTTTCGTTTCCCTCGTCCCGAGGATGGGTGGGGCGAAAGGGTGAGGTTTCAGATCTGTAAATATTTTTAAAGAAAAAGAATAAACCATTTTAAGCATCCTTGCTAGCTGTGGCGCGTGCCTGGCGCGCTATCACGTGGAAGGGTTTCTCGCTTTGCGGTGGCGGGGCTTGGGGGGGGGGGGGTTAGAAGGGGACTCCCCCCGCGTGGAGGGAGGGGCTGGGATGAGGGGTTAAAGGTCGAGACACTAACTGGCGGCACGTGAGCTGGATGGTACCCCGTTCCACTCCCGAATCCAATTCGGAACCCGCGCCGAGAGGGACACAGGCCGGGAGGCGGGCGGGTACCAGAGAGAGCTCCTTCCCAGCCCCCGGCCGCCCGGTGAGCC
>NW_006284618.1:7029647-7033032 GCF_000327345.1 Myotis davidii | reverse complement strand
CATCCGGCCCCAGCACCTGCGGTTCGCGCCAGCGGGGAGGGCGCGGCGCGGGGGTGCAGCGCGGGGGCATGCAAATCTCAAGTCTCCTAGGGCAGATCCAGCACCTGTTCCTCCTAAACGTTGGAAGAGGAAGACTGAGTTTAGGGGTGGCCATAGTTCGGTGTCACGTGAGACGAGCTCCAGCTCCAGAGGCTCCTGCCTCCGACTGGGTGGGGGTCAGGGGATTGAGGGGATCCCTTAGCAGGTGCAAAGGCCCCGGGAGTTGGGTCTCATCTCGAGAAGGGCAGCATGTGCAAGTCCACGGAACACCTGCCCCCCGCCCCCTGTGACCCGCCACAGTCTGCTCTTGTCCAGGCTGAGGCCCTATTTTTGATTCCCACGTGAGATTTCATAAAAGCCACGATTTATTTCGAGGTGACACCGGAAGGATGGTGCCACGAACACTTCTGACACCCCAAGTCCGTTCGGTTCATGTATTTCATTTCAATTGAGTCCAATTCAACATATGGCTACTGGGCCCTACTACTTGCTGAGAACTGTGCTAAGTGTGGGATATTTGGAGAGAGAAGGTGGCACTGGATCCATTTCCTTCTGATTTATTTGGTACATGTTTTTATCTACTGATTGATTTGAGAGAGGGAGGGAAAAGAAGGGAAAGGGAGGGAGAGGGAGGGAGGAGAGAGAAAGAAGGAGGGAGGGAGGGAGAGAGGGAGAGAGAAGGAGGGAGGGAGAGAGAGGGAGGGAGAGAGGGAGAGAGGAGGGGGGAGGGAGAGAGAGGGAGGGAGAGAAGGAGAGACATGGATTTGTTGTTCCACTTACTGATGCGTTCATTGGTTGATGCGTGAATGTGCCCTGACCAGAGATTGAACCGGGATCTCTGGTGCGTGAGGAAGATGCTCTCACAGCCCAGCTGCCGGCCAGGCTGCACACTGATTTTATTCCAAGGACCTTCTCTCTTCCCCATGGCCCTTTCAATTCTTCCTTTCCTCTGAAGTTGCTATTTGAATATTTCATGCACAAATAACCAGATGGCTTTCAAGGCACTACTTGCATAGGAATATCCCGTCCATACCTTTGTCTGCACGCCAACACCTTGTTTTTCTCGAGATGATGGTTTTAAAAGTGTTGGGTCCCTGTATCCTCCTTGGGTTTCTCTTACAGGAAGTGGTTTCCTCTGGCCATGGTACTCACTGAGGGCAAAGCCTTGCCCTTGGGATTTTAGGGCTGAGACCCCTTTACAGTTTGTCATGTAGTGGGCATCCACTCTTTTACCAGTCGGGAAGTCAGCAGACAACGGGGCCCAACAGTGCCATCAGCTTCTAGGAATTCCTCTCTCTTACAGGCATTACCACACACACACAGAGACACACACCCCTTTGCATTTGGATTTAAAATGTTCAAGACTCCATCTTGGCCAGATTTCCTATCTCATGACCATCAATTCATTTGAATAATCAGCCAAATCATCCGCCTCCTTTCAGGGTCTAAACTAGATTTAAAAGATTGACGTTTCTTAAAACTCAAATGGAGTCTGGTTGCAACTGCATGCCCAGAGGGACCTGAATCATACACCAGTGGATAATGAAATACACTTAGATTTTATTAGTGGATAATTCATGCTCAGAATCTCGAAGCACTAATATAATTAAATAAGCAATGGGGAGAAGAAACTAAATAAAATTATTTGGGCATAAAATTATTTAGCTAAAGTTAGAGTGGAGGCGTGGCACTGTATTTTAAAACTCTTAACCTAGCCATTAACTTGTTGAAAGAGAAGAGAGAGCGAGAGCCCAGTGTGAGGCCTGGTGAGGAGGGAGGGCAAGAATCTGACCTTTTAGCAGCAGCATTACCACACAGTGGGGAGAAGAGTGGTGGTGTGTGCATTTATTGTGTCAAGAATCCGAAAAAGATGTGCACCCGCGTCAGCGTGTGTGAATGCATAAAGACCAATCTTCTCCCCTCTATTCAATGCACCTTAGAAGTAATGCACTTTAACCTCAACAATTTCCTCTCACTTTCTACTAAGTTACATAATAACATAAGGGTTTTTTTTTTTTTTCACAAAAGGCAGTGAAAAAGAGGTTATAGCATGGATTACCTTGAAAAATTTCAGTGTTTTTGATGTTTAAGAGTAACGGAGTCACAGCATTCTAGTTACAAATTAGGCATTGCTTTTCTTTCATGGAGACCAAATTATTTCTTATTACAGAGGTGACCTTCTTGGTTATTCTATTTGTGGAGGATTCTAGAAACTGAAAATGGAGCAAACTGAGCTCAAAATTCTGGGGAGTTGTTGGGGTGGGGAGGTGGATAGGGAGAAGCTTGTAGCTGGCATTTTAAGACCCTATTTTAACGTATGTCTAAAAGAAGCTTTTGAACTTTAACACATTGCAAATTATTTGATCGCCAGTCTGTCCACCCGGCTGGACAGGGAGTTCCTCCAGTGCAAGGACTGGTCTGATTAATGCATCTTCCCAGCCGCTCACCAGGCCTGGCACACAGTAGACACTCAAATGTTTGTGGAAAGATGCAATAGAGAGATAAAGCATAATATAAATATGTATGAGTTTCTATTAGGTCAATTGGAAATGAGAGACCCTGGTTCATAGGTGGAAACTCCAGGACAATGAGAAAAAAAACTCAGGGCAAAATAATGCAATTCATTAAATATTTCCTTCTCTATTCCAATTTTTTATTAACTTCATAAGTATGTGTATGTCCAGTGAAAGGGAGAATAACTTAGTTTTATAGAAATATTGACCAAAATGGGGTTCTTGTGTCTTCGAAATTAACTCAGATGGGGAGGGAGCTACGCTTTGAACCCCAAAGAGCATCTTTCCCTCCTAGTCAGTATTTAAGGACTGGAAGGACGTCGGTCCCAGGGAGACTACACCTCCCAGCGTGCCGCACACGTGTCCGGGAAGGCGTAAACCCAGTCTTGGCGCGATGCTCTTTGGGAGTTGTAGTTTTCACTCGGTCAGCACTAGCCGGGGGTGCCTCAGCTCAGGGGCACTGCGAGACCACGTGATCGGAAAAGCGGCGGTTTGCCTTTGAGCCGGAAGAGGATGACTGGGTTGACCGACGTCCGAAAGGACCAATCGTCTGCCTAGACTGAGACGTTGGCGTTTGAAATCAGCCAATGGCAGGCGAATCCTCCCCGCCCACCTGGCCCAGCCCGCGAGAGCTCGGAGCGCGGCGAGGCGGCGGGTGTGGCGGCCCAGTTGATTCTCCGGGGAAGTCAAGGTAGCGGGCCGGGCGGCGGGGCGCACCAGCGGGCTCCCCGGGCGCGGGGCTGGCGGGGCCGTCCGCAGGGAGCCCGCTTCGCTTCCATCCCTTTCCTTTCATTTTAGGAGCTTTTAGCCCCAGGGGGAGGGGCCGAGGGGCG
>NW_006284618.1:7018731-7029333 GCF_000327345.1 Myotis davidii | reverse complement strand
CGGGAACCCCGTCCCCCCGGAAAGGTGGAGTGAGCAGCTCCGGCCCTGGACCGTCGTGTTGGACCCGTGCCACCGGACGTGCAGGAGGGGCGGTTGCTGCTGACCCCGATGGCAGTGCCCGCCCGCTTAGGGGCTTGCTTTTGTGTGCTGTGTGTTTTGCTGAGAGTTAAGGCCCGTGGACGTCACCCTGAGCACAAACTGAGCAGCTGCCTGGGATTTGCAAACCGTCTCTAAAGCTCTGTACGTTTTAAATGACCCGAAACTTTATTTCGTAGGACCCAACACATGCCTGGAGCGGGGGATTAGATAATCAGTTGAAAATGCACGACCTGAACACGGATCAAGGTAAGCCGGCCTTCCGCCAGCGTGCTTGCCGGCAGCCTGTGTGCCTCCTGGGAGAGGGGTGTGGGACTGCCTGATTCTCCCTGGATTAGGTACCCCCACAGATGCTTAGAGTTAGGACTTTCTGTTCAAATGATTGGACCAGTAAGTTACTGATCCCTACTGTGTGTATGTGTGTGTGTGTGTGTGTGTGTGTTTCCTCAGTGAGGCCCATCCCCATCCTCCCCATCCCCATCCCCACCTCCATCCCCATCCTTGTCCCTGTCCCTGATCCCAGCCCCACCCCTACACCCACTGCTTACAGGAGGGCACCTAGGTCTTTGCCTTTGACCTGGTCCTCAGGTGGGCTGGCGGCTTCCAGGATGGACTGATGTTTCAGTTCTCCTTTCAGAAGCCAGTTTAATTTAGATGGAGGGAGAGTAGGTTTTAAAAAGTCTAATGTTCTGAAATAAAACAGCCACCTTGTCCAGGGACTGTTAATCCTACTCGGGTCATTACTTAGCAGAGAACGGGCTTCAGTTGCATTTATTGACTGACAACACGCTGGCACGTTATCTCTTAGTTAATTGTTGCGTAGGGGCCAGGTCGGAAGTGACTTACCCACATGTTTAGGATGACTTTGGTGCGGAGCAGAGAGTGTGGAGCCAAGTGCACGGAGCTCTCAGGCAGAGCTGAGTATTTTTGCTTTTTGGGGTTTGGTGTGTACGCCTGCGTTAGACAAAGATGTGTTGGAAGGAGACGCACTCCACAGATGTGACTAAAGGAGTGGTTGGGCAGTGGGAGGATGGGTAGAGGAGGGGCACAATATTTTGTCAAAAAAAGTAACCCAGTTAGGAGAGGCCTTTGCAGGAAAGCCCCTTGCATGGTGTCTGGCAGCTGCATGTGCGGCTTTGCTTGCCAGCAGCTTATTCCACAGAGTTGAGTTAGTTTCAGGTTTAGGTCCTGTTTGTTCAAAAGCAGGAAAGAACACTGAAAGGCAAACTTAAAAACATTTTCGATGCTGGAGACCATCATTAAGGGAATTAGCTGTTTATTTTCGAAAGTTCATTGCCCGACTTGCCACCCCCATCCCCACCTGTTTTCTTTTTTAAATGATATATATTTTAAACAAGCAGCTTTCCTGTTTGAGGATCAAGACCACTTACTGTTCTTGTATCCTGAGCATTTGGCATAGATGCCAGCGCGTAGTAGACTTTCAGTAGATGCTAATTGGATGAATGAATGAGATAGTGAAGAGTTGAAATTGAAAGGAAAGAAATTATATTGGAAATTTGACCCATCGTGCAAACCAAGTGAATTAATCATAAGATTCCGTGCTTTCTTCATCTTCAGGCCTCAGATCATCTGTTGCCGCTTTAGTAGGTTTTTTATAAGCATTGGCTTAATTTGATGAGTTTTATTCAGGTCCAGAAGACAAGTTACCTGCTCATGTCTTTATTCAGCATGCATTTCTTGAGCACCTACCATATATCAGAATTAGATAGAGTCATAACTACAGAGTTAAACAAGGTCCCCTACTTAAAGGAATCCAGAATCAAGCGAGGACAGTGAGATGTGCTGTCATTGTAACGCAATCTGAAGTTCCGGTGATCTTCTGAGATGCACCATGCTGGGGGTCAAACTGTAAGGCGAGCAGGGGCGTGGCGGCTCTCCGTGGCCCCGGGAACCCTCCTTTCTGTGCGCAGTTACTCGCTTAGCGTGGGTGGGAGTGGATTCCTTACAGCGGAACGAATGCTTCCCTCCGCTCACTTGAAGAATCAGTGTAGCAGGCGTCGTTAACTAGGCGTGTGTTGTGTTTTCCTGTAGAAAACCTCGTCGGAACTCATGATGCCCCTATCAGATGTGTTGAATACTGCCCAGAAGTCAACGTGATGGTTACCGGGAGCTGGGATCAGACCGTGAAGTTGTGGGACCCCAGGACTCCTTGCAATGCTGGCACCTTCTCTCAGCCTGAAAAGGTAGGCTCTTCGTGCTCATGGCGGCAGTTATGGTCCTGGGGACTTGGTACAGGAGAGATGAATATTGACTATAGAGGTTGAGGCTGCACGGTTTATTTTATAAACCCAAATACATAGAAGTGTTTTCATGCAAAGGAAAGTTTATTTTGTTTTTAACTTTTTTCTGTCCGCTGTCCTGTTTATCCTGGAGAACAGTAGCCTGAGTGACAAATGTCGGGTGTGCTAGTGCCTCCTACCCAGGCCTGAGGTTTCAGAGGAGGCGGGCAGCAAAGCCGGCTCAGGCCACAGCGGGGCGGGTGGGAGCATCACTCATTCGCTCAGGACTGAGTCTGCATTGGCGTTTACTGTTAGCATTTCAAATGTGGTGAGAGCCGGGGCCTCTGTCCCTGGCTTTTACCAGTTATTTATTTTTAATACTGACAGGCGTGGTTGGAAGTCTCTAGTGAACCAAGCTGCTTAAAACTGAGTCTCTGTGTCTTATTCTAACCTTTGATCTGGACAATCTGTGCAGTGCGCGTGGAATCGCGCATTCTCGCTGCGTCCTCATCAGACGTGACCAGGCGGTAGTTAATTTTAGAGATGGATTGTTGGAGCAGTTCAGAGGTATCCTTCACGGGGTCTATTTCCTCCGTGTAAACAGCCTCGGCTCCCGGTAGCCGTGGTTATATACTGGAGTGCATCCAAAGAGCCATTAGTTTTGTCACTTCAGAGTCGAATCTACAACCTGGCAAGACCTTTGTTCAGAATGAAATAATTGCATTGTTTCTAGTTTTGATATATGGTTGCATGTAACATGTTAAGAGCTGTGATAAATTGCTGACAGAATATCATGTAATGGACAGCCACACTGAATCAAGCTGCTTATTGGTTCAGCGAGGTTCATTATGTCAGTTTTTTTAATACTTCCTTTGATAGATGTGTAGACCTCGTCAGTAGCCTGACAGTGGCTTCACGTGATTGATGGTCGGTGGGGATAGAAAGCACTGAGACTCCCGTGTCACCTGTATAAAGATTGTCCCATTATAAATTGATTTCTTCTGGGTTCTGTGTTTTTTAAGTTTGGTGTTTATGTGACTTAGGTTAATTTCTATTTTCTGCAAACATCTTGTTTTCTGAATAAACTGTGGTTTATTTAAGTATGTCTATATTAAATCTCTTTTGAATCTTTTTAATTCCTTATTTTTTCCCTTGGTCAAAATAGTTGTTGAATTTTAGGGCCAGATTGTGGTGATATTGGGTTGTTGCATTGTTAATCCTAACTTTTTTTTTTTGACTGTTGGTATGTAGTTAACATATTAATGATGATTAACCATGTGGCTTAATGTATTAAAGGGATGTCTTACCATGATACAGGCCTTATCATTTTTTATAATGGTTCTTCAGGTGTTAAAATATCACATTAGGTTAGAGTTGCTAAAAAATAAATTTAGAGCTGCTCATTAACAGGGAGAAATAATCAGAGGGACAATTTGTATTTGAAGTCTAGATTAGAGAGAGATTTAGATGGTCAGGAAAATACATTTTGCCACCATTTTCAAGAATTTGCTGTCTTGATTTCCGAATACATATTTGAAAGTAACACTTTTAAATCCTCGCGTATATTTATTATTTATTACAAAGGAATTTTTGTGGAAGTTGTTTTAATATTGAAAAGTGGCATTATGAGGGAAGAATACTTTGATGGGAGAAAATGCTTTTTAAATTTTTCCTAAAGATGAACTCTGTCTTGCGTGTTCGCTCTGATGTCCGGGCACAAGGATTTGCTTTGTCATGTGCCCGAGCCCTGTTCTGCCCTTTCAGTTTTAGTTCATGTGCCACCAAAGCAGCCAGTGAAGGCGGCTCCTCCCTCTCCCTGGACAGGCCTGTTCTGTAGTTGGACAGCTGGGAAGTCACGGTCCGCAGTCTTGTTCCAGAGGTGGTCACAGAAAAGCAACTTGAAAATGCGGGTCTGAACGGCCAGAGCCCCTGGAAAGGCGTCTTGAGTTGTTTTCTGCTTTATTGTCTCCTTCCTGAGTATTTTTATACTTTGATCTTGTCACTAAATGAAACAGGTTGGAAAGGTTGTTTAAAATTTTAATTTGTTTTAGGAATGAGAATTCCTCAAAAGTGTTTTTGGAATTAATTAGAGTGTACATCATACGATACTTGGTTAAGTATTAAGAATATCTTGGGGTTATTATTTTGTATGGATATTTAAAATGGTATTTAAAATTTGGTACCTGTGTGTGGGAACCTGATGAGCTAACTTTTTTATGGTTTTAGGATTGGTGGGTTTTATTTTGGGGCAAAATGTCATTTTTAGGCAAGTAGATGAGCTTTACAAGTTTTGTTCTTCCCTGAAGGTGTACACCCTCTCGGTCTCTGGAGACAGGCTGATCGTGGGCACGGCGGGCCGCAGGGTGCTGGTGTGGGACCTGCGCAACATGGGCTACGTGCAGCAGCGCCGCGAGTCCAGCCTCAAGTACCAGACGCGCTGCATCCGGGCCTTTCCCAACAAGCAGGTGCTGGCCTCGCCCCTCGCCCCTCGCCCCTCGCCCAGGTGTTGGGATTTGTAAATAGGTTCTTCTCTAATGATTTGCTCGCTGGCTTTTAAAGACTTTGTCCTTTCTTTGGAGTAGAGATTTAGAAATTGTTAGGTATGTTTTTGACATCCTTTGTTAAAAGCGCGTGTGTTGACCCAGTTTTAGAGATGACCTTGATGTTCAGGGAGGCCGAGTAATTCGCCAGCGGTCTGATAGAATCTTCTGATTTCTTGCTGATCCTGGTTCAGGAGGCTGGACAGACACAGTAATCAAGGAGAGCCTTATTTCAGTTTACACACCAGTGAATTCAAACTTGAATCTGGAAATTAAGGGCTATGGGATTTGCTGTTCTCTCTCTCCTTTTTGTAACGGAGTTCTTCAGCGAGTGTAGCACCTGAACTGGGTGTTTTAGATGCACGCCCCTGCGTTAGAGAGGCAATGCCCTCTAACGCTGACTCCATGTACGGGGTCAGCCTTTCCTCACCCTGCTAATGAGCTTGCCCTGTGCAGCGTGAGCCCCTCTCCCTGCAGGCCCTCGGGAGTGGAGGCGTGGTCAGTGGCCGGTCGTCTGTAGGAGGAAGTGTCACTACCAACAGCCCGTCCGGGAGTCCTCGTGTCCTTAGCGGCTGTGGGGCTGAGGCAGTGATGTCAGCGAGTCTCTGCTCCTTTAGCTGGAAGGCGAGGGCCTCAAACGGGGGCCACATTTTTTTCCTTCAAAATACTGTCAATTTCCATTGAAAACAAGGAATTGCAGTTACTTCAAACTTAGAGATTTAACTGCATGAGTAAAATATGCTTGCATTTTAAATATTTTTACGTCATATCTAAAGTTTTGTCAGCGCATTTCTCCAGTTTATACTGGAAGTTTAACTGAAAGTAAGATTTGACTGATTTTCTTGTCTCCATAAGTAGTTTTTCAATAGGAAATCTTCTTTTATACCTTGAAGAATCAAATAGCTTTTATATTTTTTTGTCTTTTACTTTGACATAAAAAACAGTGATGGTAGTCTTATTTTTTTAATAAAACCAAGTTGTAGTGTTGTGAAATTTTGGAATAGTTGTAACTCTTAGTCCAGCTCCAGCACTTTGTTACCACCTGGCTATCGTTTCTGAAGTCACCTTTCTCGGTCGGGGGGATGTGGGTGTTGGGCCGGGCCTGCACTGGTCACCATCTCCGCTTCTCTGGTTCCCTCTGGGCAGGGCTATGTGTTGAGCTCTATCGAAGGCCGCGTGGCGGTGGAGTACTTGGACCCAAGCCCCGAGGTGCAGAAGAAGAAGTATGCCTTCAAGTGCCACCGGCTGAAAGAGAACAACATTGAGCACATCTACCCGGTCAATGCCATTTCCTTCCACAACATCCACAACACATTTGCCACAGGTGAAGTCCGCCTGCTGACCTGCCGGCAGCCAAGGGAGCGGGAGCTCGCGGGGACACTAGAGGTTGATGCGCAGCCGAGCTTTTAAAGGGTCGTGCTTGCCTTTGACATTGAGAGGGAGCCAATCTGGCACCGTACTTCTTGGGGAAAGCGTTCTGTGTGTGATCTTAAAAAGAACCATTTGTGGCCATAATGGTTATTTCTGTACCTGCTTTTAAGGATCATTTTGACTTTTCCAAAATTATTTGCAGGTGGCTCTGATGGATTTGTAAATATTTGGGATCCGTTTAACAAAAAGCGACTGTGCCAGTTCCATCGGTACCCCACCAGCATCGCGTCCCTGGCCTTCAGCAACGACGGCACGACGCTGGCAATAGCATCATCGTATATGTATGAAATGGACGACACGGAGCACCCCGAAGACG
The DNA here is from genome assembly GCF_000327345.1 of Myotis davidii. Lineage (NCBI taxonomy): Eukaryota > Metazoa > Chordata > Mammalia > Chiroptera > Vespertilionidae > Myotis > Myotis davidii. Next base: position 7,022,710 of record NW_006284618.1, on the reverse strand, counting down.
GCATCTTCATTCGCCAAGTGACAGATGCAGAGACAAAACCCAAGTGAGTACGCTTCACCTGTGTTTGAGCCTTTGCTTGCATTCAGCCCAGGGCTTATTAATTTTTCTAAATTCATGAATAGCGTTGTTGATGCCTGCTTGATAGTGCAGCGACTGTGGGGAGGGAGTTGATTTTATCTTGTTCTCCCAAGCTTTCAATATCCGTGGGTTGATAGACGTCTGATGGATAAAATTGTGCCTGGTTGTTCTGTAGGGAAGAATGTCAAACCCTCGTTCTTCTTGAATAGGCCCTGTTATTGGAGTCTTGGGGGTTATTACTAGCTCATTGCTTGAAAATTAAGTTGAGGAATTCAAGAATAATTTATTGAAGCAAATTCTATGTAAGATATTTAAACGTGAACTGCCCAGCGCTTTCCCCTCCACAGAGGTTGTCTCTGTGATGTTTACACAGAGTGAATGGCCTCAGGTGATGGAAACAGTGAGATGGCCCTGCCTGGGACAGCACAGTCCCTTCGTGCTGACACGTCGTCCATCTCCTTGGCCCTTGGTTGACAGAGGAGCCATTCACTGTGGGGTGCCAACAGGGCAGCGCTTTCCTTAATGACCGGCACAGGCTCAGGGCAGCCGATGCCGAGGCCTTTGTAACCCATGAACCGCCTCCTGGGTCCCGTCCTGGTCCGGGTCCCTCGGCGCCAGGCCCTGCAGGACGTCCTTGGGCACGTGCTCAGGCTCCCTCTCTTCCCGAATGGAGACGGGCCACCTCGCGCCCTTGCTGTCAGGTTGAGTCCCTGCGAGGCAGAGTGTGAATACTGACCATCATTGTACTTGGACGGGCTGGACTGGGGAGAGGCTTGCAGGTGACATCTGTGGTGAAGGCTGTGCTTGCATTTGCGTGCTCTCTGCCCCCCCATCTCTCGTCTCTCGTCTCTCGTCTCTCGTCCTGGCCGCCATTCTGATGTCATGCTGTTCTTTTCTCTTTTGAACTTGTAGGCCACCATGTACTTGACTAGATTTCATTTGCTTAAATGCCATGTTGATGATGATAAAACAGTTCCTACTCTCTAATGGTGGATTTATTACTATTAACAAAGAAACCGGAGAAAACATTAATTTTAATATTATAGGAACCTACAAATAAGGGATAAGAGGTTTTTATTGATTTTGTTTGTAAACAAACACTTTTCTTAAGTGCATGAGATGGCTTGGTGGTTTGCTGTGTTAAAGGTATTCGGGCAAACGAAATTGGAGGCAGTGACTGCGCTTTTGAGAGTCAGTCTGACCTTGCTGGTTTTGTTTCTGTGTGGCAGTAAATGTGTGTAAAGAAATATAGGTAATAAAATCCCTTTGCGTTTTCTTCTGGACCTTAAATGCTAGAGGAAAGGCTCTTCGGCCATTTTTCCTGCTGCTGGTTACAGTTGCTCATCCTCAGGCTGCTCAGACTGCCTCATGAGGAGGTTAATCTACAATTAAACAGTATTTCCTCCTGGCCGTCCATTATCTTCTGAAGCAGATGGTTCATCATTTCCTGGGCTGTTAAACAAAGCGAGGTTAAGGTTAGACTCTGGGGAATCAGCTAGTTTTCAATCTTATTAGGGTGCAGGAGGAAAACTAATAAGAAAACCTCCTAACATCATTTTGTGACTGTAAACAATTATTTATTAGCAAACAATTGATCCCAGAAGGGCGAATTGTTTGAGTCAGTAATGAGCTGAGAAAAGACAGAGCATATCTGTGTATTTGGAAAAATAATTGTAACGTAATTGCAGTACATTTAGACAGGCATCTATTTGGACCTGTTTCTATCTCTAAATGAGTTTTGGGAAACATTAATGAGGTTTACATATTTTTCTGACATTTATATAGTTCTCATGTCCATTTCAGTTGCCCAGCCGCTGGTGATTACGGTTAAAAAGAAAAAATGGTAGTGAGAACGCGATTCATTTTAGTGCGATGCCTGCAGCAGGGCACGCACTCGGCGGGCCTGTTCTCGGGGCTTCCAGGGCCTTTGGGGCGGATGCTGGTTTGCTCATACGCAGATGGAGCTTCTGAAAGGGCCGGGGCCTTCACTGAATGTGCTTGATCCGCGATGTGTGTCAGACCGTGTTCTGATGCAGAGAAAGGTCTCATTTTGGTCTTTAGTGTTTCAGTGAGAACTCAGTGCGTCTGAACCTGCCTTTTGAACCATATTTTCTCATTGCAGGTCCACCTAATCGTCTACGCAAGTGGCTTCCCTGCGGAAAGCTTGGCTTTCCTCTCCGGGGCGCACTGCAGTGTGGGTCCCCCCCCCCTTCCCCCAGGGGCGTGCTCTGTCCGATGCTGCTCGCCTGCCCTCGGGCCTGGGCGGGAGTCTCGTCCCGGGCAGTGGTCGGTCGGAAGGACCGTCTCTCCACAGGCCCCGGCGCTTCTCCTGAGCAGCTTGAGCTCTTTTTATCAGATCACCTGACCCTGTCCCGCTGTCTAATAAAGCCGAGACGCAGACCCCGTGCTGGATGGTGGTAAATGTGGGTGATTGATGTGAGCTCCTGCATCGGGCCTGGTGGGCAGACATGGTGCCTCGGCCACGCTCCTCCCTCCGTGCTGCTGGAGGCCGGCCTGGGAAGGCGCTGTCCTGGGGTCCTGGCTCCCTTGCGCCCTCTCGCTGGATCAGCGGGCCCTGAGCCAATGGCAGCCCTGCTGGGTGGCACAGCCGCTGCGGGACCACGGGCGCCCTTCACAGGCCTCTCCGGGGAGTGCTGGTGCGCGGAGCTCACGCTGCTCGGGTCCAACCTCATGACAGGCCGTCTGGGATCCGTCACCGCTGCGTCACCGCGAAGCCCCGGGATGTAAATGATGTCACGGCCGTGGGTCTGTGGTGTGACGACGAGCCTCTCAGAGTCATGGCCACTCATCCGAGGACCGAGCACGAATGAAACGCCTGCAGATGGGAGACGGTGGCCGAAGGAGAGCAGTGGGGCCTGCTTTCCGGGGTGGGGCCCCTGTCCTGTCTCGAAGCCAGTGTGTCTCCTGAGTGTGTCCCTGCCTCCCTGCCGGCCTCGTCACAGCTCCTCCCAGGTGGTCCCCAGATGACCCACATGTCACATCTCAGTGTTTTCATTGGCTTCCTCTTCCCGATTTTCCTTCTCTATTTTTAAGTGTCACTTGGGTTTATCTGTTGTACTGCGATCCCACCACCTTGGAGGTCCCCTCTGCGCCCCCCCCCCTCCGCCCCCGCCCCCTGAGTGCAGCCGCCTCCAGTCTCCGCCCTAGACCCTCCATCCCCGGCAGTGACCGAGGGTGAGATGTGAAATATACCTGAACTCTGGTCCGGAGCAGGGGCCCACAGACACCTGGTGGAGGAGCCCGTCGCTGCCTCTGGACGGGCCGCGTCTCTGCGTTTCCTCCCTTTTTAAAGGACTTGGTTACGGCCTCCTGCACTGACTATGCCAGACGCCCTGCCGCCTCTGGTTTGGACAGACTGCTCCCCACCACACGGGACTGGACTGCAGGCACCTGCTCTTTCTGTTGCTGAGCCTGGGACCCCGTGTCCCCACGGCCCGCAGCAGCCCTTCATCACTCGCGAGGAAGGGGAGCTGCTCTGTGGCCCCTGCTGCCTGTCGGGTGCTCCCAGGGCGGCACTGGCCTTCCCGGGAGTTCTGGCAGGAGGGCGTTTGTCCTGGGCAGCAGCTGGCTCCGCTCACTGTAGACAACGGAGGATGTCAGCAGGTCCTGGTGCTGGGGATCCAGGCCTGTTGGGACTGGAGCCCCCCTGCCGGGGCCCTGCCTGCAGCCCTCCCTCCGCCATCAGCTTGGTGCTTGGCGTTTGCTGAGTGTTTGCTCTGCATCTGTGTTCAGGGGAAGAGTGTCCTGGTCAGATGAGGGCAGGCTCCTCCCTCGTGGGGGACCCTGTGCAGTCGCCTGCTGGGAGCTTGGGGACTCCAGTACGGAAGTGCTTGTGGCTGCTTAACCCCGCATCCTGCGACCCTGAGCCTCCTCAGTCCCA
>NW_006284618.1:7012199-7018687 GCF_000327345.1 Myotis davidii | reverse complement strand
CCAACCACTGGGCAGCCCTCCGTCTGAGGGTCCGCTGTTGGCGTCACTGTTGCTCAGACGCAGGTGAGCCCTGCCAGGAGCGGTAAGACCCCTCTCCCCTCTCCCCGTCCTGGCTGCATCCGCAGGGAGGGTGCCTCCTGCAGGTGCTGGAGCTCTGCTGTTGCCTGTGGCTGCCACGCACAGCCGGAGCGCCACCTTACACACAGGCATCCTGCTCCCACGTCACGTGGACACGCTGGGCGAAGATGTGGAGATGGGTATTTCCAATGGTGTCGTAGGGTGCAGCCCTGAGGCTTTACGACGTTTACCCTGTGGGGTGGAGGGGGTCACCCTAGGTGCACTAGGTGACTGGTCGCCACCTAGAGCACCTGAAGCCTGGTTGCCAGTGATCCTGTGACGGTTACGGGGAGCCACTGACGTGGACTTCAAGTGTGCACGGCAGGGTCACGTGGGCAGGTCCCGGTGACCGGTTTGTAAGCTGCTGCTCACAGGCGGGCTGCTCGGAGAGGCAGCAGGTGCCCGCTTGCCTGTGGTTACTGCCCTCCTGAGAGCAGGGGCCTGCCTAGTGGATGGGGTTTATTTTTATTTTTTTAATCCTCACCTGAGGGTATTTTTCCATTGATTTTTAGAGAGAGTGGAAGAGAGACATTGATGTGAGAGAAACACATTGCTTGGTTGCCTCCTGCACGAGCCCTGACCAGGACCCTGGCTAGGGCGGAGCCCGCCACCAACTACATGGCCTTGGCCGGGATCGAACCCGGGACCTTTGTCTGCAGGCTGTTGCTCTATCCACTGAGCAGTCCGCCAGGGCAGTACAGGCTTTTATGAGCTTGGGCGACATAGAGGATCCTGCTTTATACGCTTAAGGCGTGGGAAAACGCTCCCACAATGTATTTTTTGCCTTTATTTATTTATTTTAGAGTGAGTGAGAGAGAGACATGGTTTGTTATCCCACCTATTTACGTGTTCATTGGATGAAGCACTTCCTCTCACTGGGCCTCCATCCGGGTCAGGACGTGTGGCTAGCGCTGGGACCCCGTCATGTGACCAGATCTGGTGCTCTGGCACTTGGCTGACCTGGGTCCTCACGTTCACAGCCCTGTTGGAGGGAGGGACGGTTAAGGTTGGCGACTGCTCTTCAACCTGAGCCCACATGAGCGGTTAATGCAGGTGCCGTGCCGGCCTGGGCTCCCAGAAACGCCACGTGGGCGGGAGCCCCTCTGTGAGAACCTGCGGGTAGTGCCTTACAGAGGAATGGGTCTGGCGAGACGGCCCGTGACCCCTTGCCCGGGTGGCCCGTCCCTGCCCTGGAGCTGCCCGTGCGAGTGTGTCAGGTCAGGCAGGACGGTGGTGCCTCTGGACCTGGCCTTGAACCCCGATGTGGCTGCTTCGTCACCGGCAGCGAATCAGACCTTCCTGAGCCTCAGTCTCCTCATCTGTGAAATGGAGATATGCTAGCTCCTGGCGTTGGAGATGAGCGTGTGGATGTCTAGTGGGGCGTGCCTGGCAGTCGGTGAATAGCTGCTCCTATTCTTTGGGTGAAGTAAACTGTCCTCAGTTACTAGCTGACTCGGGCTGGTGGTTGAAGATACCTGTGGGACCCTCGTTCTTGCGTTTGGCAGTCTGTTTATCTTAGAAAAACCCAGAATCACACCCACACCCACCATTTTTGGTTTTAAATGTTACTACATTGCCATATTTCATCTTTTGGCTTTACAAGAAAACTTTGCACACACATGAAGCCTCGGGTAACCACCCCTCACCCCATTCCCATTTGCTGCTTTTCAGTGTTGTACCCCCTATGCCCCTGTGGTTCCCATAGTGCTTAGGGAATTTGTGTAAATGGGTCACTGCTTCTCTCCTGGAGGCACCCCCTGTTCAGCATCATGTCTGGTTAATAAGATGGGGAAGGAGAGAGATGCTGCACAGGACCGGCCGCGGGGAACAGCCAGCAGCCCGAGGCCACACGGGGAGTCTCGAGGCCCTGAGATCAGCCGTAACTGCCAAGTCCAGGTGGCTGTGCGCCAATGAGCTGCCTTTGACGGTGCACACTGTGTGCACCACACAAGCTGTTCTTTCAAACCAGGTGGATGGACGTGGGAATGTGCGCGTGGCTTAGGTGTGTTACAAATGAAAGGTCCGCTGCGGCTGGTGTAACAAGAATAAGTTGTGCTCTGGGCCCCTGCTTCTGCCCACCCCTGTGTTCTGCCCACCCCTGTGTTCTGCCCACCCCTGTGCTCTGCCCACCCGTGCTCTGCCCACCCCTGTGTTCTGTCCACCCCTGTGTTCTGTCCTGATGGGAAGCAGTCCGAAGGTAAAAACGAGTGGGTCCGCCTGGCTGGGAGGCTCAGTGCTGAGCACTGACGTAGGAACCAGGAGGTCACAGTTCAGTTCCTGGTCAGGGCACAGGCTGGGGTTGCAGGCTCCATCCCCAGTTGGGGGCGTGCAGGAGGCAGCTGGTCAGTGATTCTCTCTCATCGTTGATGTTTCTATCTCTCCCTCTCCCTTCTTTGGAGTCAATAAAAATATATTTTTAAGAAAACTAGCGTGTCCTGAGGTTGTAGAGACCTGTGATTGGGGGCACGACATGACTCCCCGTTTAATGGAACTCATTGGGCCACCAGCTCCCAATGTATTTTAAATGAAAAACTGTTTCACTTTGCTCTTTTGCTTCCCTTGAATGCAGCCAGTCACTAGTGGCGGGGCTGTCCACGTCCCCCGTCATGTCCCCTGTCCACGTCCTCTGTCCACGCCCCCTGTCTGAACAGAGACATGGAGAAGGAAACACTCGCTCTATTGAGCCACGCCTGTCGGCCTCAGCCCCGCACCTGCGTTCCCGACGCGATCACCGCGTCCCTTGCACCCATTAGAGGACTCCGTCAGAGGTGATGGCGGTCACTCGGAACCCACGCACCGGGCTCTGCGATTCTCCACGTGCTCGGCCCCGGAGCATTTCCGCGGCCCCAGCGCAGAGTCCAGGCGGTCCGTCTTGGCTGCTCTGCTACCCACATCTCGGCTAAGACCTGCGTTCCTGTCCAGGTGCCGGCGAAGATCAGTCACCTTTCTCGCTGTTTTACAGGGTGGCGGTCAGCTGCTGGCCTCTCCATGAAGAAGCCCCTGCTTGGAACGGCGGCCAGTATGCCCCCGTCAGGCGCTGGGAATGGAAGTAGCGCCGGTGGGTTCACCGTTCATTCATCGGGTGCTGGCGATACAACGGGGAAGCCCAGCTTCCCATGGGGGCGGCCATGAGGCGGCCCTGGGCGTGGAGGACACACACGTTAGCTAGGCCCCGAGCACGCTGCCTGAGGCTGCTGGGCAGGGCACCGTCAGCGTCAGTCACCACGAGTCTAGGACGGGCACTGCCCAGCGGAGCACGTGGCCTGGCTTTCTGTTTACTTACGTTCACAGACGCGTCCTGCGAAGGGCTGGACTTGACCCTTGCTTTGCACTAAGATCTATCGTTTCAGCCCGACCGGCGTGGCTCAGTGGTTGAGCATCAACCTATGAACCAGGAAGTCAGGGTTTGATTCCAGGTCAGGGCATATGCCCGGGTTGTGGGCTCGATCTCCAGTGTGGGGTGTGCAGGAGGCAGCCGATCTGTGATTCTCTCTCATCACTGATGTTTCTCTCTCCCTTCCTCTCTGAAATCAATAAAAACAATATTTTTTAAAAAGGACCTATCATTTCAAAACATCATGTGCTCGTGCTGCCAGTCATAACCCAGGGGGTTGTTTTTACTCCAATGGAAAGCGATGGAACAGTAGAAATCTCACTCGTGTGGACGCCCCTGACAATGCCTGCTACATTGACTTAGGAGAAAGAGCCATGAGGTTAGAGGGGAGGCATCAACATGTTGTTAGTAATAGTAATATTTGATCTGTACATTGAATAAGGCTTCTGCCCAGAACCACTTGAATAGTCACCTGCATCGTTTTTTAAAAATATATTTTTATTGATCTCAGAGAGGAAGGGAGAGGGAGAGAGAAAAACATCAGTGATGAGAGAGAATCATGGATCTGCTGCCTCCTGCCGATCTGGGGATTGAGCCCATAACCCGGGCACGTGCCCTGACCGGAAATTGAAGCCTGACCTCCTGGTTCATAGGTCGACACCCAACCACTGACCCACACTGGCCGGGCTAAAAGGCTTCTTAAAACCCGGCCTGGTGTTGAGTGTGAGGTTTCTAATGGGACCATCCATCACTACTGACTGCTTGCTGGGAGAAACATCGTGGCCTCATAACCCCAGGGACAAAGCCTGTGCCTGGCCGAAGGTCACGTGGCACCCGGCTCCTCCCAGCCACTGTTGGTCGCCAATCACACCCACCTGTGATTCAGGTCGCCCTTCACTCATTTTCTTTGTCCTCTGCTCCCCTCTCATCTTCCGCTCCCCTCCCTTCCTTGCTTCATCAATGGGCAGATAATAAGAGGCCTTTGCGCAGACGCTGACAGGAAAACAGGGCCATTGGTGGATTTTCGAAAAGCGTGCTCAGAACCCCGGTGTGCCAGTTGGTCCAGGGGGTGGCAGGCGGCAGTGGGCACAGGAGCACGGCGTGCCCCTCTCCCTCTGTGTGTGTCTCTCCACCCCCAGCCCCTGAGCGCCTCTTGGAGTCTTCAGAGCCTGCACCCACCTCCTGAAGAAGCTTTCCCAGATGCCCAAAGCACATTTTCTTGTTTTGTTTTTTTTTTTAAAAATAATATGTTTTATTGATTTCAGAGAGGAAGGGAGAGAGAGAGAAACATCCATGATGAGAGAGAATCACGGATCATCTGCCTCCTGCACGCCCCCTACTGGGGATGGAGCCTACAACCCGGGCCTGTGTCTTGACCAGGAATCGAACCAGTGACCTGGTTCATAGCTGAGCCACGTGGGCCGGGCCAAAGCCTGTTTTCTTACACTCCAGTCCGGCACGTATCAGAGTCCACTTTGTTTCTGTTTCGGGGTAAACTGTGAGCCGTGGTCAGTCTCACGCTGCTCTCCGAGCCACTGGAGGCCAGGAGCCCCGTGCTCCGTGTGAAGCAGGACACGGAATTCGGTGAGAATGTGTCAAGAGACACTTCTCAGGCACCCACGGTCCTGTCCCCAGTGCCGGCCTTTAGGAGTAACAGCACAGCCCCAGCCTCAAGGGGTTTGAGAAGAAGGAAGGCGGCGTTTCAGATGAGCCAGCGACCCGAGGCGCTGCCTTAGCGCTGGCCAGAGGGGATCGGCCGCCGCTTCCATTACGGGCGGATGCGTTTCTCGCCAGGTTGTGGCTGGACACTCTGGGGTCTCACCCCACATTGAAAGCCGTACGGTTCTTTTTCCTCTTTCGGGCCCTTTTCAGTGCGCTTTGAAACACACCCGGTCGTGACACTTCTTGGGGGATCATGTTGGGAGACCATGAGTTACCTTCCGACCCGTCTCGGCCGTGGCTTTCAGCACATCCGCACCCCGAGTTTTTGAGCATCTTTCTGAGACTACATTTTTATCCTTAATTACAGGACAGATACAGACCATGAAATACTGACCATGTAATGACGTTTACAATGCGCAGTCTCCCCAGAGCTGTGAACTGTGACGTTAAGGATTCTGTCTTCAATGAAAGGAGTCGGGTGGGCCACGCGGGGCTGCCTGGGTTAAGCTGCGAACTACATTTCCCAGCATCCCCTTGCCCGTGTGGTTCCGGGTTGGAATCCAGGCCTCTCTGAGGTCTGTGGGCCGTCGGGAGGGGTGGATGGCAGAAGAGGTGCTCGGAGGTCCCTGCCTGACCCTGCCCCCTGCTGACGTGCACCCAGCAGTTCTTCCGGACTCTGGGCCCTGATGCCCAGCCGAGCGCAAGGCACACCCGCAGGTGCCAGGTGCGAGGCTGCAGACCCCTGGGCAGCAGCTGCTCCCCCTGGCCGGCCTCTCTGATTGACTGCGGACCCTCCAGCCCCCCTCCTGGCCCTCATGCCCCTCCCCCAGCTCCTTACATGACTGTAGGCGGTTGGATTCCTATAAAAAAGCCCTATTCCATGGCCTTGCGGTGTCTCCATTCCCTGCCTGGGCCCTGCCTGGCACCAGCAGAGAATTAGAAGCAAGTGTGAAGTCTCTTTTCAAAGGAGCTTTTATTCTCCTAAAGCCTTTTGCTCTTCAGGTTTTTGTTAAGGGCAAGTGCTTAGAGGTGGACGGAGGTGCTAAAACCCTTGGGACTTGTTGCTGTGGTCTCTGGAGCATAATGAGCCGCCCTTCTCAGAGGAAGACAACCCTCCGGTCCAGTGCTGTGGGTGGAGGTGGGAGGTGCTTACCCAGACAGGTCCAGGTTGTGAAAGCTCCCGAAAGAACTGACACTCACTGCATGTTTATTTTTGTCCTTCTTCCCTCTCTCCCTCCTTCCATTCCCCCATTCAGTCATCCACCCATTTACCCATCCATCCAACCGTCCCTCCCTCCCATCCATCATCTATCCATCCATCCCTCCCTTCCTCCCTCCCTCCCTTCATCCATCCATCCAACCATCCCTCCTTCCC
>NW_006284618.1:7008988-7011832 GCF_000327345.1 Myotis davidii | reverse complement strand
CATCCTCCACCTTCTGATCTAACACTCCTGAGTGACCTGCCTTGGACACAGCGTGGAGTCCTGGAAGGTGGGTTCTGTGGCGGACCTGCCAGGTTTAAATGCAGGTGTGAAAACTCACTAACTATGGAACTTGGGGTTGTCATTTAACTTCTGAGCCTGTGTCCTCGGTCTCTCTGTGGGGATAATGCCTGTTTTGCAGGGTAGCTGTAGGGTTAGATGAGACAGCAGGAGTAACGTGGCCAGCACCAGCCTGTGCTTTAGTATTACCCCTCTGCCGTGTTTATTGCCGAGGTTATTTTTCCCAACCATCTCTATATATAAAAGGCCAATATATAAAAGTGTCCAACTGTTCAGCCGGTCGCTATGACGTGCACTGACCACCAGGGGCAGACACTCAATGCAGGAGCTGCTGTGATGTGCACAGAGAAACCGTATCGCGGACCTGGTGCTCACAAAGCAACACTCAGCTTCCCCAAAGTGGAACACAGGCCCGGCCACCACCCCGGAGCAACACCCCACAAATCGCAGCCAATGCAGCCCACAGCCCAGCCCAGCCCAGCCTGGAAACAGTCACCGTGGGCACCAGGTAATGACGTTAAGTAGCAATGCCTGGCTTCCTCTCCCTAGCAACTAGCCTCCTGCAGTTTCTTCTGCCCAGGAACCCGACTTGCTTTATAGCCAGGTGCAAACATTTCACAGTTCAACCAAATGTCTGTGAAGTGTTTTCCTGTGCTTCATCTCATTTGATCCTCACAGAAGTTTTGGAGTAGGTAGATAGTAGACTTGGTGGAATCCTATTTTCTTTTCATTAGCTGGGGAATGGAGATTTAAAAAGCTTAGAAACTTGACCTGACTGAAAAGGAGTAAGAAATGGTGGGCCTTGAAAGTGACTTCAGGTTTTCTCACTGCGCAGAATATAGTCAAACACTGCTGCAGTTAAATATCTTACTGTTTTGTTCTCCCTGCATGATCTATAATAATAATCTGATTTGTGTTGATATTAAAAAATACATGGGGGCCTTGACTTACGAGTGTCCTGACTAACGAGTTTTTCGAGATACGAGCCGTCCCTCGGCTGATTTTTTGCTTTGAGTTGTGAGCTAAAATTCGGGTTACGAGCCAGCTTCAGATACCCCACCGCTAGTTGGCGCAGCAAACGTCACAGTGAACGCCACCACATCAGCCCAGCATCACGTGTCTCACTCGTTCACTTTAAGATTTGACCTACGAGTAATTTGAGTTACGAGCCCTGTCACGGAACGAATTGAACTCGTAAGTCAAGGCCCCACTGTATTTCTTCTAATCAATTCCCTTTCAATGTGCACGAATCTGTGCACTGGGCCACCAGTTGAGCAGTAATTGATGTACAACTTGTCCTTAACCAAAGATGACTCACGTGTGAACCTTTGTCTTTCAGAAGCTTACAGTTCAGTGGGTGGGGCAGGCACAGAAGCCAGCAAAGCGCCCGCGGCTGGGCGGAAGGACACAAGAACTGGGGAGCTTCCGCCCTGGCCAGGTGACTGTGTGGTTAGAGCAGGAGGGGGGGCAGGTGATCTGACCCTGACTCTTGACAGAGATGAAAAGTGAAGGGGCCGGGGAGGGGTCCCCCTCCAAGCCCGGTGGCTCATGAGTAGCTAGAATGTCCCTGCCCGAGGCCCGCGCAGCCGGAACTGCAGGCGTGTCCGCTCTGATGTCTGTACGAGAACATGGTGGCCGCCCTGCTTGTGTGTGGGAGAAGGGAGCGGCCCGGACCCCACAATCTTCCATCCACCTCCCTTGTCCAGGCCCGTGGGTGCCCCGAGCCTTGGGGAAGCACAATTAAAAAGGGGGTGATCCTCTGTTCAAGTCCCCCGGCTTCATTTTCGTGATTACAGCAGATTAGGGGCCATTTGGAGGCCCCGCTCGCAGGGACTGCGCCTTCTCTCAGCCCTTTCAACAGTTGTTTACGGCGGTTCCGCTCCTTTATGCCGCTTGGAGCCTCTTTATTTTGAAAGCCAGGCAGACAAGGCCTGAAATTATTCCATTAAAGAGGGGCAATTTTTGTAATGGGACTTAGAGTGCTTCGCAGAAGTGCAGGCAAGTTTCTTCAATCTCCTGAGCATTATCCGCTCATTTAGTTAAATGATGTTTCTAATTCCCTGGTAATTACGCGTAATGAGGCACTTTTTCTCTTCTGGATGAGACTTTAGCCTAATATGAGATGGCGTATTTTTTCTTTCTTTTTTTTTGCCTCCATGGGGATAATTACCCCTTCCCAGGAAAAGCAGGTTTGTTGTGCAGAATATAGCAAATGACTTTACTTCCTGCCATCCTGGCTGCCAGCAAATTATGAAATTAAGTTTCAGCAGCGCATTAGCACCGTTTTGGAAAAAGCCCGAGACTGTTTTTCCTTGTTCTTTTTCTTTGCTTTCTTTCTTTTTCTTTTCTATTTTTTTAAATTCATGTACTGCTGTCCTCGGGGCTGTAGAGGCCATTATTTGTAGACTAGATGTTTTTCTGCCAATTCCGCGTATTCAGGGGGACTGAAGCAGCGACATGGCTTTAATTTCTCTGGCGGATAGCCAGCCTCGAATGTTCTTGCGAGCGTCTTTGTGCCGGTAATTATCGTGGCGAAGTTAAGTAAGACGCCCCCTCCTCCCTCTGCCCCCCTACGCCTCTGGATGTCCAATTACCTCCCCTTTGTTCGAGCCTTCAATTAGATGCAAAGCAACTACATGCGAATCACGCGAAGGTGGTGACACCCACCATTAAAGGCAGGAAATGCGTACTGCCGAAGCTCTGCTTAACTCTCCTGGTCGTTCAACAGCAAACGTGGAGAGAGAGGCCGGAGCGTCGCTAACGAGG
>NW_006284618.1:7002213-7008953 GCF_000327345.1 Myotis davidii | reverse complement strand
GGTGTCCTAGTCAGTGATCCTCACCAATTTGAAGACAAGTCCATGTGTGTGCATGTGCATGTGTGTCTGTACACACATACACATGTCTGTGAGTGTGTGCACACATGCCTGTGCATGCATGTGTGCACCCATGTGCATGTGTGTGTGTGTGTGTGTACGGCTCTGCTTACCTGGGTTTTGTTTCTGAAGAAGAAACATTTCTTGGGAATGGAAGGAGAAAGAGCGAGCCTTGGCTGGGGAGCCTGGGGCTTGAGTTTCAGGGGGGACCCTCTCGCCCCGCCTCTCCTCCGGAAAGTGCGTGGCTCCCAGCAGCCGGCCTCCAAGCTGTTTCCAACTGGGCAGGTCTCGGGCCAGTGAGCAGAGGGTGCGGTGCTGGCCCCCGAGCGGCCTGCGGGTGGGTGGCTGTCCGTGTGCCTGGAGCTCCCCTCTGCCCCCCCCCACCTCAGGAGCGATGCCGGGCCTGTGGCGCCTGGTCTGCTGCCTGCTCACCTGTCCCGGGAACTGGAGGGCCCTGTCCAGCGCGCGGCCCTCGGAACACGTGGTTTTCGGCCCAGTGACCCCAGGACCTTGGCTGGCACTGCTTCCGCGTGGGCGTGTCCCTGTGCTCCTGACGGTTGTCCTGGCTTCTCCTTTCCTTGAGGGCTGGTTTGTGCGCCGAAAGCAGTAGCACTTCTGGAGACAACCCTCCCCATCGGCACCGAGCCCGGCGGTGGGCCCGTTCCTCCAGGCCTCAGGGCCCGGCCGCTCCCTGAAATGATGAGTCTTCCTCCGTGTAAGTAGCCTGCACGAAACACTCCCCATCGGCAGTTTTCATGTTAAGAAACTGCTGTTTTGGCTGATTCTGTGAAAAAGGGAACTATTGCCTGGCCGGCGTGGCTCAGGGGTTGAGTGTGGACCTAGGCACCAGGAGGGCACGGTTTGATTCCTGGTCAGGGCACAGGCCCGGGTTGCGGGCTCATCCCCAGTGTGGGGCGTGCAGGAGGCAGCCGGTCCATGATTCCCTCTCATCATTGATGTGTGTCTCTCTCTCTCTCTTCCTGTCCCTTCCTCTCTGAGATCAATAAAAACATTAAACCAGTGGTTCTCAACCTGTGGGTTGCGACCCCTTTGGGGGCCGAATGACCCTTTCACAGGGGTTGCCTAAGACCATCGGAAAACACATCTATAATTACATATTGTTTTTGTGATTAATCACTATGCTTTAATTATGTTCAGTTTGTAAGAGTGAAATTGGGGGTCACCACAACATGAGGAACTGGGTTAAAGGGTCGCGGCGTTAGGAAGGTTGAGAACCACTGTATTAAACAAAAGGGGGAACTACTTAGGCACTGGATGTGAGCGAGCATCAGATGGAGTCCAGAACGAGCTGTCTGGCCTGCTGTGGGCCCTGCAGGCCGTCTTGTTATTGGGTTTGGGTTTCACTTTGGAGACCACGACCCCAGGCTCTGAAAGGGACCTGGACGGAGTCAGCACTGTCCTCTCAAAACAGCCCGGCGCCTTTACTGGCAAAGAAGGGGTTTATTGGTGAGAACAGAAGCTGGCAGAGGGCCTGAGTGGTACTGAGTGTGAGACACGGAATAACTGGCCGCCAGTGGCGGCAGGGATGCTGCCAGCACATTCTGTAGACTTGGCTTGAGTTCTGGTCACCGCGGCAACCACTGAGCCACCTGCTGAGACGGGTCATCCAGGCAGGAGCACCCTCCCCCCCACCCACCCGGTTCAGGGCGGGGGCCAGGGGCAGGGGGACGGGGAGAGGCTGGGACCTTCCTCTGAGCGTAGGAATCAGCACAGATTTGAATATTTAGTCCACAGGGTTATAAATAATGTGCGTTTTCATTGACGGGTAAGCGGTGCTACATTTAGTACAATAATTAGTTATTTGATTACTTTTGTTTTAGCCTCGAGTAGAGGACAATTGACAAATGTGAGTACCTCGGAGACGGATGGGGCGCCGTAAACTAACTTTATTTATTACAAAACGCAGTTTTATTAATATGAATCGACAGTAATTAATTTGCTAGTGTTGATGTTAATAATTGCGTGTAATTTATGAAATATTCATGCTGGAGCAGAAGAAAGTCAGGCCAGGCTCCCAGCTTACTTGTCAAAAACGCTGGATATTTCAACAAAGCCTGTCCCGCTCAGGGCATCCGTGTGTCAGCGGTTTGAAATCCCAGGAAAGAACAAGTATATTTTTATTGATGTCAGAGAGGAAGGGAGAGGGAGAGAGAGAGAGAAACATCCAAGATGAGAGAGAATCATGGATCGGCTGCCTCCTGCACGCCCCCTACTGGGAATCGAGCCCGCAACCCGGGCCTGTGCCCTGACCAGGAATCGAACCCTGACCTCCTGGTTCATAGATTGACGCTCAGCCCCTGAGCCATGCCGGCCATAATAACAAGTCCGTTCCTGGCACTGAGCCTTTGCGTGGCTCGTGTGTGCAGTTCTTAGCTTGACCTCCGAGCCTTTCTAGGGATGCTGTGCCTGCAGGGAGGCCCACGAGGCCCCGTGAAGCGGAGCAGAGCGCAGTTCTACCCGCTCCTCCCAAGCGATCAGGCGCCACTGCGCTGTCCGGCTGAGTCTTTGTGCCAGTTCCCCAAGCCGTCCCTTCCTTCCCATCGCACAGGCGGAGCCACGGCCGGGAGCGGGCTCGGCTCTGAGCTGAAGGGTCAGCAGCGGGACTCTGCCCCAGCCCTCGGCTCCCAAACCCGGGACACAGCGTGAAATCTAATTTTGCTTTTATTCCAATTTTTTTCCCTGAAAGAAAGTATGGACTGTTTCCCCCTCCTAATTCAGTTTAGTCCCCTTCTTCCTAGAAAAGGATTGCAATTACAGAGACTCACAATTGAATTGAGCTAATGCGATCAGCCCGGGGGCTGCGTCCGTGAGCGGCTCTGTGGGGGCCCGGCCGGTCTCATGGCGGAGGCTGGGCCGAGGGCAGCTGTGCTCAGGGTCCGGAGAGGCAGCCGTTGGGGCTGGAACATCCCCCAGGAGTCCTGGCTCGGTCCTCGGCTCCCCGGGCTGGCTGTGCGGGCACGAGGCTGGTCCCCACACGGAGAAAGGCCCGAGTTCGCTCTCACGCTCCTGTCGTCTTCATCTTGAAACTCTTATGCCTTCTGAACGAGGGACCCGCGTTTTCCTTTTCGCTGGCCCCGAGGAGGGCGGCACTGGCTCTGGCTCCTGGGGCCTCGGGCTGAGCTGTGCCTCTCGGGCTCAGTCTGCCCCTGTGACCCGGCCGCTGTTCCCTCCACAGGTGTTCTCAGGGCTTCACCGAGAGCTGCCCCGAGCACCTTGTCAATCCCGGAGCCCACGGCCAAGGCCAAGGCGGCGACTAGCACTAGGATAGCCTTCGTCCCCCACCACACCTTCCCGCCCTCCCTGGGGCGACCGAGAGTGGGGCGCCTTCCAGAGGCGGCCAGGCCAGTGTCTCCCTGACCCCCACGGAGCCCGGTCCCAGGTCAGAGCTCTTGGTCAGTTAGAAACCAGCCTAAACCCAAGCCCATGGGCAGCTCAGGGTGAAAGCTCCCCCCACATTCTCACCCGGGGCCTCAGAGGCTGGCTCTGGAGCCGGCTGATGGGGGAAGATTCAGGGTTCCAGACACCCCTCTGTGCATCCCCGCTTTCAGTTCTCCTGGGCGTACACCTAGGAATGGAATTGCCGGGTCACGTGATAATTGTGTTCAAGTTTTGAGGAACCAACAAACTGCTTTCCCAGTGGCTGCCTGTTTTCCATCCCTCTACATCCTCGTCAGCACTTGTTATTAGCGACAGCACTTTAGCCACTGGACAGGTCATTGCCTCCTTCACAGACACACACAGGCGCCTTTGCTCGAAGCGATGCATCTGAGCAGGGAAGGGAGGAGGGGGAGGAGGGGGGGAAGAGGATCAGGAGGAGGAGGAGGAGGATGATGAGGAAGAGGGAGAGGCGAAGGGGGAGGAGAAGGGATGGAAGAGGACGAGGGGGAGGTGGGAGAGAGAGAGGAGGAGGGATGGAGGAGGGTGGAGGAAGAGGAGGGGGAGCAGGATGGGGAAGAGGAGGAGGAGGAGGAGGAGGAGGAACTGGGTAGGTACTCTGTAATCCTCGTCCTCCCAGCACCCCCCATGTCCACTGCCAGCCCGAGAGGGCAACCTGTGTGCCCCCAAGATTAGCAGGGTGGTGGGAGATGGTTCCCCGAAGACAGGCACCCTGACCCCGTGTCACAGCCAGGCTGGCAGCACGCCGTCACTAACGGGTCCGTGTCCTCAGTGAGGACACTGAGCCATCAATACCCCGCCCTTCTAATTGGGCCCCGGGTGTGTGTGCGGGGGGGGGGGGGCTGGGGGTCCTGGATTTCAGAAGACACAGAGCCCTGGCCTGCCAGGCCCCTCTGCAGCAGGGACCCCACTAGAAGGCAGGCGCCCTGGAGGGAGGATGAGGGCCCCAGGCTGAGAGCCCTCGGGGTCTGCTGGAGAGCTTGGCCGTCCCTGCAGTGAACCAGGCAGGGAGGGGCTTGTCTTCCCTGGGGAGGCTGCAGCCTGAGGAACCTGAGCAAAGGCCCTGGCAGGGACAAGGGGGTGGTGGTGGAGTGGAGACTGGAGGTGAGGCTGGTACCCGATGGTGGGGTAGGAGGTGGGGCTGCGATCTGCGGTTTTGTCTTCATCCCGAGCAGCAGGGAGCCTTCTGAGCTCCTTCCCTGGGGAAGGCACTGACCAAATCTAGGTCTGGCGTCAGCTGGAGAATAGACCCAGAGCAAAACCAGTGAGAAATGGCAAAAACCAAAGTCCCAGCTGAGCACAGGCTGCAGGAAAGAGCCGACTCTAACTGGGTAGCGAAGTCGGGGGACGCTCGCCTTGCTCCCTGCCTGCAGGCCAGGAGCGCACCCTGACCAGGGCACCTGGGCGGAAGGACAGGGAGGCCGCACCGGAGCTGCTCCCCGGCCCCCACCGCCGGCCCAGTGCTGCACTGACTCCCGGGCCCAGGAAATGCTCGCTGGCCACACGGACCCGTTAGTGACGGCGTCCTGCCAGCCTGGCTGTGACACGGGGTCAGGGTGCCTGTCTTTGGGGCACCATCTCCCACCACCCTGCTAATCTTGGGGGGCACACAGGTTGCCCTCGGGCTGGCAGTGGACGTGGGGGTGCTGGGAGTACGAGGATGAGAGAGGACCTACCCAGTACCGAGAAATCTGAGGGGAGGCCGCTGAGGACAATCCCACACCCCTGGCCCTTCCTTCGGGGCAGAACTCCAGGAGGGGCTGTTGGGTGGGGCTGGCTCAGGGTCTCAGGAGGCTGCTGGGGCTGCAGCACGCACCCCAAGGTTAGTGTTGGCTGTTGGCAGGAGGCCTCAGTTCTCACCAGGTGGGGCTCTCCACAGGGCGGCTTGAGCATCCTCACAGCATGGCTGCCGGCAGCCCTGGGAGCGAGCACGGTGAGAAGCGTGCCTTCCAGGACCGGCCCGAGGTCACTGCCGCTTGTGTCGTGCACGGTGGTTTCACAGGGCAGCCTCCTCACTGTGGAGGGACCACACAGGGTGCACACCCAGGGGCAAGGGTCTCTGGGACCCTCTGGAGGCTGGCACCCCCTCCCCCTGCCTCCGTGTCCTCAGCTGTGGCTGGCAGTGCCTCCCTGTGAGGAGGAAGGGGGATCCCGGGTGGGAAGGGGCTGGTGGGAATGCCGGTGTGGTTAGGGCCTCAGGCCCCCCATGGCAGGAGGAGACGGCTGAACTGAGATTTCTCCAGATTTCCAAGACTTTGTCCAAAAGGAGAATGTACAGGAGCTCATCAAGTGCGTTTGCAGGCTCCCGGCCCTGACTGGGGGCATGGGGGAGGCGACCAGTGGATGTGTCTCTCTCATATAGGTGCTTCTCTCTGTCTTTCCCTCTCTCTTCCACTCTCTTTAAAAATCAATGGAGAAATAGCTTCGGGTGAAGATAAAAATAAATTTGAAGATAAAAAAAATTTTAATCCTCACCCAAAAGACATTTTTGTTAGAATTAATTTCCCTCTCCCCTTTGTTGTGGCCACTAGAAAATGTAAAGCTGTGTGTGTGGCTGCCTCAGCCAGGCGCCTGGGACTGGTGTCCTCATCTTCTCAGAACTCCTGATGTCTGACTGCGTGCCTTGCACACAGTAGGCATCCAGGGAGTGTGTAGAGGCAGCTTGGGGAGACAGCCTGGATTTAAGTCCCGGCTCAGTTCTAGGCTCTGGGAGCAGATTCCACATCTTGGGGGTGGGGGAGGGACCACTCTGCTCCTCTCTCTGCTCAGTTCAGGTGAGATGCAGGTGCAGCCAGACCCTGCGCTCATGGGCGGACCCTGTGCTGATGGGCGGACCCTGTGCTGATGGGCGGACCCTGTGCTGATGGGCGGACCCTGTGCTGATGGGCGGACCCTGGGCTGATTTATTTTTATTGTTGACACAATTACAGATGTCCCCATCTCCCCCCTTTACCCACCTCTACCCACACTCCCTCCTTCCTTCTGGCCATCACCACACTGTTGTTGATGCTATATCTATGTGGGCAGGAACCTGCGTTGAAGGGCGGACCCTGGGCTGATGGGCGGGACCCTGCACTAATGGGCGGGAACCTGAGCTGATGGGCAGGAACCTGCGTTGATGGGCGGACTCTGTAGATGCTGATGGGCGGGCTGGTTATGCAGGTTCCTAGTATCAAGGCGTGTCCAGGGCAGGCCCAAGGCACCTGGGGGGCTGGTCGGGGAGGCTGAGGGGCAGCCGCGCCTGTGCTGTGTCCGCAGGCAGAGGG
>NW_006284618.1:6982101-6986719 GCF_000327345.1 Myotis davidii | reverse complement strand
TGCCCCTTTTCAGGGCCGTTGTCCTCTCCAGGCTGGAAGGCGGTCGTCTCAGAGCAGGAAGGCCTGGCGGCTCCGTGGCCGAGGGCCACTGTGGGGACACAGGTCTGAGCAGACTCAGCCCGCCCCCAGGCCGCGCTGGGCGGACACGCCAGCCAGGCCGGTCAGGGGAGGAGGGCCCCGTGGGGTGGGAAGCAGTGGCTGAGGAGGGTCCCCCAAGGACTGCCAGGAGTTGGGGGGAGAGGGAGTCCGGGGAGGAGGAGGGGTGGCATCAGGCCCTGGCCCTGCAGGAGGGAGGGCCGTGGAGGTGCCTGCCCCGGGCGTGGAGGTATGTGGCGCGGGGCCGGAGGCCCAGAGGTGGCTGAGCAGATGTCAGCCCACAGCTGCGGGGCCGAGTTGGGCTGGAGAAACCCCAGGCCTTGCAGATGCTGCCTGGAGAGCGGAGGTGGACCCGGCAGGGAAGGCGTCATAGTGACCGGTCGTTTTGGTCGTTGGCTTTTATATATACAGATTTTTTTCTTAGAGGGAGTGGAAGGGAGTGGGAAAGCCAGAGCGAGAGAAACATTGATGTGAGACACAGTGATTGGTTTCCGCCCGTGCCTGCCACCGAGGTACGTGCCCTTGACCGGAACCGAACCTGGGACCCTTCGGGCCCTGGGCCAGCGCTCTAACCATGGAGCAACCAGCAGGGCCTCCACTGTTTTAATTATTCAGTGATGACCATTGCCTCATCCGTAATGCTCAGGGGACCCCAAGGTGTTCCCTGTTCTAGAGAAATAAACGCCCGTGTATCTCAAGGTTCAGGTTTCTGTTGGCGTCGATGGAAGTCATCTTACCACAAAGCGAACCAGCTCCCTGGGCGTGTGTGTGGAGCCTAAGTCTTCTGCCTGTTGAAGTGTGTGGGTCTCTGCTGCTGTCCCTGGGGTTGAAGCCAGAGCAGTGCTCGCCTGCGCGGGGCCTGCGCTATGTGATTATGGAGTGACCGCCGCCTTTGAAAACGCTTTTGGTTTTCTTTACAAGGGTAACATCTTTGTAGAAAGTGTGAGTAATGCACAAGTGTCCGGACGAGGTATGCATGTCTCCCTCGGCTCTAGCCCCGCGGGTCATTATTGCCACTATTGACAATTTGGTGCACACTGTTCCACACGTTGAAGATGTGAATATAAGTGTCATGCACACCTACACTCTCACACTAGCATGTACATCTACACTCACACACACACACACTAGCATGCAGACCTACACTCACACACACACACTAGCATGCACACCTACACTCTCACACACGCACTAGCTTGCATACCTACACTCCCACACACATGCACACACTAGCATGTGCACCTACATTCTCACACATGCACACAGTGGCATGCACACTTACACTCCCACACACATGTACACACTAGCATGTACACCTACACTCTCACACGCACACATGCACACACTAGCACGCACACCTACATTCTCACACACACATGCACACACTAGCATGTGCGCTGCATATACTGAGAACCGCCCCGAAAATGAGATCAGTAATTCTCTCAGTAACGTCTTCCAGCTCCCATTTCCCGTCCCTCTCATATGTCACGGGCATCTTCCATCCCCGCTAATGGACATCGATCCGCGGCGCTAATGGCTGTGTAATAATCTGCTTAGTCCAGCCCATTGTGCTGCCCAGCGCAGGACGCACCCCACAGCCGGCACTCCGGCCCCTGCACGGCTGTGGGAGGGTCCTGCTCAGATCCCTGGGGGAAGACGGGACCTTTTAATTAAGGCCCCGCGCAGACCGGCCTCGGTGCTGCTCCGTAAATCCCGGTGATGACAGTGCGGTCTATTAATTAGAGCAGGAAGGGCCCAGGAGGCCCGGGGCCGACGGCTGAGGGAGGAGGACACAACGCTTCATAGGCTCGTCTTCGGAGGGACAAACCGCACACGTGGAACAGGTAGCAAGTTCGCCCGAGTGTCGTGTATAACAATGCTCCCCAGCGCGATCGGATGCATAAAGATAGCGCATTAGAGATGAAACGGGGCGTTTACCCGCACGGCTACCTGGAAAACATACAATTTGATCTCGATCGAGGCTGTCACTGTATACATTATTGTGGCCTCTCCTTCCATCATAAACAGGCCTCAAGTTGGGCAATTGCCTCCTAAGAAGAGGAGAGAGAACAGTGTCCAATTGTCTGGAATGAGCTTCACACGCAGCACCTCGGCTCTGATAGAGCAATTTAAAGGGCCGTCGCCTTATCTGCTGTGGACATCGCTTCTCGGAGGGGCCACCAGCGGGATCAGCTATTTCCCGCAGACAGTCTGTCTGTCTGCTCTCCTTCCCCCGCCAGGCAGGGTGCTGCAGCCTCCAATTTAGGGAGATGGATCTGGCTCCGCTAAAGTGAGATGAATAGCAACAACTCCAGGACCATGAGGGGCATTGAAAAGCCCGGTCCGAAGGGCGGTGGGAGGCGGGCCCGCCGTGGGGGCTGCGTCCCCCGCTGATTGCACCAACCCTCTCGAGACCCCGGCTCTATTTGCAAATGATCTGCACTGCGGACCAGAGAGTTCAACAGGAGAGTAATGAGTAAAAGCCGCGAGTTGGCTCCAACCGAATGGGGCTATTGTGTCCGGTGAGTAGAGGTGAGCGAGAGCATTTTGATCAAATTGCCGTGGCCCGGCGGCTGCTTCTCTATTGTCTCCGGCCTCACAGGCCTCCCTGCTCTCCCGGGCCCCCCAGCATCTTCTCTCCACGGGAGGCGGGGCGCTGCGTAGGCGCTTCCTCGCGGGGAGCAGGGAGCTGAGGGGCGCTGCAGGTGTGGGTGTGGGTGCCTGGGAGCCTGGGGGACATCGAGGTTGACGGCTTTTTATTTTTTAAACTAAAACCTGTCCAAAAGTTGTCATTCCTCTCAGCCTCAGATGTGCAGTGTGATGCAGCCCTGGCTGGGCTGGCTCAGTGGATAGAGCGTCCGCCTGTGGACTGAAGGGTCCCGGGTTTGATTCTGATCAAGGGCACGTACCTTGTACCTCGGTTGCAGGCTCCCGGCCCTGACTGGGGGCATGGGGGAGGCGACCAGTGGATGTGTCTCTCTCATATAGGTGCTTCTCTCTGTCTTTCCCTCTCTCTTCCACTCTCTTTAAAAATCAATGGAAAAATAGCTTCGGGTGAAGATAAAAAAAATTTTAATCCTCACCCAAGGGTATGTTTTTATTGATTTCTAGAGAAGAAAGAGGAGAGGAGAGAGAGAGAGAGAGAAACATCGATGTGAGAGAAACATCGATGTGAGAGACATATCAAATGGTTGCCCCCCACATGCACCCCAAGGACAATCAAAGGCACAACCCAGCCATGTGTCCTGACCGGATCGAACTGTGACCTCCTGGTTCATAGGTCAACGCTCACTACTGAGCCCCAGGGCCGGGCACGCCCAGTCATTTCTTCAGCAGGGAAGGCAGCCTGGAGGTGGAAGCATTTGTCATCCAGATGTCTGAACTGGACCCCTGCCCTGGGCAGGTCTGGCCCACCTCTCCCAGGCTGACCTCACCTCGCGGCGTTGATGCGAGACACGGTGGCAGTTTCACTCGATGACGCAGACCCTGTGGCCACGGCTCGGCTGCCTGGAAACCTCTGGAGATGCCGCCAGCTGGGCTTGCTAGAAATGGGGGGGTGTCAGCCTCCTGCCTCGGGGAGGCACCGGCCAGTCCCCTGTGCTCCGGTCACACCCGGGGGAGCTGAGGACCCTGCCCAGCCCGAGTCTCCTGCTCCGGGGGCTGCAGGCGGGCGAGGCTCTGAACACAGGCCCAGCCTCGGCCTGGAGGCGCTGGGAGGCCACGCTGGCTGCTGCTCCGAGGCATTTCCAGACGGACCCTGACATTTCTGCCAAAGGAACGGCTTGGCTGCTCCCGCGTGAAGTTGATTTAATGTATTTATTTGTTGTTGTTCATCATCACCTGGGGATATGTTTCCATTGATTTTTAGAGAGAGTGGGACGGGGAGAGACAGAGAGAGAGGAACATCGATGTGAGAGAGACACATTGATTGGCTGCCTCTTGCACGTGCCCCGACGGGGGCTGGGGATGGAGCCTGCAACCGAGGTACGTGCCCTTGACCAGAATCGAACCCAGGACCCTTCAGTCCGCAGGCGGATGCTCTGTCCACTGGGCCACACTGGCCTGGGCCCTGTGTGAAGTGTAGATGCCTTAACAGACCTAGTGCGCGCTGACCTAATAGCAAGGAAAGCCAATGGGGGAAACCCTCTCTGATGGGGGAGAAGGGAGGCCTGGGTCCCTGCCACCTGTAGCTGCTCCCCTTCTCCTCCCTGAGCCCCATGTGCTCCCCCTCCTCCTGGGAAACCTGTTGTAACCATGACTCGGGAGGCCTGTCCGGTGCTGGGTGGGCGCAGGACTGGAGGGGCGAGAGGGGGCGGCCTCAGTCTGCCCACGCCCTCGAGTCATGTCGGCAGCCGGGAACCCGGGCGAGCCCTCACCACGGACCCCAGGACACGCCTTCCGACTCCGTGTCAGCCTCAGGGGCGCCGTTAAGGAGGCTGTAGAGCGAGCACATGTCCTCGGAGGAACTGTCGTCACGTGAAACACTGGGGACCGGAGCTCAGGGTTCCAGATCCGCTGCCGT
>NW_006284618.1:6980232-6981970 GCF_000327345.1 Myotis davidii | reverse complement strand
GCCCCTGGGCGCCTGGGCTCGGGGCCACTCCCCAGAGATCCAGGTCCTGAAGCCAATGAGTCACACGGACAGAGCCTTTCCGGGCGGCAGGGGAGCCTGTGTCGGTGCCCGGGACACGCTCCCAGGCCCCGGGGGCAGCTGGGCAGCAGCATGGGCCTGACCCCCAGTGACAACGGCCAACATTTATTAACTGCTTCCTTCCTGCCCGGGCTTCCTGGGCAGGACCCCAGTTCACCCTCAAGGACCCCAGCAGGTGGGCACCCCATTAGCCCTCTGCTCGCCGGGGAGCCTGAGGCGCAGAGGGGAAGCCCCGCCTGCCGGCCGCGGTGCTCACTTCCTTCTCAGCGCAGCCTCGCGGCGCCCCGAGGCACGGGGTTCTTACTCTAATCTCCACGCGGACCGAATGGCCCCCCGACTATGGCAGACAGCAGGGCTCCGCACTCGTCAGCTCCCTGGAAGGTTACCCTGCTCCGAAGGCCCATGTGTCAGCCTCTTACCTATCAATTCCTTCCTCAAACTAGTTAACGGCAGTGCTTCCCAAGGCCTTTGTGAGCCACATTTAGTAAGAAGGTGCTCTTGTCTCCAACAAGTGTTCGCACAGTCACCGTGTTTCTAGGATGAATGGCGCTGGGTTTGTGACCAGGTCCTGGGAAGTCCAGAGCAGCGAGCTGTGCTGGCTCAGGCCCGCGGTGGGGCTCAGTGGGTGAGTGTCGACCTGGGAACCAGAGGTCAGGGTTCGATTCCTGGTCAGGGCCCAGGCCGGGGTTGTGGGCTCGATCCCCAGTGTAGGATGTGCAGGAGGCAGCCGATCCATGATTCTCATCATTGATGTTTCTCTCTCTCCCTCTCTCTCTGAAATCAGTTTAAGAAAGTATATATGTAAGAAATGTCCTGATGTCGTGGAGGAATTGCAGCAATTGGGGTAGAGAAAAGGGGGTGAGGGGAGAGAGTGGGAACATGAGATGTGAGAGTAAGAGTATGCATGAGCCCCGCCCCCCACCCCACTCCCAGCTCTCTGTGGCCGCCTCCCTCCTCTCTCCCAATCTTTCGGGGGAGCGGCAGATACTGGCCTCATTGTCCTGCGGGGTTTTGTACCGGGTCACGTGGAGGGGGGCAGGGTGGGGGTGCTCCTTTCTGCTTCGTGACGGTTGGCCGCCCCCGGTCATTTCTGTGTCCTGCCCCCGGGCACGGGGCACAGGCGACTTCCTGCAATTAGTGGTCATGGTCAGCCGAGCAGAACAGGGGCCGCGACCCCTCTGTTTGAAGGTCGTGTTACCTGTGTGCACGCTCCCGCGGGAAGGGCTGCTTGGAGGACGCCCTCCAGGAACTTGATGCTCCCTTTCCTGCATTTCCGAGCCCGCCTGTTGGGGGGCTTCCCCGCGGCTCCCCTGCACATCCGGCTGCAGCCACGTCGGCGTGTGGGAACCTGCTCTTCCCGGGGCGCACACAGGCCCAGGGCCCGCCTGCTGCGGAGGGTCCCCTCTCTCCCCTCTTACTGGTTCCTTCGGCCCCTGGATGCCACCCTGCCAATTGCATTGGTGACAACAAACATACAAGATGCCCATTCATCCAGCAGTTACCCGGAGGGGTGAGGACACGGCCTCTGGGCCGTTTTGAAACTGTATCCAGTTATTGCAGATGGTTTCCCAGGTGGCAGACGAAGCGAGAAATAGTCTCTAGGAAAGGCTTCTTTATCCTGAATGCATGTTCCTAATTTATGCTTTAAGGGACCAGGAAT
>NW_006284618.1:6977981-6980203 GCF_000327345.1 Myotis davidii | reverse complement strand
CAGAAGATTCATTCCACAGGCCTGTGAGCAGCCTAACGCCGCCAAAATCCTAGCGGACACCGGCTCACTCAGTGTTGCTTACACGTGGGTGAGCCGAGCCGACACCCACTGTCCCCAGCCGGTCAGCCGTGGAGAGGTGCCGACGATACCATTTCACCCTATTTTCTTTCTTTTTATCTTAAACACAGCTTCCGGGGTTCAGCTGATGCTTTTCAGAGCGTTACACGGAAAGTTTTAGGACAGAAGTAATATATGACTTTTTCTTTTCTTTTTTTTTAAGATATATTTTTATTGATTTCAGAGAGGAAGGGAGAGGGTGAGAGAGATAGAAACATCAGTGAGGAGAGAGAATCATGGATCGGCTGCCTCCTGCACGCCCCCCACTGGGGTAAAGCCTGTAACCCAGGCCTGTGCCCTGACCAGGAATCGAACCGTGACCTCTTGGTTCATAGGTCGACGCTCAACCACTGAGCCACGCGGCCGGGCTGCACAGACACAAAGATGGCTCTCTCCTCCCTGCTCCTCTCCCTCCCTCCCTCTTCCCCACCAGTTTCCGGTGGAGGCAGTTCCCATCAGAACCCTGAGACCAGGGTGAGTGGGAGGGAATTGCAGTGCCCTCACCCCAGGGAAGAAAGGCAGGTCTCCTGGGGAAAACACCCATGTTCCCTGGACGATTCCCTTGAAAAACGGTAGAAAACAAAACCACGGCTGCCTCTGAGAGGGGGCGGGGGGTGTTTCCCTCTTAAAATCTGTTTTGTTAATAAGATTTCTAAACAAACACACATAAAATGCAAGGCCACTTTTTTTCCCTCTTACTAAAGCATAGACTGGATTCTCTCGCAACACGTCAAGTGACCAGCTTTCCCCTCTCTGAGGATGCTGCAGCCTCAGATCTCTGCCTTCGACTGTCCATTTCTGGGGAAAAAAACCAAATCCGTCGGTTGGCGGATCTTCTCCAAACCTGGGCTGTGGACAGAGCGAGCTCAGGTGATGAGAGCCTGCCACACACATCAGTTAACATTGCAATTCTCCTGGTTCGCTCACGCTGCTAGTTATTTCAAGGGTAAAAAAGGATGTTTTACTTAATTTTTTCGAATCTTCCTGGGTTCCCGCAGCTTAACGCAACGATTTGTCTAAGTGACAGTAATCGCCGGGACCACGGTGGAGCCTTGTTAGCTCTGAAAGGAACGCGGTTCCATGTCCAGCGGAACCAGCCAGGGACAGACGGCAGTTGTATCCAAGAGAAAATAATTACCGCAATAATCAGTGTAATTCACGATAATGGCCGAGTTGAATTTCACACCATAGCTCCAAGCACTTACATTTAATGAATGTAGTTTGTGCTTGTTTACTAAAAAGGTTTTTAGCAGAAAATCGATAATGTAACTTCAGTGTTTCTAATTGCAAATGCAATTATTTTTTTTTAAAGCAGCGGTTCAATAAGGATTTTGTAGAGAAAATTGAGGTGTGTGAGTGCTCGAACGCGGCGCGCTAATTAGTCTACCTGTGCATTAGCGCCGGCGCCTTCATATCTATTTATCACGGCACATGGATTAAAATGGATTTGTAGTCAATTTTAAGGCTAGCTAATGGCGTGGACATTGAGACTTTTCTGGACGCGCAGGCGGGGTTACAGCCTGTCAGTGGTAATGAGGCTTTCCCCGGAGAGGGGGTCTCAGAGATCACCCCGCAAACCCCACGACAGGGCCCGGACGGGAGGCCCGGGCCACATGCCACATCCCACGGAGCCAGGGGCAGGGACAATGGGAGGCGCGTGGATCCACGATGTGGCTACAGGTTCTTGCTCACTTGGGGTCGCCTCTGTTTGCCTGCCCCAAGCCCCCGACAGCCACGCAGGTGGCGTGGGGGCTGATGCTCTTCTCCTGGGTAAAAGCTTGGGGCGGGTTCCGGGGATTGGAGGTCGCGGGGAGTCTGGTCTGAACCCCTCCCTGGGGAGAAGCTGAGCGAAGGGGGTTGTCTCGGGTCTCAGGACGCTGAGTAAACTGACCCCCTCTACGCAGGGCCAGCGCTCGCGACTCACTGACGAGAATCGGGGGTCCCTGCTCTTGGCCCAATGGGTCCCTTGCTTAGAATGCACCTGAGCCTAACCTCATCCATTGCGTGGTTGTCATGGTTACCGTCACATTTCCACCCCATCCTCTTTCTTTTTTTTTGTTGGTTTCAGAGAGGAAGGGAGAGGGAGAGAGAGAGAAACATCAATG
>NW_006284618.1:6972787-6976628 GCF_000327345.1 Myotis davidii | reverse complement strand
GGCCGCCGCCCCCCGGCCCCTCAGGACGCACCTGATGTGGTTTCGGTGGTTTACAGAATGCATGGTGTTTTGTTGCAAGTATGTGTTTAAATATATATTTGTTGGTTTCAGAGAGGAAGGGAGAGGGAGAGAGAGAGAAACATCAATGAGGAGAGAGGATCATGGACTGGCTGCCTCCTGCATGCCCTACACTGGGGATTGAGCCTGCAACCCAGGCATGTGCCCTTGACCGGAATTGAACTGTGACCTCCTGGGTCGTAAGTCAACGCCCAACCACTGAGCCACACTGCCCGGGCTGACCTTGATGTTTTGAGTGGAGGGAAGAGCAGGGCTGTGTCTTACGGCTTCATAACCAGCCCTGCTGAGCGGCTGAAATCCACAGGCTCTCAGCCCGACTCACACAGCGTGGCCGGGGTTCTGAGTGAGGAGGGGGTGTGCTGGGGTCTAGGTGAGGAGGGGGTGGGGCCCACAAGCCTGAGCCGAGCTGTCCTGTCACAGTTTCGCTGACAATGAGCCTGGGGGAGGCAGCTGAGTGTCTGCACCACGTGTCAAGGTCTGGGTGCCTGCACTTTGGCGACTGTCCCCCACTCTCCAAGGGCCAGCGGGGCTCCCCCACCTCCAGGGGTCTCTCTAGGAACCCAGGGCCCCTGGGCACTCCCTCCTCTGGCTTCTTCTTGCGCCTCATTCGAGGGCCACCTACAGGTGCTTCCTGTGTGCCCTGCACCTGCTGGGCGCGCCCACGGGTCATCTCCTACCTCCTGGACACCTCACTCCACCCCCTTCCGCAGGAACCCCAGGTGCTCCAGGCCGACTCCACCTGCGGTGATGAGGCCACGTGATCAGAAGGTGCAGGTGTTCTCATCTCGGGGTAAAAATCAGATTTCACTCCATCCCCCCCCCGCCCCAGGTTTCTCCACTCGGGCGTCTGGGCATCCTGCCCCTAAATCCTTAACCGTCAGGTGAGTGAAAGGCCAGGCCCAGGTGGGGCTGATCTGATTGCCTCTTTACGCAGCCAGCATGGCGCCGTCTCCGGCGGAATGGAGGCTGGGCGCTCGGCCCCTTGTGTGTGCCCAGAGCTGGCCGGGCACCTGGTGTCACCCTCACGGTGTTTCCCGCAGAGTAAGTAAGACGGGCGCCAGTGCCAAGCGAGCATGGTCAGGGCGGGCCTGGGTGGGAAGGCTGCCCACCTCGCGGCCTCTGAGGGTTCCTCCCTTCCCGGCCTCCACTTGCCCATCTGCAAAGTGGAGCTGCTGACACCGCCTGACTCCCTCCTGGGCTTGTTGAAAGGCTCGGAGGGCTCTGTTCCTCCTGCCCCTGGGGAGGCGTTGGAAGTGCTGGGCCAGGGAAGGGGAGCCATGTCACCAGGGAGGAGGAGGAACGGACGCCACCAGACGAAGGGGTTTCAGCGTGTGAGGCGGTGGGACCCACAGGGAGGCGGCCCAACGCTTGGTGGCCAGAGCCGTTCTTCTTGGGTTAGGAAGCCAATGCGTGATGCCGGCTGCGTGGCTCAGCGATTGGGCGTCGTCCCTGCACTGGGAGCTTGAGGTTCGGTTCCGGGTTGGGGCACATGCCAGGTGGTGGGCTTGGTGCCCAGTAGGCGGGGGGTGTGTGTGCAGGAGGCAGCCGATGGATGTCTCTCTGGGCGGCCAGGCTTCCTTCATCCCTTGGCACTTGGGGGGTGTGCAGTGTGGCTCCGGAGCCAAGAGGGGCCCGCTGGCCGGAATCGCCTCCTTGGTGGGCCCGGGGAAGGCAGGCCCCGCGCACACGTGTGGCCAACAAGCGCATGGAGACCAGTGGCCGGTCAGTAGCAATGACGTCATCCTCTTAGCCAGAGGCAACGCGGCTCTGTGAGGACGATTCCCGGGAAAGCATCGCGGTGTAGAGAGCGCCTCATAAATAGAAACAAATAGCCGCGCCGCGGTCGCTTTCCCGGTCATTTTCGCCGTCACCCGCCCTCCGAGGCAGCGGCCGCTCCACAGCGCTGGGCGCGGCTCGTCCTGCACAAAAACAACCAGCTCCCGGCGATGATCACCTGTAATTAGGCCTCGGCTATTATTCTAATAGCCCTGCGGCTGCTGCAGCCTCGCGGCCGCTTTCATGGCAGAGCCGGGACACTTAGCACGCTCTATTTCTGAATTACCGCGTTCTCTCCTTTTGAAGTCTGGACGCGGACTCCTCCTTAGGAGATGTGCTGCGCTGGGGCCTTTCGTGGCCTCGTCCCCGAGATAAATAGCCCAGCTGAAAGGCATCGTGTGTACGAGGCTGCAAATGACCAGCCACGCGCCTCATGATGGTTCCTTCAAAAATGCCTTTGTGCTTCTTGTTTGTTCTGCTTTCCATGGCGATGAGGGGCAGTCCTGCAGCCCGGGCAGAGGCCTGGGCCCCGCTGGTCGTGGGCATGACCTGGCCCTGAGGGCGTGCGAGCCTGGGCCCAGGCCCAGGGACTCTGGGCCATCCAGGGCTGTGGCTCACGTCCCGTGCGTCCTCTGTCAGGAACTGGCTTTTCTCCCAGTTTCTTTCATTGGCTGGAGGGGAAGAGGGTTTGTGAACAGGGTGCCTGCTCCGGGGGACCAGCTGGGGGCGGAGTGAAGGCTGCAGCTGGGTCTTCAGGCAGCGGTGGTGCCGTGAGTGGGCAGGCAGCGTGGGGTCTGAGATGGAGGGGGTGACCTGATGGGGGAATCGCTCAGACAGGGTCCCGCGAAGCTGACTGCCCCGCTGGGTCGACCAGCTGGCTCTTGCGTGGACCTGAAGGTGTGGGCATTTGAGTTCACGGTCACTGGCGCAGGCGGGTGCTTCCTTCGGCTTTGGGTCACAGCTGCCACGTGGAGAGACATCGTGTGGTTGGCACATGCACAGGGATTTTGGGGAGCAGGGGGGCTCTGTCTCTTGGTATCAAAAACGCAGGTGAGCTGCTCAAGTTCCTAGCGAGTCTCCCAGATGCAGACAAAGCTCCCTGGGCCCGGACAGCCAGGCCTCAGAGGCGGGCTGGGAGCGGCTTAGGGCCGGGAGGCAGGCAGGCACCGGCTCCCCCCAGACGGCAGCCCCGAGCGCCGCTGCTGCGTCCTCTGGAGCCCCCTCGCCTCAGAGCCCGGCTGCACACGCCTGTCTCATCCATCTTCACCCTGCTCACCGCTCGGGAGCCCCCGTGAGCCTGCCTGCGTGCCAGCCGTGTGACAGATGACGTGCGCACGGCGCCCATGCCAGGAGCGGTCCGCGCTGGCCTTGCATATTTATCGATCGCCAGATTCCCGATAATCTGATGCCCGTCACAGCTGACAGCCTCGCGCGAGGTCAGCTCGCGGGGCTAACGAACCTGCTTGCGAGATGGATGTTGCTCTCCCAGCGTCACCTCGCCAGCGGAGCCGGCGGGGCACCTCCCCGTCAGTGCAGACGCTTCGGGACTTTTTTCGTAAAAAATAAGAATAGTTGACGTTAATATGAAACAAAGCCTGGAGCTACTGCGTCTCAGCATTTTCATATGCGATGGACGCACGGCCGCCTGACGCCTTTGCAGGTGAAAATCTTATTACAGGCGTGGCGCTCGTGGCTACGTCCTGGGCAGCGGGAGCCGCGTCTGACGGTTGGACGGATTAGCCAGGGAGGATGGGAAGGACCGGAGGGACACGGGGAGTCTGGGGATTAAGTCAGCCACTAGGAGGGCTCGCTCCCCTTGGAGGCACCGGGTTTCTGGGTTCCGGCACAGGAGGCAGCTCCCAGAGAAGAGAGGGGCAGGGAGCAGAGTTTGCAAAGAGGACCCCGTGCCACCAGGCTGTGGGGGAACGAGCGACACAGGAAATGTCAGGCGGGCTCCCATGCCCGAGCCCAGAGCCCTTCGAAAGCC
>NW_006284618.1:6965961-6972634 GCF_000327345.1 Myotis davidii | reverse complement strand
GGTCACCGGGAGGCTCTCCCAGGGGTCCGTCCGCTAGAACCGTGGGCATGTATCGGGCACAGACCCACTGCGCAGTCGTGAGCACTCCGGGCCATGCCCGTGAGGACGGTGCGTGCCTTGAGGGCCGCCCAGGAATCGGGCTCTTTGAGAAAAGCAGCGGAGGCGTGGGTTTGATGCCAGATCTTCCCAGCAGCATTGTCAATGGGCTTTTCAAGTCCACACGCCTGTCCCCGCTCCCTCCCCGCAGACACACACACGGATACACGATGACATTAGTGATACTTGGCTGCTGCTTTCCAGAACTTTCTCAACCGTGAATCCCCGTGGCCAGCACCAGTGTGGAGGAGCGTTACTTCACCACGTTGCTTCTGGGCACAGACACTGAGGACTGCCCGGCCGGCGTGGCTCAGTGGTTGAGCATCGACCCATGATCCAAAAGGTCACGGCTTGGTTCCGGTCAGGGCACAGGCCCGGGTTGTGGGCTCGATCCCCAGTAGGGGGCGTGCAGGAGGCAGCCAATCCATGATTCTCTCTAATCATTGATGTTTCTACCTCTCCTTCCCTCTCCCTTCCTCTCTGAAATCAATTAAAAAGAAAAGAAAAGAAAAGAATTATGTGCGAGAGACGCAAGTTAAAGCCACCCTGGGCAGCCTTAATTTACGCAAATTACAGGGATGTCGTTGCTATGGCAACCAGTAGACAATATGGTGTTTATGTTGCTATTGAGATACCTTGTGCTTCACTGAAACCAGAAGGAGAAGACTCCGGGCGCCCAGAGGGAGGGAGCGCCTCATGGCGGCTCACTCTTCAGTCCCGGCCATGACCTTGGGGGAGATTCTGTGGTTCAGCCGCCAATCCTCGAGGCGTGGCCGGGGCCGGGGGTAGGGGGCGCGAGGGGCGCGTCTGCTGAAGCTGGACCTGAAGGCCAAGCACACGTGAGAATTTAGGGGGGGACACACGTGAGAGGTTGGGGTGTTCTCATTCAAGGGTGAGCAGGAGCCTGTGGGAGGGGGGAGGAGCGGGGAGGGCGGTGAACTGTACAAAGAGCCGTATTTGATCCCCTGATTTGTAATCCCATCCGTCTCCGAGCCTCAGTGCCTGAGAGGGCTCCGCGCCGTTGCCTCCGATCGCAAAGCCCATTAGAGGGCGAGTAAGGCGAGTGAGAATCGATTCTGTGTCTGGCCCAGACGCCCTTTTGGAATAAGTCACATGGCCGAGTGGTTACCGCGTCGGCAGCAGCTGGGGTTCCTCGGATCTTTGAGATTTCCGCGTGCCACCGGCTCCCTGTGTGTGAGTGCGGCCACGCGACACGGGGCCGGGGGTGGGAGCCCCGCACTCGTTGTCACCGGGCGTGATTACCTGTCAGCCTGTCCTCCAGGAACGCGTCTTGTTTTATGTTCTCAGCGCGAGCTTGTGAAATATGAAGGCATTTTACCGCGTGACGTAGGGCATTGTCGGCCTCCGCGCGGCCACCGGACACTCATCAGCAGTCGAACAAGGGAAGGGTCCGCGGGCCGTCCCGGCCATGAGCCCGGCTGACCCGTTTCTGAGCGGCTTCACAGAACTCGGACGGCAGCAGTGAGCACGTAGCGATCCCGGCCCCCAGCAGGGCGGACAGAGCCTGAGAGCGGCCTGGGGAGGCTCCGCTCAGCCCGGACCTTCTGCCCCTCGAGGCTGCGGAGCGTTCCCCCCACCCCTCCAGGGTGCCACCTGTGCCTCTGCTCCTTTTGGGGGCTACGTTTTACTTTTTTAATTTTAAAAAAATTATATCTGTATTGATTTCAGAGAGGAAGGGAGAGGAAGAGAGATAGAAACATCAATGATGAGAGAATCACTCATTGGCTGCCTCCTGCATGCCCCTCCTACTGGGAGTCCAGCCCACAACCCAGGCATGTGCCCTTGATGGGAATTGAACCTGGGAGCCTTCCGTCTGCAGGCCGACGCTCTATCCACTGAGCCACACCGGCTGGGCTGGGGGCTCGTGTTATGTGTACATTTCTCTGTATGATGAGTGGGAGGGGCTTCTTCAGAATCTCGGTCCCTGCATCCCTGATGACACTCACTGTGGATTTATGACAGTTACCCTGGGAAATCGGGGCGGGGGGGGACTGATTGTTTGAGGTGCAAATGCACCCGTTGAGGACGGGCCTCTCCTCGTATGTGAAAATGAACATTTCCCCTCTGACCAGCGCTGAGCTTAGTGTTACAGAAAGTGGGGGCACCTGGGTGTGCCGGCACCCTCTGCCCGGCGGGACGGGCCTGGGCCACGGCGGCCGTTTCTGCACGGAGCCCGAGCAGAGAGAGGACAGCCACTCGGTCACCCCTTTGGTCTCATTTTGAAGCTCAAACCTGCTCCACCCGACAGGCCTGTGGGAGGAAGAGATCCCGGAGGAGGGAGCCAGGAGCGGCCGGTAGTCAGCATCGCTTCGCTTCCTTCCAGAGGCCTGGCTGCCCTGTGGGCCACGCGCCAGTGCCCTCGGACGGTTCCTAAAGGACCGGGCACTGACCTTTCCCCTATCGGGGGGCGGTGGGGCTGCCACTGTCCAGATGCTTCTGGCTGCAGGATCTGCGGACTGCGGGTCAGTGTCAGGAGTCACGTTGCCTGGCGTCGGCCCCGTGGCGAGAACGGAACACACTCTGCTGAGGGTTGCCCTGGTGCAGACCAGCTCAGCTGAGCCCTGCATGCGAAGGAGGTGGCAGTGCACAGATGGCTCACCCTACAAAGGGAGCAGGTTTGGGGCTGCCTGCTGCGGCCCTGCCCCTGCCTATGTGTGCCCGGCGAGGGCACGGCTTCCAAGGCTCTTTGGAAGAGGAGCTTTTAGAAACCATCACCACCTGGCTAACGCCTGGCTGCCCTTTCCTTTCCTTCCCTCCACGTTCACAGCACGCTAAACCAAGGGGTCAAAATAAGTCTGTTTCGCCTGCAGGTGTGGCTCAGTGGTTGAGCATCGACCTAGGAACCAGGAGGTCATTGCTTGATTCCCGGTCAGGGCACAGGCCTGGATTTCGGGCTCCTTCCCCAGTGGGGGGCGTTCAGGAGGCAGCTGATCGATGAATCTCTCTCGTCATGGGGGTTTCTGCCTCTCTCCCCTTTCCTTCCTCTCTGAAATCAATAATAAAATATAGATATATTTTAAAAGCCTCTTCTAAACAGACTGGGTTGTGTCCTGCTCTGCTTACAACCCCTTGGCGAGGCCCTGGAGAATCAAGTCCGGTCCCCAGCTGGGCACTCAGGCTGTGGGAATGGGGCCGGGTGGCCTCCCGCCGCCTCCTCTCCCCAGCGGGCAGCTCTTCATTCTCCCAGAGGCCACTTGACAGGTGGGGCCACACGAGGCCCGAGGACAGGGTGCCAGGTCCGTGTGGCAGCTCCACGGCGCTCCCTCCCTGTGCCGCCGCCCTCGCTGGGATGGATTTCTCTGCCCCCCTCTGCTGAGCAAGTCCCTGCCTCCCCCCAGGACTCGCTGCCCGGCCCCCAGAGCGCGGCTGCCGCATTTCCTCGTCGGAGCATTTGCCACGTCGGATTGTAAACTTGCTGTAGCTCTTCCTTGGCGTGCAGTTCTGAGGGGTACCGTGCCCGTAGGAGCGGGTGGATGAGTGATGGGTGTGAGGAGTGAACGGAAGGTGGGCCCCATTTGCCCGGAGGACATTGGCCAGAGGCCTGGGGGGCTGCAGCTGTGGGGTGAGGGGAGGGGCAGCTCGCACCTGCACCGCAGGGATTGCCCTCCCCTGGTGCTCTCCCGGAAGGTGAGGCTGGCTTCCTAGACTCGGCTCCCATCCGAGCAGATGCTGGTGGGGTTGATGAGTGAGCAAGGAGAGCATGTGAAGGGGCCACGTAAACCCAGAGTCGCGATGAGAGAAGAACCCATGGCAGCCTCTGGGAAGGACCCACAGGCCAGGGTGAACATCAGGGGTGCCCTCGATTACTGCCGTCTCGGAAGGAGGTGAGCTGAGCTCCATGTGTGAGACACGGCCGAGGGCAGAGTGAGCAGAGGGATGCAGTCAGGAGCCTGGGCTTTGCCTCATCGGGACCCTAAGCCATTTGTGTTCAACTGTCAAGCTGCCCATTCATTTGACTACCCATCCACCCATCTGTCCACCCAGCCAATAATTTATACACCAATCACCCATCTATCCTTCCATCAATCTATCTATCCATCCCTCCCGTCCAAACATCCATATACCTATTCATTTACCCATCTATTCATCCATCAGTTATCTCATCCACACATCATTTATCCATCCATCCATCCATCCATCCATCCATCCAAACATTCATCCAGTCATCTATCCACATGTCCATTTATCCATCTATTCATCCATTGATCCATCCATCCAACTGTCTATCCATTCCATACCTCCATTCATTCAGCCAGCTATCCACCTGTCCATTCAGCATCTATACATCTATCTATCCACCAATCCATCCATCTGTCCACCCATCTATTTGCTGGTTATCTGTCTGTCCATCCACCCATCCCATCCATCCATCCATCCATCCATCCATCCACTATTACCAAACACCCATAGTTGCCAGGGACTAGAAACCTACATATGAGAAACACAGTCTCTCCCTCAATGGGACTCAGTGTGCTGTGGGAAGAATGACACACAAATACTTACTCTGTTATCAGGTAATGGCTTCACAGGAGCCCCTCAGTGCCAAGAGCAGAGCATCAGCATTTTCCCACAGTCAGGAGAGGCCTCCCAGAGAAGGTGGTGTCTGAGCCCAGACCTGAGTAGGGAGGTGTTCGTTGTCTTGGGCCGCAGGTTCTGCATGTGCTGTGCAAGGCAGGCCAGGGCCAATGACACCATCACAGGATTTCTGCGAGCCTGGCCTGTGTGGCTCAGGGGTTGGGTGTCAACCTATGAACCAGGAGGTCATGGTTCGGTTCCTGGTCAGGGCACACGCCTGGGTTGTCACTCGATTCCTAGTGTGGGGTGTGCAGGAGGCAGCCTGTCAATGATTCTCTCTCATCATTGATGTTTCTATCCCTCTCCCTTCATCTCTGAAATCAATTTAAAAAAATCTATATGCATAAAAGGCTAAGTGACCAACCGACCGGCTGGTACATATGACATGCACTGGCAATTTAAAAATAAACGTTGACTTGTGCATGTGCGATACATATAAAGTTCTCGCTGGCGCCGCTCGCACGCATGCGTTTCGATCTGTTGTTGTCAGTCATGAATGTGGCTGTTTTGTTGACATTCTGATGCTGAAAGAAAGCGGCGTTGTTGACGGTGTATGTCTGAAGACCAACCATTGGCACAACGCACCTCCGAAGCCGAAAGAAGCCGTTAGCTCGACAGAATGTATCTGAAGGCCAGCTGTTGTTTCTATGTCATGTCTTTGTTGTTGTTATATCATGTTGTTATTGTTTGTTTATGAACCAATTTATTTATTATTTTCATATACATTTTACTAATTTTCTTTCATTTCTGACACTTTTATTATAGAGAAGTGGCAAATAGCGATATTCAAATATTCTAATTCATTTCCTTGCAGTGTGCACGGATCTGTGCACCGGGCCACTAGTATATATAAAAGCTCTCTGTGATTTCATGAGTGGCAGGTGTTGATTTTGTCCTGGGCACCGACAAGAAGCATGGAGGGCTTTGGGGAGGTAGAACAGTTATACACTTGGCTGGGGTTGGGGCTCCCTATCTTTGGGGGGACCCGGACTCTGCCCAAGAGCTGGCTGCTGTCAGGGTGGTTTAGGAAAAGCCCTGTGGCCCTCAGTTACCTGCTTCCTGGGACGAGGCCGGAGCTGGGCCTCCCCGGCTGGTTCAGGGCCAGGCCCCGTGTCTGCTGTGCCAGGAACCCCATGCATTTTCACAGCTTCCGCCCAGAGTGATTAAAACCTTAATGAAATGCAATCATCTCCATGGGAAGCGTTTTGTGTTAAGTTACTGTGCCGTGACCACGCACTGCTCACGGCCAGCTCACCCTCTGCTACCTCAGGGGGAGGGAAAACTGAGTGTATTTAAATGAAATTTCCCCTAAAGCACAGGAGCGAAGGCATAGCCGGGGCTGCCGAGGAGGTGAGCGCCCCCGCATTCTCGACAGTTGCACCCATCCCGGTGCCCGGAAGGAGCGCGGGACGGTCAGGCTGGCCGTGCGGGCGTCGATGGCTGGCAATTGCGTTAAACAGGCTCTTAAATGCGGTTGAAGGCCCCCATGAAACAGGACGCGGCGGAAGTTCCTGCCATGTTGGACTTGCGTTGCTTACAGAGTCCATCAGCTGTTGGTGCGAATTGGGGCTGAGCAAAGTGCTTATAAATACCGAGGCCGCGTGCACGGCCCGCCCCGCTCCCCTGGGCCTCCGGGGCCCTTCGCTGATGGAGAGCTTTTAATTTCACATTTTGGCCCCCACCCACCGCAGGTGATAAACAAAGGTTTCACCGCCCGGCTGGGGTCAGTTATCCCGCCTCCCGTCGGCCCCGCTCCCGTGGTCCCACACAAAAGGTGCCCGGGCCCACAGCTAATTTGCGGCCTGTGTTTAGCAGGATTTAATAGCAGGTATTACTGCTGCCGCGGTAATTAAGGACCTTTGTCAATAAGACGGAATAGATGGCCACACTTGGCTGTAATCAGTGGGCTCTGGAGGGCCGCGGAGTGGGAAGGGGGAGAAGCAATCATTCTGTGAATAACGGGCCCCTCCCTCCCCGCCCC
>NW_006284618.1:6961597-6965926 GCF_000327345.1 Myotis davidii | reverse complement strand
CGGAATAATAATTCCCCAGGCAGTGAAAGTGCAGGAATAAAAGTACTTACCCTCCAGCCGGTGATTTTTTTGGGGACTTTTTATTTACTCTACTGAGCTTTCTTATTTGCTCAGGGCTGCGTTTGATGAAGTATTGTTTAAACAGCGGAGAGCAGAATGGATGGAGGGCGGCGGGGAGAGGGAGGAACTTTAACCAGGTGGCGGGGCCGCCCCGCTTGACGGTGGACAGCCGTGCGGTTTATCAATTATTTCTCCACGATACAAAAAAAAAAATAGAAAAGAAAAAAGAAAAAAAAAAGAAAAGAAAAGAAAAGACAAAACCAAGTGGCTCCGTGAAGAGGTGGAGGGTGTCATTTAGAGCCGGCTCCGCGCAGTCATTCAGCCTAAATGGGTCGCCTGTGACAGGCGAGAAGTGAGCTTGGGGAGCATTGTCCCTGGGCCTCCTCCCTAATGCACCGATAAATGGCCCGGCGAGGGGGCGGGGCGGGGGGCCGGGGCTGGCGGCCGCGATTCAAAGAGACCTTCAAGGTGTGTGCCCCTCACGTAATTGGAGAGGAAGCTGCCTTCCCGGCCGATTCCCTGCCTTTTACTGGTTTTAACAAGCATGATGCTTTCAATAATGCTTTGAGTACCATCTCTTTATCCGCCTCTCCCTTTTTAAAGCTGCTTCAACGCCACTCTTCCTGCCGCTAATGTCTGAAAAACTTCTCCCTTTAATCATTCCCGGAGGCGGCGGCAAACAAGCGGCCCTTTCCCCGCGGCAATTACGGGTGGGGAAGGGGCTGCGGGAAGGCAGGGTGGCGGCCGGTGGGTGAGGGGAGCTGGTGCCCGGCCAAGCCTGGGGACATGACAAGGGAACTCCTGTCAGGGGAGGGAGAGGGGTCGGTTTTTAAAAATATACATATTTTTATTGATTTCAGAGAGGAAGGGAGAGAGAGAGAGAAACGTCAATGATGAGAGGGAATCATGGATGGGCTGCCTCCTGCACGCCCCCCACTGGGGATGGAGCCCACAACCCGGGCCTGTGCCCTGATGGGGACTCCAACCGTGACCTCCTGGTTCCTAGTTTGACGCTCAGCCCCTGAGCCAGGCCGGCCAGGCCCTTCGCTCCCTTCTCCCTCCTCCTCCTCCTCCTCTCCCTCCTTGTCCCCTTCTTGGGTTCCCGCTTTCGAGTCTCCATAAAAGGGCTGACAGGTGCCGCTGGGAAACGGGGCTTCATTTTTTCCTCCAGAAAAATGGCACCGGTTTCCTGTAATGAGTGCCCGGCTCTCCTCTCTAAAAGGGTTTTATTACCGATGCCCGGGGTCCTGCGTGTCAGACATTTATCTTCCAGCGAAGCAGGAACAAAGAGGGAGGCCGCCTGCGCGCTGCACCGAGTGTCTGCGGGGCCGCCTGGCGCTTAGGTGGCCGCGGCCGTGACACCCTCTCCACAGGGTCACTTCGGGCCGCCGCTAACGGATGAGCTTCCACGGTCCAAATAGTTTGTGCGACGGACCCGAAACACGGTGATGGGTCTTATCCATCAGTGGGTTTTACAGGCCCGCGTTCCCGTGCAGCGTGTTCCGGGGAAACCGCGCACAGGAGAGGCGCCCCGAACGCCGCAGATGCCCCACGTGCGTGCCCTTCACCCAGGGCCGCAGGCGGCTCCACGGGCCACCAGTTGAGCATTTTCCAAGAACCAGGTCACTGCAGGCCGGGCCGGGAGTGTCCTTGTTTCAGGCCTGAGTCTCCGTCGCCGTAACTGGGCGTCTCACGGTGGCGCCCGTCGGAGGCCCTTGGCCAGCACGTGGCGATGCGCCACGGGAGGAGGGCAGAGCTCAGCTCCGGGGGGACGGACCTGATTGTGAATCTTTGCGATGGTAGAGTCCACACAGGGGCTCCGTGACCTCAGCTCCTGCCCGCAGGTTGGAAGGGCTTTGGAAGTGGCCTCGGCCCCGAGTGAAGCTGCCCGAGGAGACCCCTGCTCCTGGGGGGCCCTTTCTGTGACTTTCCCGTGTCCCTGCTGAATCCGGTTCTGGCCGGGGCTCCTCGTTTATGCAGGGTTTTCACTTTTGTTTCTCTGATAAAAAATACAAGCCCGGCCGGCGTGGCTCAGGGATTGAGCATCCACGTAGCAGCCAGGAGGTCAGGGTTCGATTCCCGGTCAGGCCACAGGCCCGGGTTGCAGGCTCGATCCCCAGTGTGGGGGGTGCAGGAGGCAGCCGACACATGGTTCTCTCTCATCATTGATGTTTCTCTCTCTCCCCCTTTCCCTTTCTCTCTGAAATCAATAAAAATATATTAAAAAATATACAAGGTTCATTATTGAAAATGTGAAATCTACAGACAAGTACAGAGAAGATGAGAACCCTCCCTCCCTTGGGGCCACCCTCTGCCCGCACTTGGGGTGTTTTCTGCCTCCTGCACACGAGCTTACACATTTCGAGGTACTTGGTACAATTTTATTGCTTTTAAAAACAATTCTCTAAGCCAAGCGTGTCAACCTCAAAGGCGAACACAGGCCAAGTAAACAAGGTTTAAGTGGATGTGGCCACAAAAAAACCCAAAGCTTCCATTTTCATAGAAACGTAGGTTTATTGCGATAGAGACATGCTGAATACAAAGGGCTGAAATAAATGAGTCACCGTTCACATAAAATAATAGAACATTTTAATAAGAATTACTATTTTTTTTTCTTGAACATTAACTTACCAGACACTGAATAACTGCATGAGTTAATAAGCGTAATGCAAATAAACCTATTTTTCTTGTTCTCCAGAGGCGAAATATTTCCTGTCGTGCACACCAAACACGTCAGTCCAAGACTAACAACGTGGCCATTGGCTGCTGAAATATTCGCTGCTGGTGTTAGCGGAGAGAACTGGTGTGCCTGTGTGTAAGGTATGTAAGGAAAATGAATGCAACACAATGACAGCCAGCCGTCATTAGCGAGCGTTGTAGTTTGTTATTAATAATTATGTATAACAGGATATTGTAAAAATTAAGTTCTTAAATTTTTATTAAAGCGTTTCTTATGTACCGTTACATTGGCTGGGCCACAAAAGTGTTCGTTGTGGGCCGCATGCGGCCCGCGGGCCATGAGTTTGACATGCTGGTGCTAAGCATGGTTTGATAAGCCATAGTGTATTTAGGCATTTCTTTCGTGTCGAGTGTTTAAATAGTTTTCATATTTTGTTGTTATTAACAATGGGGGCCCGGCTGAGGGGCCACCTGAAACAGCCCTAATGTAATGCCCTCCTGACTGGACACTTCCTGCTCTCCACACATCTTCTCTCCTCCCAAGAACAGCATGAGGCCTCGGTGCCCTTGGATGTTACCTCTCGCACGGGCGCCCTTTCTAACCTTCCCTATGGAGCAGGTAAACTCCTATTCATCCTTCAAAACCCGGCTGAAGCAGCCCCTCCCGTTTGAATTCTGGATTCTCTCCCTCCCTGGGGTCAGCCCCACTCCTCTCTGTGTCAGCTCTCCCGTAGGCAAGATCGCCGAATGGGAGTGAGCGGATCTCTGGTCTGTCTCTGCTGGTTTGTAGACGCACGGGACGTGCCTGAGTCCGAGCTTAGTGCGTAGCTCCGCCACCTGCCTCCACGACTCTGACTGCCCTCAGCTGCCGCGGCCCCTGGCGGCCTGGACCTTGCAGGCTTCTGAGCTGTGCCCGTCAGACAAGCCGGTCACTTAGGGCCACGGCTCGGGTGCTTAGAGGACTAACCAGGCCTCTCGGCTCCCAGGACTCTTCCTTGATTTCCGCTTTGGGCGTGAAGACCTTTCCCCCTCCCCGCTGCCGCTGGCTGCTGTCAGAGCTCATGCCCGCGTTTGTGCTGAAAACTCCCGATTGGATATTTCTTTCCTGCATTTAATGAGCCTGACGAGGTGTCATTTAGACCCGGGTTTCTCTTTGTGCTGTGAAAAATGTGATGCTGGAGTGACCTGTGAATGAGATAATTGCCTGCGACCCTGCTCACGGCCCCACGAGTGGTTTTCCCGGCTTGTCTCACGTGATGAACGCTGTACAGAGCGGGGCGCCCGGAGCCGGGCGTAGACTCGCCCCAGTGAGCTGCGTGGAAGGGAAATGGAACCAGTTGTTCCAAACCAGCCACAGGCGGCAGCTCGGCGGCCTGGCTGAGGCCTGGTGGCGCTGAGAGCGCATGTCAGTCACAGGGCCCGGTGATGCTGGCACGGCTGGTCTTTGCACAGGAATCGTCCGGAACTGGATACTTGCCGTAATCGGTCATTAATTACCGCTCATTATCAGGAAGGGGTGTTGTCCTCATTCTGAATAGACACATCATGCTAATTACAGGCAAACACAGACCTGCAGAGCTCAGAGCTTTT
>NW_006284618.1:6955134-6961573 GCF_000327345.1 Myotis davidii | reverse complement strand
AAAGAGCAGCCCTGGCCAACATTCCATCCCCAGAGACCAGTGACCAATCAGACGGTGACGCGGGGCCGCGCGTTCTGACAAGAACCCCCGGGGCGCCCGGTCACGTTCCCGCTCGATTCCGCGGGTGATTCCCATTCCCATCCTCATGCAGGAGGACAAACAGTTCCACATCCTCCCGGGGTGAGCTCGCGTGATCAGGGGGTGTCGCCGGCTGCCCTCTGCGAACCTGGCATAGATGCCGCTCCGCCTACCTTCCTCCTCAGGGCGGGTCACCCCGCCCCACCCCAACCCCTGGCCACCACCAGCGTGGTGTCCACGTGCGCAGCCTTCACCTCCCTGTAGGCCAGCGGTTCTCCACCTTGGCTGCACGTTAGAATCACCTGGGAATCCTTCTAAAACCCTGATTTCTGGGCCTCATCCTCCGGAAATTCTGTGTCTTTGTTAGTCATGTGGTGGCCCCACCCCATCACAAAGACACAGAATTTCCAGAGGATGAGGCCCAGAAATCAGGGTTTTAGAAAGATTCCCAGGTGACC
The DNA here is from genome assembly GCF_000327345.1 of Myotis davidii. Classification (NCBI taxonomy): domain Eukaryota; kingdom Metazoa; phylum Chordata; class Mammalia; order Chiroptera; family Vespertilionidae; genus Myotis; species Myotis davidii. The sequence goes on along the minus strand of NW_006284618.1, from coordinate 6,961,037 downwards.
CTGATGTGCAGCCAAGGTCGAGAACCACTGCTGTAGGTGCTGCTCCGTGCGAGGGACCAGCACCTCCCAGACCTGAGACTCCAGGCGTCTTTCTGACGGTCCCATTGCAGGTCCCCAGCCGGTCACTGCTGCCTTCGCGGGCTCTTCTGCCTTCGCGGCCCCTCTTCTCGCTGCTGCTGGTCCTTACGGGGCATCCCTGGTGTCTGCCCAGACTTGGTCCCAGGAACATGCAGCCGGCGGAGCTAGGATGTATGGAGGGGAGGCATGTCTATGAGGATTTCATGTAAAAACTCGCCCGCCAGCCTGGCTCAGTGATTGAGACTCGACCTGAGAACCAGGAGGTCACGGTTGATTCCCATTCGGGACGCAGGCCTGGGTTGCGGCTCAATCTCTTATCATTGTTGTTTCTTTTTTCTTTTTTGGTTAATCCTCATCTGAGGATATTTTTCTGTGGATTTTTAGGGAGAGGGAAAGACAGAGAGAAACATGGATGTGAGAGAAACACATTGATTGGTTGCCTCCTGCACGCGCCCCGACCAAGGCCCCGGGCCGGGGAGGAGCCTGCAACCGAGGTACGTGCCCTTGACTGGAATCGAACCCAGGACTCTTTGGTCTGCAGGCTGACGCTCTACCCACTGAGCCAAACTGGCCAGGGCTAATTTGAAGTTTCTATCTCCCTCTCCCTCTCCCTCTGAAATCAATAAAAACATATTTAAAAAGTCATTGCTCATGGGCATGAAACAGGAGGAGGGGAGGCCTGGTGTGCAGGTTGTGGGAGTCAGCCTCGCTGCCCCGCCCCTCCCGTGCCGGCCGCCTCACCGTGTCTGTCCTGTGGCCGGGCCCCGCCCACGGCAGCCCCTCAGTGAGTGGCACTCGGGAAACAAATTAATATGCAGGTGGGATTTTAAAACGATATGTGAACCGAACAGCCATCTTGGCAAGACATCGACCTCTTATTCCACTTCAGGCCCATCACACGGCTGCTTCAGCCACATTTCCTCTTGTCCCTGTTCCGCCGCCGCCGCCGGAGCCCGGGAGCAGTTCCTGGCGCTGCTGCCGCCGCCCGCCTTGGCCGCAGAGCTCAGTGATGATGGGCCACATGTGACTGGGCGATTGGTGTCAAATGTTAGCAGCAACATTCATTTCCCCTGAAACGGACAAAGGAGAGGACGAGTCACTCGGAAATTCTGTCTGGAAGCTGCACCTTGCGAGGGACATTCGAGATTGAAAGGGTTTGAAATTTAAAGTGGCTGCATGTCCCTCGCCGCTGACTGTCCCAGGGGTCACGTGGAGCCGTGAGAGGCCGAGGGAGCACATTAGTGCTGGGAGTGGCCAATGTCCTTGTCACCGACTCCTCCGCGGCAGCGCGTTCGGAGGGCCGGGAGTACCCGACACCTGGCGTCACACGGAGAGAAATCCGTGGGCTCCAGGCCTGCCTCTGTCACTGCCTGCGCTGCGAACCTCAGCTTCCCCATCTGGGATATGGGCTTAAGGGGATGATGCTGCTCAGCTGTATTTTGCAGGAATAAGCAGGTTAAGTGTTAGAGTGGGCTGGAGGGGTCCCGGTGGCAGAGTGAGTGAAGGGCAGTGCACGGGCCTGTCTGAGGCCACAGGTCTCTGGCTCCTGCTCCGAAACGGGGGGCTCTTGTCCTGCCCCCTCCTCCCACCTCACCAGAAGGGCACTGGCTTCTCAAGACACGCTGTGCAGACAGCTGCCGTCCCTTAGCAGTGACCAGCCGGTGTGTGTCTGCAGGACTTGGACTTGGGTTCAGACACGGGGCTCCCCAGGCCCCCCAGAGGTCCCTCCAAAGAGGCCCTGGATCATGGGAGCTTACCATTCCCACTCCCTGATCAACATTTTTCAAGAAAAGAAATATACATGGGCTGTGCTGGTTATTATTTATTTTAAAAATTTTAAATTGATTTTTAGAGAGAGAGGAAGGGAGAAGGAGAGAGAGAGAAACATGGATGTGAGAGCAAAACATCCATTCATTGCCTCCTGCACTCCCTCTACCAGGGATCAAGCCTGCAACCTGGGCACGTGCCCTGACGGGGAACCCTACTGGCGATCTTTAGGTGCCGAGGCGACACCCAACCCACGGAGCCACATGGGCCAGCTGTGCTGGTGACAAAACATCTGGGAGGCTCTGGCTCCCGCCAGCCCTCGTGGGCTCTGAAGTGACAACGTCATTGTTAACGACGGCTTCGCCCACAGATGATCCGCGGCCTGTTGAGAAGGGGCATGGCCCGGCCTCGGAACAGGCCACCCTGGTGATGCAGCCGCATACGCTCATGAGATGGGGGCACTGTCCCTTAAACACCCCAACCTCATCTGCACGTGATGTTCACCAGGAGAGGAGGCTGGGCTCAGCGGGCTCCCTCAGTTCAGCCACGTAACCCGTTCGCTTTGTTTGATGTCGGCGAGCGAAGACCCTCTCGCTCACCGTGACTCAGGGCGGCAGGGGAGGCGGGGGTGCAGGAAGGGGATTACCATTTACCCTCCTGCCCGGGTCTCCTAACGGATGGCTCCGCGGGACGCTGGCGGCTTCGTAAATCCTCCGGCCGCACCAGCAGCGTGTGGGACCCGGGGGGACACCCAGGCGGCAGACACTGTGCCCAAGGCGAGGCCCGCGGGCGGATCAGGAGGCGGACGGCCTGACCCGGGTCTCACCAGCCGCTCCTCTGGCAGAGTCCGGCCTCCGTGGGTGTTGTTGCTCGCTCTCTAACGCGCATGTCCAGAGTGATGGGCTCTCTGGCACAACCACACCTCCCGCGGCGCCTGCGAGGGGCTGTGAGTCGGCCGAGGACTCGCTGTGTCATCCTAACAAATGGCCCCGAAGCGCGGCGGCTCCCAGCCACGGAGAAAAAGTATTTAGCATAGTGCCTGGTACTTAAGTGCTCAGTACATGTTCGTGCTGGTGGTGATGACTTACTGGTGTTGGGGCTCGGGGTGGGTGTCAACGTGTAACATACTCTTCCCTACCAAGGTCTTACCCAGGGACGCGCACTGCCCCTCAGGGCCGGCCTGAGCGTAGGGGTCAGCTGGGGTTGGGTGTACGTTTTTAGGCAAATCAGGGACCCTCCCATGGAGCCCCGAACGCCTTTGATCTCGTTTGGCCCAGGCACAGCCCTCTTTCCCACAAGCCATGGGCTCGTCGGAGACACGGCCAGGCGCCCCACAGACTGTCCTGCCCATAGAGTGGCCCCCTGCTTCCCAGGACGTCCTCTCTCTCGTGCCTGATCCTTCATATTTTCTGTCCCCTAGATGGGCTCTGTCAGCTTGTTTGGGGGCAAGAATACTTCATAGGAGGGTTTGGTTCTCTCTCCCTCTCTCTCTCTCTCTCTCTCTCTCTCTCTCGGCTGCGGAATGGGGACCTGGGACGGGTGCTCTGGGCGAGCACAGGTCTGCCCATTCCCTTGGCGGTGCCCACCGGGCTGAGACGTGGACGCTGCTCGGTGCCCCCCGCCCGCCGTCCTCTCAGGATATATGAGACGCTCGGATCAGGACGTTTTATTCTAATGACAAGGAGTGTAAAGGGCCAGGAAATGGCCCGGCATCAATCTCCACTCCGTCGCGTGGCAGGGGCTGCAATGAAAATGAGAAATAGTGGGAGCTTAACCCGTGCTCATTACGGGCCTAATTGCGTTCTGTGGGCCCGAGCTCCCGGCAGCCGACCGCTCCTTGTCAGTCGGAGAGAGACAGACGGCCCCGACGTCTCTGCGCATCGCAGGCGGCGGCGGGATGGCCCTGGCGCTGGGGAGGCGGAGGTGGGCGCGCCTCTGGTCTTTGCCCTGCGTGGCTCGCACAGGCCTGCGGAGCGTCTGGGTCAAGGCGATTTGCGTGCACGTGCCTCCAACCGCCCAAGGTACCCTTCCGCTAACACGCTTCACCGGGTACTCAAGGGAGGGCCCTGGTTTCTACAACCAGTGGCGCTGAGAGCTGGTGGCAAGAGGGGAGGAGCTGGGGTCAAAGGCTTGTCAACCCCCCCGCCCCCATCCTTCAGTCGCGGCCGGGGTTCCCGGGCTGTGTCCCTGCAGACCGAGCTCCGGGGGACCCTGCGGGCTCACTGCACAGCTTGGGGATTCCTTTGCGGCTGGTATGTGACGGGCCTGTTTACCAATCACCATCTCTCCCAGTGGTCCATGCATCCTTTTGCATGTTATTATTTTTAAATATGTTTTTAAATTGATTTTAGAAAGGAAGGGAGAGGGAGAGCTAGAAACATCAATGATGAGAGAGAACCATTGATCGGCTGCCTCCTGCACGCCCCACACTGGGGTCTGAGCCTGTAACCCGGGCCTGTGCCCTGACCGGGAATCGAACCGTGACCTCCTGGTTCCCAGGTTGCTGCTCAGCCCCTGAGCCGCACGGCCGGGCCTTTCTGCAATGTTAACCGAACACCTGCAGCGTGCTAGGCTGGGGGCACAGACAAATTAAACTGAGCCCTTGCCTCCTGGGGTCCACTTTCTGAGGCCACAAGGTGGGAGAGGCAACAATGACAGGTGCCCAGGCTGGCGGCCGGAGGCTCCAACAGCTCAGGGCTCGCTGCCTCCCTGGGAGCAGTCGCCGTGTTGGCCGTGACTCCTTGGATGCAAGAGGCCTCCCGGGCCGTTGCTATGAAGACCTATGGCTGGGGGGACGGGGCACCTGCCTCTCCTGCCCTTCGTGCGGCCGGAGGCCCCAGAGGACGGGCAGAGCCGCGGGGAACGCTGCTGGCTTCTCATTGTCTTTCCAGCCCATGAGGCTACCCGCACGATCATCTCGTCCCCGCAGCCTTCCTGGCCTGTGGCTAATGAGATTTGTGCTTTGATTGGTTGTAGAACATAAATTAGCTAATCGATGGCAGTGGATTCCCGTTATTTCTCAGATGTGCGTGCTGCTGCGGGGACCTGAGCGAACATTCCAGTCCCTTTCAAATCCTCCGGATGATTCCGGGGGCGCGGCTGTGGGAACCTGGCGGCCTCCGTGCCTCCTTGTGGGCGAGGGCGAGGCAAGGCTGCCCCCGCAGCTCCCCGAGCTCAGCAGACGGTCCCTCTGCACCAGAGGACCGAGCGGGGATGAGGAGAAAGTTACGTGGGAAAAGCAAGAGACAGCACGGAGAGCTCACAGCCCGGAGGCCTGTTTCCTGACCAGAAAGGGGGCCAAGCCCGGCTGGGTGGCTCAGTGGTTGAGCATCGACCTACAAACCAGGAGGTCAGGGTTCGAGTCCCCGTCAAGGGCACATGCGCAGATTGTGGGCTCGATCCCCAGTGTGGGGCGTGCAGGAGGCAGCCGATCGGCGATTCTCTCTCATCGCTGATGTTTCTCTCTCCCTCTCCCTCTCCCTTCCTCTCTGACGTCAGTAAAAATATATTAAAAATAAAAAGAAAAGCAATGGGCCAAATGGGCATCGGAGCTCAGGCGAGTGACGGCGGTTTCTGCCGTGCTCTTCCCTTCCAGCCCCGGAAGCGGCCTGCGCCCTTAGCCAGCGTCTGGGCATAAACCGGGGTGGGCACTGGCGCCCAGGCCTCTGCGGGCTTGCTGGTGCCCGATCCGTGAGCACCGGAACCGCAGAAAATGGAATGTTCCCCAAAGAACCTCCAGATGTGCTGGATTCTAACGGCCGTCACGCAGTGAATTAACAGCAGGGAAAGGGGCTGTAAAACGGAAATTGCTCGAAGCCACGTGTCTGCTTTGAGCCGTCCTTTGCGGGGTTGCGTCGCCATCAGTGTGAGCCAGGCAGCTGCGTAACTGTGCATCATGTTTATGAAACAGTCACGAGGAGACGAATGGCGAGGAGACAGCTGCCCGCGCCCCTCGCGGAGTCAACCGCGCAGAACGGGGCGCAGAGCATGTGGAGCGGGACAGCCCGTGGCGCCCGTGGGAGAGGGTATGGCCCGGGAGCCATGGGAGCGGGGAACGG
>NW_006284618.1:6949697-6954906 GCF_000327345.1 Myotis davidii | reverse complement strand
TCGCGCTGATTTTCTGAAATGAGCTCTGCTTCCAGCAACACCGCCTCCACCCTGAAGGCCTTTGTTCCGGGCGCTGTCGGCCGCCACGGTTCGGGGGAGGCAGGGACAGCGGGCGGTGCAGGTGCCAGGCCGCGGGGGGCTTGGTGTTGTCCCGGGGGCAGCTCGTCCAGGGCGGGGCAGGGGCTGTGCAGGCTCCGCGCCCCCTCGGGCCAGGGTGCAGGAGCGGCCACCAGCCCTCCGGGCGCCTGGGCTACAGGTTTGGCCGCGGGAAGAGGGACATCACCTGCCGCCACTGTCCAGACACACGCGCTCTGGGGCCGAGGCTGGGGGCCAGGAGGGGTCGGGACCAGGGGGTGAAAGTCCCGGTGTTTGGGGGTGAAGGCTGGGGCGGGACTGTCACCTGGAATCTCCTGGGACCATCGGGCTGGTCCCAGACACCCCCTGCAGGGACCTCCTGGCGACGCGAGCTGGAGGTGGGGTTCTTCCTGAGCTTGGGGGGGGGGGGCAGGGACAGGAGCCCCTGGCCAGTCCATCCCCTCCCCCAGCCCACAGCATGCTGGGAGAAGGCAGGGGCGTGGCCCAGGCTGGCCCATCCCTGGCCCCGCCCAAGTCCAGGCTGCAGGCCCCATGTGTGGGTGCTGGCTGTGGCCCAGGGGTGGTGAGGAGGCCGAGGCCTGGCCAGGTGGGGACCCTCCTGCGACCGGGGAGTCGCTGGGGGCAGCGGCCTCCTTTGGGCGCATGTCCTGTCGTTGCCCTCCCGGTGCTGACGGCTTCCTCTGTACTTCATTGGAGCTGTTTGCCTCTTAAGTGTGTACTTCATGGTCCCGTCCACACAGTACAGCCCCTCAAACACGGCCATGTCCCCGTGTCCTCGAAAGGAGGCGCCCCAAGAAACCACTGCTCTTCCCACTGTGCCCTGGTTGGGGGGTCACCGGCTTAGTGTCCACTTCCTCCGTTCTGCCGTCGGTCGTTCGGCGAAGTCTTGGCCTTGTGCAAGGTGGGGGAGGGTGACGGCGATTCTCGGTCCTGGGAGGAGACGGAGCCTGGCCAGCGCCCGAGGCTTCCCAGGGAGCCCGTGAAAAGCCAACAGACACCCCAGAGAGCGTTCACCACCAAACACAACCAACCTGGGCCCCGAGGACCCCGGACAGGGGCTCAGTCTGGATTGGGGTTGGGGTTGCCAGATGGAACATAGAATGCCCAGTTCAATTTGAATTTCAGAGAAACAATCAATACTAAAATTACTAAGAATAGTTAAAAAATACAAAAAGAAGTCCCTCATGCTACACGGGATGCAGTTACCCTGGAAGGAGCTGGGGGTGCTTCTCTGTGTGTCTTGCATTTTCCTTTGCTGCGCCTCGCGCCCCCCAGCAAGGAAAGCCCGACGCAGCACACACGCTCACGGCAACGCACCTCTGGGGTGGACGCGGCTGCGCGGCGACAGGTGGGCGGACTGGTCACACTCCCTTTCATGTTGAAACTCTTCCTCCCTCCTCCCTCCCGTGGGACCGCACTGAGCTGTACAAGATGGAAGGCCCCGGCCCCGCCACCCCGTCTGCTGCGTGTGCGCGCGCTGGGCGCTGGGCACGGGGCGCGGGAAGCCCCCTCCTCACCGTCCCCAGCTGCCTGAGCTTCCGTTTTGGGGTGGGACCTGCAGAGGGAGGGCTTGGTCGGGACGGGAGCCGGATGGTTATTCCATGGTCTTCTGTTTTTATATTTATATATTTTTATTGATTTCAGAGAGGAAGGGAGAGGGAGAGAGAGACAGAAACATCGGTGATGAGAGAATCATGGATCCGCTGCCTCCTGCACGCCCCCCACTGGGGATGGAGCCCGCCACCTGGGCCTGTGCCCTGACTAGGAATTGAACTAGTGACCTGTTGGTTCCTAGGTCAAGGCTCAACCACTGAGCCACGCCCGGCTGGGCTGCTCTTCCTTTGAAAGAACAACAACCAAAAATGTATAAAACTATTTTCTGAGTAAAAAAGTGGTAACGTGCGTTGGGCCGTTTGGCCCCACACCGGTGGGGAGCGGTCTCTGTGGAGACGCAGACACAGCAACGTGCAGCCGCTCGGAGAGAAGCCCGGCTGGCCCGCGAGGGTGCCTCCTTCCCGTCCGTCCTCCTCCTGTGCCCGCGCCCTGTTCCAGGCGTGAGGCCTGGGAGCCCGGGGCAGGCGGTGCCTCTGCGAGGGCAGGTGAGCCCTGAGCCCTGCGTGAGCTGCGAGAGCCGTTCTTACTTCCTGGAGCACACGCGATGCCCACGCGCCACCTCTCCACGTGGCTGGGTCATGGGGACACGGGGAGGGGGGCTCCCTAGGAAGCCCCTGTCCCCGCAGACTCGCTCCCGGGGTGTAACAAAGCAGAAGGTTAAAGAGGTCCCCGGGGGCCCAGTGTGAGGGGCCGCTAGGCCCCCCCAGGACCCGCCCCAGACCCTGCCGCAGCCGCTTGCTCTTGGTGCCTCGGCCCCATGTAAGGCGACTGGAGTGGAGCTCCGATTGGATAAGGTCACCCCATTCTGTAAACGCCGCTTCCGCACAAACGAACGCTCGCAATCAATTTAACTTCTCCAATAAAGTGATTAAAATTGTTATTATTGTCAGATCATTTTTTATTAGGAAAACCTTTTAAAATGTTAATTATTTGGGCCCCTCGAAGCACTTTCATCTCCCGTAGCGTCCGCTGGGCCGCAGCACCAGCAGCAGCGGCTCCCCTTCCCCACACCCCGCCCGCGGGGCGCGAGCATTTAGGCGAATTCAACTTTAATTTCTCTGCCTTTGATCTTCCGAATTGCGGGACGCACAGATCACTCCTTCCCGCTTCCTCCCTGTTTATTCGCCTCCACAATAGCGTCATTAACCGGCTTCGGGCGCTCACGCCGCGGCCGCCTCTGTTTCAAAGCGGGACTTGCTGGCATTCCGCATTTTGCTGCATTAAGAAGATTAAAGTGCGTGACAATACCGCCGGCCTCATTTCCTCAGTTCAGAAGTGGCCGGTTTCACCATGTCTTCCCCCTCTTCCTCTTTCATCTGCGCGTGGGAGGGCGGGTCCCGGCCCCTCAGATGATGGTCCTGCAAATTGAGTTCTCGCTCAGGACGCGGACACATTGTCTCGCCCGCTGGCGGTCAGAGAGCGGCCCTATTCACTCAGGACATCAAAAGAGCAAACACGGCCGAGCGAGGTGGGCGCGGCGGCCGAGGCGCAGGTACTTCATTTTCCTAATTGTTGGTGATTATTCCGCCCGTTTCAGGGCGACCGCTTTGCTGACGCGGGGCCTGGACGTCCGCGCGGAGTCTGTGTCCGCATCTGCATGGGCCCCGTCTCGATTCGTGACCGCGAGTGACACCGTGTGCGGACGGGACAGGGCTCCGTCTTTCACGGCCCACAGGGCAGGCACCTGGACATTTTAACAGCGGGCAGCATGGTCCAGCCTCCTGCCTGTGTTGTGGTGAATCCTCACCGCAGGATTTTCCCCTTGATTTTAGAGAGAGCGGAAGAGAGAAAGAGAGACAGAGAAACATCCACGTGAGAGAAACACATCGATGGGTCGCCTCCTGCACGCTCCCCAACCCGGGCCTGGGCCGGCGAGGAGCCTGCAACCAAGGCACCTGCCCTTGACCAGAATCAAACCCGGGATCCTTTGGTCTGCAGGCCGACGCTCTATCCACTTTGCCACACCGGCCAGGCCCAGGCTCATGACTTTCAGCCACCTCCCATCTCGAGAATTAGTCGGGAGGCGTTAAGGCATTCTCAAGCAAGAACAAGGCGGGTGTTTAGATTTGAGCTTTTTTTATTTTTGCTTTTTTGTACATTAGTGAGGTCAAAGCCCGCCGGGCGTCCCTCGGGCTGACGTTGGGACCGGGTGTGCCATTCATCCGACCCCTCTCCGGAGGCGCCCCCCGCCCCCCACCTCAATAAACGCAGCGCAGCCTCGCCGGGCACGGAGTCTATACGAAGTTTGGGGATGTTGGCGAGACGTGGGAGGAAAGGGCAGAAGACAGATTTTATGACAGTCCAATCATGGGGTGTAGGTTTTAGGCAATAAGCAGGTAGCCTAGTTTTCTCCAAAGAAAAAAGAAAATAATGGAAAAGTGTAACATTCATTCGGAGGCCTCAAAGGCATAAAAAACCCAATTCCAGCTGTTATAGGTCCCTGCAGGAGTCTACAAAAGGACTAAGCTTTTTAAGTAAGAAAACTAGGTTCTCGCCCACAGGGCCCTGTCACGGCTGCCTAATGGATGAAACTCTTTGGATATAAATATGCTGTTTACTCTCGGCTCCGGCTTTCATAAAATATAACCTTTTTATGATTTACGACCCGCAGGAAAACCGAGGATGGATTTCTAGCTCTGAATTGGTTGGATGTCAACAAGAAAAATATAGATAACATATCGAGGCAGCGGGTGTTAATGCCACACAAAATGATGAAATTATTTTTGTTTAGGAAAGTTAAGTTTGTTCTTAAAGTTGTTGGAGGATGGCAGTTGTGCAAGGCAGGGCCGCGGAGGACCCGGGAAATGCCTCGTTTCTAAGCCCTTGTCCCGTGTCTGTAGGCGGTTGGGTATATTGACTCTGATTCCCCATCAGAGGGAAAGGGGGGAGCAATGTTAAAACAACTAAAAAGTTTAGTTGGCCCCGGCCGGTGTGGCTCAGTGGATAGAGCGTCTGCCCTCAGACTGAAGGGTCCCAGGTTTGACTCTGGCCAAGGGCATGTACCTCAGGCTCCATCCCCGGCCCTGGTCGGGGCACGTGCAGGAGGCAACCAAACGGTTGTCTCTCCCACATCGATGTTTCTCTCTCTGTCTCACCCCCTCCCTTCCACTCTCTCTAAAAATCAATGGGAAAATATCCTTAGGGAGGATTCACACACACACACACGCACACACACGCATGCACACACGTGCACGCGCACACACACTCACGCACACATGCACACACGTCTGGGCTCCCACAGATCGCTCAGAAATGGGGTGGCTGCTGTTTGGGTCTAGCTCCCTCGGGTCTCCGAGAGCTACACTTCGACGACATCCTCCCGCGTCACATGTAGACGCCGCCCGGATGGCAGAGCAGGGCTTCTTCCACCGAGGGGACTGGACACGATGAAAAGCAGAAACCAAACAAACTGAGCCCCCAGCTGAGCAAGCAAAGGCCCCCAATCAAAGGCCACCACAGCCACCCCCTTAGTCCACTCTGTGCTGGTGTCATCTACTCT
>NW_006284618.1:6947485-6949649 GCF_000327345.1 Myotis davidii | reverse complement strand
TTTCCCAGCGTACGTTTCTGAACGAGGGCCCGAGGGCTCCACAAATGTGTGACCCTCCCCCAGGGGGCAGGGGCCGTGAGGCCTGAGGACACATGACTGTGGGGCCGGGAAGCCTGAGGGCCCGTCCAGAGCCGAGGTGGCCACTGGGATCGCTGGCCTGACTCAGGGGGCAGGTGGTGAACTTCAGGAAAATCCGTCCCGTGGCTCTGACCTTGAGCTGTCCCCCGAGTGCCGGACCCACTTCCAGGCTGCCCCCACACGGCCAACACCCGACAGGAGCAACTGCTGGGAGAAAGAACCCTGATTCTTTAATTAAAATCGTGTTTGGCTTGTGTTCCAGGCATATTTTTGCATCTTAAATGTTCCTTTTTTCTTTGTCGTTGGGCTTGGCAAATCGATGGCGCCGGCTCGGGGAGACGTGAATGTAATGTTATCTGCGACCCAGATCAGCCCGGAGCGCTTAGTGTGGGCTCGGCTGCCAGCAGCAGCCGCGTTCGGCAGAAGCCAGTGTTTAGCTCGTAATCGTGTAGCGATTGGGACGCGTGTTGTACATGATCTTGATGTAAACAAGGCGCGCTTACTTTTCTGTCTGCATCGACACAAAGGCCCGTGTGTCAGTGTTTTGGAAGAAGGAAATCATCTTGATGATTTCAATCAAAACCAGCGTCGGTGAACGTGGCGTTCTCTTAGGAACAATTACTGTACAAGGTGGAGGGTTGTCTCAGCCCCGCCTCGCAGATCTGTCCCGAGTGTTCCCAGAGAGAGCGGAGGGGGCGGCCTGGGGCCCAGCCACGCCCGCCCGGCCTCGCCCTGGTCCAGGCCAGAGGGGGAGCTGTGTAGGCGGTTCTGTGAGGCAGCCACAGACTAGCTACAAACAGGTAGCCCAGGGTTGGTGACAGGCAGCGTCTCTCCCAGGAGACCCCCGAACCAGCACCCCGAGTGGTGAGCTGCAGACCGTATCAGAGCAAGACCCGATTAGTTCCAAACGGGGGACCTCGGCGGGCAGCAGGCCTGGCGGGGGTGCGTTCCACGTCGTGGGTAGGCAGCCACCCACCCAGGATGGGCCCGCAGCCGTCGGGACTAAACAGCAGGAGGGCTCACAACACCCACGCGAGGCACAACCCTGGAGCCCGGCCTCACCCCAGGCGCCTCTCCAGGCAGCGTCCTGAGGCCTGGGTGATGGGGGGTGGGGAGCCCGTGGGTCCTCTCGGCTTCATCCTGAGCTGCCGGGTGACCTTGGAGAGGTCATTTGGCCCCTCTGGGCCCTGGTTCTTGGACCTGGGAGTCAAGGCATGAAGTGAGGTGCTCCCCATCGAAAACCCAGCGTGGCTGTGAGAAGTAGGCGGGAATGACGGCCCGAATTTAAAAACCTAGAAGTTTCCCACCTGGAGGGGGACCGACTAGGACATGATTTAAAAAATGATGCCTTCCATTTGCTTCCTAAATGCTTAGCACCGTGATCGACTGTAAGAAAGAAAACCCCACGTTCTTAAGGAAGCGCCACATTTTATACCATTACCGCCTCCTCTTCTCCACGGAGGGGCATTAGCAATCTGTTTAGGGCAGAGCGGTGAGAACCGGGCAGCAGCCGCTGCCACCGCCTCTGTTCAGAGGGTTCTGGCCTGCAAACCGAAAAGGCAGGCGAGCCCGGAGGGTGTGGCTCAGTGGTTAAGCATTGACCTATGAACCAGGAGGTCAGGGTTTGATTCCCGGTCAGGGCACATGCCCAGGTTGTGGGCTCGATCCCCAGTAGGGAGCATGCAGGAGGCAGCCGATCCATGATTCTCTCTCATCATTGATGTTTCTATCCCTCTCTCTTCCTCTCTGAAATCAATAAAAACATATTAAAAAGAAAGAAAGGCCGGACCAGGACTAACTGGTAGACAGATGAGCCCTGAGCTGTCGCGGGCACAGGTCCCTGGCTTACCCTCTGGCTCCTCCCATCTCCTCCTTTGGACTCCCTCCCTGTCCCACGGGGACAAAAATGGGTCCTCAAACTCCAATGTCTGATTTCAAATAAAATAAAATAGCCAGAGGGACTATTACAATGGGCCCGGGAGCCACAAAGACAGCACCACTCAGCTCCTTCCATCTCCTGATAATGAATAAAATCACACAGCAATTTCCCCCAAATACATTTGTCAAAGGCCCAACATTAGGAGCC
>NW_006284618.1:6941944-6947466 GCF_000327345.1 Myotis davidii | reverse complement strand
CCCCCCCCGCCCCACGTCCGCCAGGTGCTGTCTGTGAGCAAGAGGACACGGCTTCTCAGCACTGTCAGGACCGCAGCGGAGAGGCCGAGAGCCGGCGTCACCGTGCGGAGGAGGGCTCGCGGCTTTGGGCTAATGCGAGGGGCCTGCCTCCTCCGGCTGGTCCTGCGCACAATGTCACTGCCCTGTCCTGTCGTTCCTGCGAATCGCACGCTTGAACAAAAGCCACATGTGTCGCTCTTGCTGCCCTGAAGGGAGAGGGAGAGAGAGAGAAACATCCATGATGAGAGAGAATCATGGACCGGCTGCCTCCTGCACGCCCCACACTGGGGATGGAGCCCGCAACCCAGGCCTGTGCCCTGACCGGGAATTGAATTGAACTCTGACCTCCTGGTGCATAGGTCGGCACTCCACCACTGAGCCACGCTGGCCGGGTCCACCATCTGTTTTAAAAACCCAATTTCAATGTCCTCAGTCTAACTCAGAGGTTGGCCACCATGGGGGATCTGATCTGAAAACCAGTCCCAGTTGTAGGCATTTCACAAATGTGCTGACATCCAGACAGCCCAGGCCTCAGCCTCCCGCCCCCCCGCCCTTGCAGGAACGACCCCCCCCTTGCAGGAACGCCCGCTGGGTAAACACGGTCGGACCAGGTGTGAGATGCCCACGCGGCCAGCTGGTGGCTGTTGCGGACTCTGTGGCTCACAAACTAACCGCTGCAAACAGTTCAGAGGTTTTGAGGAAGTGTTGCCGGTTTTTAATTTTGGGCAAAAGACCCAAAGACAAGATCACCTGCTGGCGGCAACATTCTAGGAAAGAAAAGACATTTTCATACAAAAAAGCCTTAAGGGTATCATCTTGGCATAAAGGACAGTCCTTTCATTACAACAAGTTTAGAGTCATAAGAAACAGATCGAGCCCGGCTGGTGTGGCTCAGGAATTAAGTGCCGACCTATGAACCAGGAGGTCAGGGTTCGAGTCCCGGTCAGGGCACAGGCCTGGGTCGTGGGCTCGATTCCCAGTGAGGGGCGTGCAGGAGGCAGCCGATCAGTGATTCTCTCTCATCATGGATGTTTTTCTCTTTCTCCCTCTCCGTTCCTCTCTGAAATCAATAAGAATGTATTTTTTAAAAAGGAACAGATCGATTTGTTCTATGTTTAAAAATTTACCCAAACTCCATCGAACACTGGTCCTGGTGTCTGACCAGCACAGCTTGAGGATTTTTTCTCTTCTCGGGCGACCGGTGTGGTAGCCACACAGAGACGCTCTTGTTCGAGCTGCAGGGGCGGGCAGGTCCGGAGGGTTTAACCAAAGCACATTCAAATCCCCGCACAGCGCCCTGCCCCACCTCCCCTGTGCCCACACCCTCTCCCCAGACTCAGCCCCTGACCCTCCAGGGGCCCAATGGGTGCCAAGTCCCATGCTGAGCTGGACCCACCCCTGCTGTCTGCACTCTGCCCTCCTCCTGCCCCAGGACCCCCCTCGCAGTCCTCCCCTCTCCTGACCTCCAGCCTCCACCTCAGACACATGTCCAGCCTCTTCCTCAGGCGCGTCTCCCTGCCACCGATCGGCCCGGCTCCTCCGGGAAGGTGGGTACAGGACTGGACTCTGCATGGGCAGGGCTCAGCCGCCTGAGACGAAGGTCACTGCTCCCTGTTCTGGGTGTTGTTGGTTTTGTTGTGTTTTTAAGTAAAAACAGTCTGATATTGAATGCGTGTTCTTTAGGTCAGTTTGAACGTGTCACTCAGACCTCAAAAGTTTTTATTCACGTGGTCACTCAGTGGGTTGTCTCTTCTTATGAAAGTGCTCATTCTGCCCAGGGTGAGCATCAACCTAGGAACCAGGAGGTCACGGTCGGATTCCTGGTCAGGGCACAGGCTAGGCTGTGGGCTCCATCCCCAGTAGGGGGCGTGCAGGAGGCAGCCGATTGATGATTCTCTCATCATTGATGCTTCTATCTCTCTCTCCCTCTCCCTTCCTCTCTGAAATCAATAAAAATATCTATATCTATCTATATCTATATCTACATCTATCTATCTCTATCTCTATCTCACTTTCTATTTCTATCTCTATCTCTATCATCTATATCTATCTATCTATCTATCTATCTATCTATCATCTATAAAGAAAAGAATGGGCAGGAGATGATATCTGAATGAGGGGGTCGGGGGACACACAGGGAAGGAAAAATGGAGACCCGACGGTAGGCACTGTTCTGCACCCCCTTTGAGCACCTCCACCAAGAGACGGAGCGTGGGGTGCCCTTGTCGAATGTTCCAAGTGCCCGGCATGACCCCCACTCTGTCCGTGGCGGATGGAGACGCGTCCTGTTGATGGGCTCTCGGACTTGAGAATCGACCCACGTTCCCGTGAATAAGATCGGAAAATGGCCCTCACTGGCGTCTGTTCTCATGGGAGAGGATCCAGGGCTGAAAGTCTTTTTACAGCGATCAGTCCAGTGTTTACATGTTGATCCTGAAGACTTCTTGGGGGCCTGTTCCCCGCCCCCCAGCCACCCCGCTGACTGTGACCAAACGATGCAGTGTTTCTCTCTTGCAAAAGGCGTGCCTGGCCCTGGCCAGGTCGCTCAGTGGATAGAGCCACAGGGTCCCGGTTCGCCTCCCGGTCAAGGGCAGGTTCCTCTGTGGCAGGCTCCTCCCCAGCCCGGGCCTGGTAGGGGTGTGAGCAGGAGGCAACCAGTCGATGTGTTTCCCTCACATCCCTGTTTCTCTCTGTCTTCCCTCCCTCTCCCACTCCCCACGCTCCCTAAAAATCAATGGAAAAATACCCTCGCGTGAGGATGCACAAAAAAATAAAAGAAAGGATAGGAGTGCTGGCCGGGCACCCCCGCCCCAGGCGCCCTCCATCCCCGACAGGTTGAGGTGAACGACTAGGCCGCGAGTGAGGAGGCAGATCTGGGGCTCACAGGATGCGACGCACGCAGCGGCCTGGGAAGAACCCCAAGTTCCTGCCGGGTTTCCAGGCGACGCGGACACGGTCCTGGGCTTTAAGTCAGAGGAGCGGGGAGAAACCCGTCCTAACCCCTGACCCCTCCCGACCCCCCGCCAATGCCCCATTTCTGCCAACCTGAGCCTCGCGCCTGCGATCTGTTCCGCGGCCGGGCGACGGTTTCTGGCGCCACACGCGCGGCCGGTGGTGTGCAAGCGGCGCGTCGGCTTTGTTCCCATTTGGAGCAATTTTCTCACTGACGCGGCCTCGTCTTCAGGATAAAATGCGTTCTCCCGCCAGACAGCCCCCGGGAGGGGCGTCGGTCTAATGATCGGGGTGCAGCCGCGGGAAGGGCGGCGGCTGCCGCCGGGCGCAGAGCAAGGCCCGGACAGGAAACGGCTGCTTTAAAACGGTCACGTGAACAGGAACAATCTCTCTTTTCCAGACAAATGGCCTCTTGGAGGGGAACCTGGGCTCAGAGTTTGTCTTCCTCAGTCGACTCAGTGCCACCCACTTGCTCAAAACCCCTGTCCCAGCTCCGGTCGGACCAGCCCCCGGTCCCAGGGCAGGCTCCAGGGGGGCCGTACCCCCTCCCTGCGCACCCCCCTCCACACACACACACATGCACACACACGCACACACATACACATGTGTGCACCCACCCACACACATGTATACACACACATGTACACACATACACACACGTGCGTGCGCACACGCACACACACGCATGCACACGCACACGCACACGCACGCACACATGTTTTGTGTGTGTTTTTTAGCTGGTGACGTTTGCCCTTTACTGACACTGGGCCTTGTCCTAGGCCCGTGGTCGGTGAACTGCGGCCCCTTGAGTGTGGCTCTTCCACAAAACACCACGTGCGGGCGCGCACGTACAGTGCGATTGAAACTTTGGGGCCACACTCAAGGGGCCAAAGAGCCGCATGTGGCTCGCGAGCCGCAGTTTGCCGACTACGGGCCTAGGCGGTTGGTGGGGCAGTCGGGGCCGGGCCACAGGTCCCGGCAGCAGGCAGGGCCACGGGCGTGGAGGGTGTGAGTGGGAAGAAGACTTTCCCCAGAGAGGGTCCCAGTTCCCCTCAGGCTCGTGGGCACCACGCCCAGCGCCGCCGCGGCCTCCAGGGCGTTCTTTTCAAAAAGACGTCTTTACCGATTTTGACGGAGAAGAAGGGAGAGGGATAGAGAGAGAAACATGGGTGGCCTGCCTGCTGCACGCCCCCGGCTGGGGCTCTCGGCCATGTGCCCTGGCCGGGAACGGAACCCCTGACCTCTTGGTTCCTGGGGACGCTCAGCCGCTGAGCCACACAGCCGGGCACACAGGGATGCTCTTCATTTCCGAGGGCCCAGGCTCACGGCCCTTTGGGGTCCCCCCTGCTCAATAGCTCAGTGCCTGGCAGGTCCCCCCACCCCCCCACCCCCCACCTGGATGGGGGCAAGGAGCCAGGTTGACTCGTACTCGAACCCATGGCGCCCTGAGAACCAGCCGGAAAGGGCCCGCACTCGGAGGTGACCCGACCAGCGCCTCCTTGGAGTCCGCAGCCACGCGGTGACAGGCGGTGACAGGCGGTGACAGGCTGCCCGGTTGATGACGGACTCGGTGCAAGGCTGACTGCGGTCGGACGGCCACAGGAGCCATTAAGGCAGCAATTAGCACCTCGCGGCAGCGCTCCCCTCCGACCGAGGCCTGCGCGGAGGTGAACAGAGTGCCTGCTCCAGCCGCCGCTGCTGGCTGACTTGAGAGCACAATTTACAGCGGATTTAATTTGTTCTTCACAAACATTCCTAATGACATTACCCCGGTGCGCGCGCAGGCGGCCTCCGCTCATTCCATTAACTCCCAAATCGGGTTTAAAGACCATATTGATGCTCCGTGTTATTACGGGTGATTATCCAAACAACAGACAACTCGGCAAAGTGTTTACTAACTGGTTTATGTATAATTTCTGTAATAACCGCAGCAGATGGGGCGGCTGCAAACACTAAATCACGCCTCCCGCGCAGCGCCGCCCGGCATTTTTAGATGCCTCGCTCGCCGCCGCCGGCGCTCGGCTGATGAGGAAATGGGTCTGTTCCCGCCATTACGGGCAATCTTTCCATTTGCAATTACAAAATGTATATGTTCGGGGGGAATGGCTGTGCGCGCGGCTGCATGGAGGAGGCCTCCCCCTCTGCTCCCTCCTCCCCCCGAAACGGGGTGTCTGTCCTAGTTCCTGGCGGAGCTGCGCCTCCGAGGCCCGCCCCTCCCCTCCCCTCGCCAGAGAGGCCGGATCCGACCCAGGAGGCGGGTCCATCAGGGCTTTAATTAATTAACTAATTAACTTATTTTTAAAATAAGTTTTTATTGATTTCAGAGAGGAAAGGAGAGGGAGAGGGAGAGATAGAAACAGTGATGAGAGAATCATGGACCGGCTGCCTCCTGCACGCCCCCCACGGGGGATGGAACCCGCAACCTGGGCCTGCGCCCTGACCGGGGATGAACCCTGACCTCCGGGCTCACAGGTGGGCGCTCAGCCCCTGAGCTGCGCGGCCGGGCCCCCCCTCTCGTGATGGAAGTGGGT
>NW_006284618.1:6934982-6941537 GCF_000327345.1 Myotis davidii | reverse complement strand
TGCTGTCCCCTAAGAAGCAGGTGGGGAGTTAGGACCAGGCCCCGCACAACGCAGAGTCAGAGAGTGTGGGCTGCATTCACGGCAGCCGCCACCATTACTGGGGTGACCATGCACCCGCCCTCTCTTGTCCCTGGGAGGCCCGCGTGGGGTGGGGATGCAGGGCTGGCTAGCATGGCTCCCATTTTGGGGGGGCTCCTCCCCTCCCGGGGGTCCAAATCTGTCTTTCCTGGCCGCTGGGCGCCCTCGCTGGTCTGGGCCGGTCACTGCACTGATAGGGCGACTGTCTCAGGTCACAGCCACGGGGGATGCCACGGGGGACGATGAGGAGACTGAGGCCAGAGCGGAGGTGGCTCGTACCAGGTCCTGCAGAGCTGGGCCAGGCCTCCCCACATAGTACAGAGCCATGGGGTCCAAGAACGGGTGTGCCTGGGGTGCAGTCATGGGGGAGCATAGAGCCCTGTACCCCCTGCACCCCCCTGCACTCCCTGCACTCCCCTGCACCCCTCTGCACATAAAACTGAGGGGCGTGTGACTCCTCCCCAGGACCCTGCGGGGGTGGGGGCTGCACCTGTGCTCGCATGATCCTCCGGCCTGAGTCCTGGGTCCTCACCAGGACGTCCATCTCCCAGCGGGGAGCCTGCAGGCTGGGCAGCCGCCCCTGATGGTTTTGGAGAGTGGGCCCTGCCCTTGGGCCCCTCCCATCAGTGTTTTGGGAGGCAGCCACGTGCCCGCCTCCTTGCCAGGCACCTGATGCCGGAGGCAGGTGAGTCCCAGCAGCTCCTGGGCCCAGGTGCGCAGCACCCCTCCCTCCCACTGGCCCCACCCCCCTTTCCGGGGCTCCCGGCCGCCTTTGTGTGGAGCCGTCTCTGGGCCGCCCTGTGCTCAGCTCACGACCCACCCCCACCCGGGGGGGGCGCTGCTGTGGCCCAGGACTCCCCTGGAGACTGACCCGGGAGGGGCCCTGCCACGCTCTAGGGAGAAGCCAGCCACGGCTCTCTGGTGGTCCCTTGGGGACGGGACAATGAACCGTTCCCTCCCTGTAATTTTCTGCATGGAGGTCTCTCTATTGTCCCCTGGCCCCTCCCCTCTGACCTCAGGGGTGCCCGCCCCCTGGCCACATGGCACCTTCCACCTGCACCAGGAGCTGTTCTGGGGCTGGTCACACAGGACAGAGCCCGTCGCCAGGAACAGGAGGCACCTGGTCCGGGTACATTGTCAGAGGGTCGCAGCCGGGCCTGGGCCTCACCCACCGGCTGCCTGGCCTCCACCCGGGAAGGGCAGGCGCACAGCATGGGCCACGCAGGCCTCCTCGCCTCTGCCCGGAGCCGGGCCTGTGCCTGGGAGGGTCATGCAGCCGGTGGGAGAAGCTCTTTGGGACTGAACTTGAGTTTAAATCCCAGCTCGTGCCCGGCGGGCGTGGCTCAGGGGTTGAGCATTGACCTATGAACCAGGAGGTCCCAGTTCAATTCCCGGTCAGGGCACGTGCCCGGGTTGCAGGCTCGATCTCCAGTGTGGGGCGTGCAGGGGGCAGCTGTTCAATGATTCTCTCACATCGATGTTTCTCTCTCTCCCTCTCCCTTCCTCTCTGACATCAATAACAATATATATTAAAAAACTCCCCGCTCGGGCCTTACTGGAGCAAAGAGCCTCCTTGTGCCTGAGTCTTTTTTTTTAAAAAACTCACCTTCTTGGGGTGACCCTGGTCCACGGGATCACGCAGGTTTCGAGTGTGCATTTCTATGATACGTGCCCACCACCCAAAGTCACATCTTTCCAGGTCACCACACTGCTTGGCTCCCTGTACCCTAACTTCCCACCACCCTCTTCCCTCTGGGAACCACCGCCCTGTTGTCTGTGTCTGAGTTTCAGTTTTACTTCCCACACATGAGTGAAAGCATGTGGGTCCCGATGGTTTTCTGTCTGACTCGTTTTGCTTAGCATGACATTCTCAAGGTCACGCCGAGTTGTTGCAAAGGGCAGTCTTTCATCTTTCCTTGCGGTTGAGTAGTAAGTGTCCCACTGTGTGCATGTGCCATGTTCTGTGGAAGGACACTTCGGTGGTCTCCCTGTCTTGGCCACCGTGAATAATGCTGCAGTAGCCACAGGGTGCCTATATCTTCGTAAGTAACTGTTTCCGAGTGGATGCCCAGAAAAGGGGTTGCCGGCCGTATGGCAGCTCTATCCTTAATTTGTTGAGGAACGGCCATACTGTCCCCATGGCGGCTGTGCTGTCTACATTCCCACCAGCCGTGGGGAGGCTCCCTGCTCTCCGTGGCCTCTCCGACGCCCGTCACTACCCGTCCTGTTGATCATGGCCCTCTCACAGGTGGGAGGGGGGAGCTCACGGTAGCTTTGATGTGCATTTGCTTAATAGCCGGTGAAATTGAGCACCTTCTCATGTATCTGTTGCCCGTTTGTATGTCCTCTTGGGAGAAGTGTCTGTTAGGTCCTCTGCCCATTTTTTAATTGGGTCGTTTGGTCTTGAGCTGTGTGAGTTCTTCCTGTATTTGGATCTGAACCCCTGGCGGGGACTCTGTTTGCCAATATCACCTCCATGCGCTTGGCGGTTTCTTTTGCTGTCAGAAGCTCTTTAGTTTGATAGAGCCCCATCCATCTTGTTTCGCCTTCACTCCCCTTACCTTTGGGGTCAAATTCATAACCTCTTCTCTAAGACCAAGGCCTGTGGGTCTAGCACCCACGTTTTCTTCCAGGTAACTTGTTGTTTCAGTCTTAGAGCGAGGGCGCTGGTCTGTTTGGAGCGGGTTTGGAGCAAGGGGACACACCGGCCTCCACATGCATTCTTTGGCGTGAGGCTTCCCGTGTTCCCCGCACCGTGCATTGAAGAGCCTTTTCTTGGCCACGTCCTGACCGAACTCTTCACCACGGATCGACTTTAACCCATGAATCATCCCAGAGGACGAGCCTCTTTGTCTGAAATGTAACACGCCGGCGAGACGTGTGGGCACGGTCCCTGTGATCGGGAGCGTGGGTCCCCGTGAATGACAGCTCACCCCCGCGGCAATGCCTTCCTTCAACAGGAAACGTCCCCGCAATGCCGCGGACAGCGGGTCATGAGAGAGCGGACAGAGGTCTGGGACTTGCCCAGCAACAGGCCTGGGACGAAGTCTTGGCTCGACCCTCCCCAAGTCTGGGGCGCCGAGCCCCAATTTCCCTCTCCGAGTGGGGCGTGGGGTGGGGATGCGTTGGCGCCTAAGGGCTGGGCAGCTCTGACTTCTGTGTCGGCCGTGAGGGAAGTCCAGCTGCCAGGAGCCGCCCTGGGGCCTCGTCGTCTACGCAGCAACCAGGTTCTGCGATGCGTCTGGGCCGTGAAGCCGGCTCGGAACCGCTGGAATCCCGCGGCACGAGATGGCTGTGGCTCCGCTTGCCGCGTGGAGCCCAGCCGCCATAACACAGACACGTCGCCACGGCGCCTCCTGTGTCTGAGGTTAGAAACGCCTCCCAGGTCCTGAGAGACTCTGACAAGGATTCCCCGGACGGAGGTGGGGCTTGCTGCGGCCAGCCCGATGTTTCCCGCAGGGCCAGAGGCAGGGGGGAGCGGGCAGTGTCTTGAGGTCACAGGTCAAGGTGACAGTGGTGAGGGAGGCTAATTTCTCCATCCCCTCCCCCACGTCCGTGCTTCTTTCTGATCAGGGAAACACTGTGAGGTGGGGCCCCCCGCCCGCTGCCTTCCTGAGACCCAAATGGTGTCCCTCCTGCCTGAGGGCCACGCATGGTGCTCGGGGGTCAGACACGGCCCTGCCGCCGTGCTGGGCGGAACTGAGTTCGGGCCTGGAAATGTGGCCCCACGGAGAAGGTAGGAAAGGGCTGCTGACCGCGGGGATGGGGAGGGGGGAGGCGCGCCCACTGCACCACCCGACCATCCATCCCAGGACGCTCATGCCTTCGGCCAAGGACTCAGCCGCTGTGCTGCCCGAGCAGTTTCCATAGGAGCTGCGCGCTCATCACACTGCGCGGCTGCACTGAGCTGCGTGTCAGCACGGAGTCCTGGCATGTTCGGCAGCCGCCGCGCAGTCTGGAGAGGAAGTGTGGGAAGAGCATTTTCCTTCTCTTCGGCATTAATTTGAGCGCAGATTTTTATGAGGCATCTTTCTGAGATCATTCTTCACCCCCCACCCCCACCCCCCACGCCGCGAACACTAAAGGCGCGATGCATATAAAGCAAAGGAGGCCGGCCGGTGTGGCTCAGTGGTTGAGCATCAACCTATGAACCAGGAGGTCAGGGTTCGATTCCCGGTCAGGGCACAGGCCCGGGTTGCGGGCTCCATCCCCAGTGTGGGGCGTGCAGGAGGCAGCCGGTCCATGATTCTGTCTCATCATTGATGTTTCTCTCTCCCTCCCTCTCCCTTCCTCTCTGAAATCAATAAAAATATGTTTAAACGCAGGAGGAGGGGTGTTGGTAACCGAACGCTTTAACAGCCCAACGGGTATGTAATTGGCGCTGCATAGAGCTTTGTGTGTGGGGGGTGGCCCTGTCATTGTGGGTGTTTGGCAGCAACCCCTGGCCTCATCCACTGGATGCCAGTAGTGCGTTCTCAGTTCTCAGGAGCAAAAACGCCCCCAGACGCCGCACATGTCCTCTGGGAGGAGACTCGCTTCCCCTGGAAACGGCTGGTCTCCCACTGAGTCTGCTCCTGTGGCCGCGTCACCGGGAACGTGCGCAGCACACACCTCGTTTCAGTTCAGCGGCCGGTGCCATCCTGTAGCAACCACGATCTTGTTTTAAATAAAAAGAAAAGCTCAACATCCAGGTTTAAAGACGAGAGGGAGGCCATGTTGACTTTTCAACAGGCCTAGAACCATCGCCAAGGGCACTTCCGGGCCAGGGTGTGGCTGGAGGGGAAGGCGGGGTGCGGGACCATCTGCTCCCTGCTGGCCAGCACGTCAGCGGCCCGGGTCCCTGGAGCCCCGAGTTTGGGTCATGAACTCGAGGTGGGTGTTGCAGTGACTCATCTCGGAGGGTCCCGGCTGAGCGATCGAACAGAAGCATAGCGAGGAGCACAAATGCCGGGGGGAGAGAGAGAGAGAGAGAGAGAGAGAGAGAGAGAGAGAGATCACGGGAGCATAAGAAAGCAGGGGACGGATAGTAGAAGCCCGTGCCCCATGTCGCTATCAGTTGTGGACATCACTCGACAGCCTGGCCTCATGTCTCCAGGCCCCCACGCAGCCCCGGGGCCGTGTCTCCGTGTCTCTGTGTACAGAGGGTCGTCATGGAGAAGAGACCGGGTTCGTTTACAGAGACCCGAGCCGCCTCCCTGTCAGAGGCATCACGTCTTCGGGGCACACCACCCGCGGTTGCTTGTGGCCCAGGACCCCTGGCACCCCTGGGTCGTGGCCAGAGCAAACTCCCCGACCTCAGAGAGAATTAGGAGCTGTTTGTGGTTCGTTTGTTTTCAAATATATTTTTATTGATTTCAGAAAAGAAGGGGGAGAGAGAGATGGAAACCTCAATGATGAGAGAGAATCATGGATCAGCTGCCTCCTGCACACCCCACACTGGGGATCGAGCCCGCAACCCAGGCCTGTGCCCTGCCCGGGAACCGAACCCTGACCTCCTGGTTTCTAGGTGGGCACTCACCCACGGAGCCGGCCGGGTGGGACTTGTTTGGAGCAGGGCCAAGCCGTCTTAAAGCTGCTGTGCCCCCAAAGCAGAGCCTGCGGCCGCTCCCCACCCAGCACCGGTGACGTGGGAGGGGCGCGGCTTCTCTCTCGCGGCCTCTACACGGGAAGGAGTTGCCTTCCTGTCGGGGCACAAACCCTCCCTCCCACCGGCCCGGCCTTCGTGTCACCGGTAGGACCCACGCCCCCAGGAATCGGGCTGAAAAGCGCAGAGCCGGCGGCCTTCTCCAGATGAGGGGAAGCCAGGCTTTAAAAACCGTGTTTTTTAAAAAATCACCTACACGCTGGACAAAGACGAAAGGCCCTTCTCCCGAGCGTGACCTCTGGCCTCTCACACGTTAGGACCGGCGAGCGAAGAAAGGACCCCAGGAATGGCCACAGGGACCCCGGAAAAAGGGGGCCCCATTACACCCCCGCCGGGGTCTGTCAACCGCCGAGGTAATTAGAACGGAATTAAAAGCACATTTGCCAAGATGCTCCCCAGGCAAACCAGTTAAATAGAGGTTTTAGCAAAATTGAAAGCATGTTAGGCGGAGACGTGTGGATCCCGGCCTGGCGTGCGAGCGCGGGAAGCGTGAGAAAATAACAAAATTGCTGCCTAATAATCTATAGAATAATATTGTCAACTAATGGATTATAATAAAATAAAAGCTGTGATTAGGGTAAAACATTATGACAAAAACTCCAACTTTTATTTGCCGCGCCTCCCCCTTAATGGCCTGGAGCGTTCTGAAAGGTAATTTAAACAAGTACGCGTCCGCATGCAGCCCGGCCGCCGCTGGAAATGGCTCTAACCACCCCCGGAACAAAGGCGCCCTAATAAGACAACAAAGCCGCCGGCCCAGCCGGAGCGCCTGCGAGGCAGCGTCCTCCTTGCATGTAATTAGATGAATTAAAAGGACAAAGTGGTTAATGTAA
>NW_006284618.1:6931930-6934947 GCF_000327345.1 Myotis davidii | reverse complement strand
TCATCCCGGCCATTTCAGACGCGGCCGCGCTGCCTCAGCAATGCAGGGAAGAATGCGGCCGAGGGAAGCGAACACGGTAATCGGTGAGGAATCTGCTCTGAGTCACGGATGAAATGTACCCCGAGCGACCGAGGCTCGTCCCTGCCCGCGGCCCTTTTATCCGCCTAATAAAACGCCCGATGAATTAACCGCATCTGACGCGGCTGCCGCCTGATCCTGGGGCGGAGGCACAGGGAGTCCAGTCCCAGGGAGCCTTCCATCGGGGGTCCCCCTCCCCCCGCTGCTGGTTCAGACACTGGTTCCTCACTGGGTGGCATGGCTGTTAGTAACAGGCAGCAAGAAAGGAGATGTATCCCTGGCCGGTGTGGCTCAGTGGATAGAGCATTGCCCTATGGACCAAGGGGTCCCGGGTTCGATTCCAGTCAAGGGCACGTACCTCGGTTGCAGGCTCCTCCCTGGCCCAGGCCCTGATTAGGGCGTGTGCGGGAAGCAACCATTTCTTTCACATGGATGTTTCTGTCTTTCTCTTCTATTCTCTCTAAAAATCAATGGAAAAATACCCTCGGGTGAGGATAATAAAGAAAAAAAGAAAAAAAAGAAAGAAAGGAGATGTATGTAGGGTGTCCCCAAAATGTATGCACATGCTTTGACTCATTACAAAGGCAGCATTTATTGAAATGCATCTCATTTTCGAGGTGGGCGATCAGCTGCTAAGGTGTCAGCATTTGGGGGGAACCCGGTGTGTCCAATCCCGGCCCCCTGACTGCAGGGGGAGGAGTCTGGGGAGAAGATTCTCACCAAACCAGTGCTCCTCCCACAGGCGCCCCTCTCACCAGGTCAGTGACGCTTCCGCCGCCGTGCACCCTGTGTTCCTGTGTGCGACCCCGTCTTCACACCCGCCCCCTGAAATGCTGCCTTCATGGTGCCATCTTGTTGTAAAAAGAAAAACAAAATCTTGTTCTGGCTTTTATTTATTTGTTTTTAAAAAACATTTTTATTGATTTCAGAGAGGAAGGGAGAGGGGTAGAGAAATAGAAGCATCAATGATGAGAGAGAATCACGGATCGGCCGCCTCCTGCCCCCCCCCCCGCCGGGGATGGAGCCCACAACCCGGGCCTGTGCCCTGACCGGGAATCCGACCGTGACCTCCTGGGTCACAGGTCGAGTCTCAATCACTGAGCCACGGGGGCCGGGTTTATTCTGGCCTTGAGTTTCCTTCTCTGCAGAATCCGGAAAACGATCCGTTTAGGTTCCGTGCCTGAGAAATTCCAAAGAAAAACAAACCCGACCAGGACCGGTCAGAGGGATGCAAACTCCTCCCGCCCGCCCGCGCCCTTGTCCTCACCTTGACTCCCAGCAGCTACTCGGAGCCTCCCTTGAACGATGAGAGCAAATTAGGGCTTTGTTTTATTCTTAGAAAAATAGAAAGTGGAAAATTAAATTCATTAGCTCCAATTACTACAGGGTTCATCTGGCTGGTTAACGAAGCTGCACATTATGCTAACAAGATAAAGGCAGGAATAGCATGGGGCTCCGCGGCTGCGGCAGGCTGTGCAGGCCCCGCGGCCAAGTCACGGCGTGGAGACGGATGGCGGGCGCAGGGTACGGGGTGCGGGGTGCGGGGCGTGGGGCTGGGCTGTGGGGTGTGGGTGAGGCCTGTCGGGATCTAACAACACGCGGCTGGGGGAGCCCGGCCCGCTGTCCCTGCTGGGTGTCAGGGTGAATGGAGAATCCAGGGGGAGAAATGGCCAGTCCCCCGGGGAGGCTGGGTCCACTCAGGGCCTCCTGTGGCTCTGGGGCTCTGGCGACCTCCGACCTCTGGGGCCTGGGAGCACGAGGAGCAGAGGGAGGAGGCCGCGTGCTCACTGCGTCTTGCTGTCGTTGGGCTCTGGGCTCCGGAGCAGGAGGGCGGGCCCGAGCCTGAGGTGCTGATGGGGGTCCTGGGCCTCCCGTTCCCAGCCTGGGCCCTGGCAGCTCTTCCTCGTGGGTCATGGGCGCAGTCAGAGCTCCGCGTCCAGAGTGGTGGTCGTTAGTGCTGTTCGTGGGGGTGGCAGGCCGTGGCCCTCCTCTGCCAGCCTCACCACTGGGCCTCACCATTGGGCCTCGCCGGCACCACGTGCCTCTCCTCGCCTTCATCCAGACCACACCCGTGTCCGTGTTTCAGGATGGGAGGGGCCGGCTACCCCGCTGCCCCCTGCGCTTCCCGGCCCAGGAGGCGCGCAGCCACTCCTGCTGGGAAAGGGCTTCCTTGCATTTGCTTCTGCCGCTTCTGCAAGCAGGTTCTGGGCATTGCTGAAGCCGTCCACGGGGCAGGCCGGTTCCCTATCCGACTGCACCGTCTCCACTGCGCTTCTCGGGACTCTGGTTCCCGCTCACGGCCTTCCTGGGCCTGGCCTGCCTGGGCACATTCCCGGGCACATAGGCACAGCCTTCCTGGGCACTGGTGCCCACCTGGCATCCCCCCTCCCCTGCTGCTTTCCTGATGGTCCGGAGATGGCTCTCTCATCCCACTGCTTGAGCGCAGGCCCTCGGACCCTCATTTGGTAAAAGACTTTTGTCCAAGAGCAGGAAGAGCCCAGTTTAAAGGCGATCTCGCTCCATGCTGCCCGCGCTGTTCCTCTCGCCCCCGACCCCAGCCCCGTTCCGGGAGCTCGCAGTCCTCCAGGTCCCAGTCGCTTCTCCATCTGCCCGTCCCGCAGCAGGTGCTGTGTGTGCACGAGAGGCAGCCACACAGGCGCTCATCACCGCTCAGCACGCTCGGGGCGGGGGCGGGGGGCAGGGGGAACCGCCTCCGCCCTGCCCTGCCCCCCATGTGTGGTCCCTGCTCGCCACTCCGGGCGAGGCTGCCGGGCCCCTGGAGGCAGCTGCCCCGCCAGTTGGTGTGCAGCTCGCCGCCTCCTCCGAGAATCATGGGAATTGGGCAGGAGGCGCTCGGTTCACATCAGGGTGCGCCACCCCCGGAGAACCCTCATCTTTCCTTCCTTTTTAAAAAAAAAGAAGAGTTGGTCGGTTTTTCA
>NW_006284618.1:6927854-6931801 GCF_000327345.1 Myotis davidii | reverse complement strand
GAGTTCGTGTGTCACCTCTGACACGCGTGTCATAGGTTCGCCATCACTGACCTAGTTCAGAGGTGAAACGCGTGTCATAGGTTCGCCATCACTGACCTAGTTCAGAGGTGACACGCGTGTCATAGATTCGCCATCACTGACCTAGTTCAGAGGTGGACGCTCAGCCACTGAGCCACACCGGCCGAGCCCTGATCTTTCTTGAACTTCTTCTTAGAAACCGTTTAGGAGACAAACCTGGGAGCCCCCTTCCCCTCCTGTGTGGAGGCCTCATGTGCTCATGGATGACCCCGCCCCACAAAGCCCAGAGCTGGAGGCACCCGTTCCCAGGGCTCCAGACCCCACCGGGTCCGCCGGACAGATGAAGGGGAGGGGAGGCCACTGTCCGGGAATTGAGACCAAATAGATGTTTTCTCTTTTTCTGTTTTTGCTCCTGAACGGTCCACGTCTGGGGCTGCTCTCGCTGCTCTCAGAGGACAGGACCCTCCGCGTCCCGCTTTGGGAACCGAGGCCCCAGCCATGGCTCATTAGGCAGCAAACGGAGCTGCTGGATCATGGAGGCCTCTGTTCCGCTGCCAGCGGCCAAGGATTCCGGAGCTGCTCGATGGGGAGAGCAATTAGGGGCCTTTTCACTCAATCAGCGGAATCAATTAGTTGATTTACTCACGCAGGAACAACAAAACGCGGATTCTGGTAAACAGTGAGCAGGCCGCTGGACCGCTTTTAAATCCAACATTTACATGAAATTATCTTCTTATGTAATTAGCAGCTGCCGGTGAATACGCATGCCTGGGAGGAGAGAGAGGCCCCGGGAATGAGCAACAGAGAAAAGCCCCATTTAGCAGGTTCAAGGTAATAGGCCCATCGGAGACGTTTCTGGAAGAGCTGTTCTCAGAGGCCACGTGGACAGTGGGAAAGGAGAGGAGAGGAGAGGAGAGGAGAGAGAGGGGAGGGGGAGAGGGAGAGAGGAAAGGGAGAGGAGGGGGAGAGAGAGAGGGAGAGGGTAGGGGGGAAGGGGGAGAGGGAGAGGAGAGACCATCATTTAAAAATCCCTTGGATGGCCTGGCCCATGTGGCTCAGGGGTTGCATGTTGCCTACGTCCCAGGAGGTCACGGTTTGATTCCGGTCAAGGGCACATGCCCACGTGGCTGGCTCCATCCCCAGTAGGGGGCGCGCGGGAGTCAGCCTTTCCATGATTCTCGCTCATCATGGATGTTTCTCCCTCTCTCCCTCTCCCTCTCTGGAATCAATAAAAACCTATTTTAAAAAAGTAAAAATCTCTTGGATGAAAAATTGGGTAGCATTTCCTGAGAGACGGGGACGGTGCTCCCCTCGGAGAGCCCCCCACACGTCGGTAAATGTTTCCCCCAAACAGAAAGAGGGCGCCGTCTCCTTGGCCACGAAAGGGAGGACCCGGGTGAGAGCTCAGGGGGGAGGGGACAGACTCTTCCCTTAGGGCACTGACCCACTGGGGGGGGGCTCCTCCCTCAGAGTCTGGGCACCTCCCACAGGTGCTACAAACCCTTGGACCGAGCAGGTGCCCAGACGGCTGGGTCTGGTGACCTAGGGCTCAGCGACAGCTTCTAACGATGACTAACAGCCCCGCCCCTCACCTGGCAGGTGAGACCGGAGCATCCGGATGGGGCCACGCAGGGGTGGCGCGGGGGCCAGAGACCCGGCCTCGGGCAGAACCGCCTCTCGGTCCTGGCTCCCCGGCAGTGGCCGTGACATGAGCAAGGCCCGCCTCCCTGGGCCTCGGTTTCCTTACTTGTCACACACAGACCCACCGTGGCTGTAAGAGAATAACGGGTGACCGTTTTGTGCGATTCCCGTGCGTGGCTCACGGTAGGCGCCTCATAACCGTGGGTCTCTGAGGGGGGCATCGTTCTTGTGGTGACTGGGGGCCGTCAGCGTGTGGCTGTGGTGCCCTTTTCATCAGCGTCGCCAGGGGAGAGGACACGGTGATTTCTTCCCGGGAAGTTCTCTCTCTGCCCCGACGGACGGACGGACGGCAGCGCACACACTCCCAGGCTCGCAGTCTCCCAGGTGAGACGGAGGAGCCGCAATAACCCTCAGTGGGCGGGGGGCGGGCGGCAGTTTTGTTACCGGAAACCCGGTTGGGCTTGGCTGCCTGTCGCTGTGTCCCATCACGCAGGCGGGTCGAGTCCTGAGGCGTCTACTGAGAAGGCGGCCCCCCAAGAAGACAGGCGCTTACGAGCCTCCAATCCGGTCTCCCAGCAGCTGCCGGGCCGGGCCATAGAGGGGAGGGACGCAGCCCCGTGCGCCCGGGTCGCAGACGTCAGCTTCGTCCGTGGCATCAGGCGACGGGATGATGCTTTGACTCCTGGTGGGTCGGCCTGGCCCTGGTATCGGTTCTGCTTGCTGGCTTCACAGCCGCGTCACCTCCCGGTCGCTGTGCACGGCCTGGGGAAGGAAGCAGGAAAAGCTTGAGCCCCTCCCCACGTGCACGCCTGCGTCTAAGACTTAGAACAACGCGGTTCCTTTCAGGTGGTCCGGTGCCCGCTTAGGGGACGACAAGCCCCGTCATGTTCCCTTTGTGAAGGCCTGCCGCCTCCGCACTGGGTGTGACCCCCAAACACCCCCGAGGCCGGCGGGCGGGCGTGAGGACCCCGCGCTCCAGACCAGGAGGTGGAGGGTGGAAAACGAGCACTGTTTGCCCAGGATCCCCCGGGAGGTGGTGGCGGGGGCGGGGTGAGCCCTGGGCGGGTCTGCAGACTCGGTCACACGGTCACATGGGCGTGGGCACAGGCACGCCCGGCTCGGCACGCTCTAACCTCGACAGCCGCCGGTCACGGAGCACCTGCTGCCTCCCGGCCCGAGGGTGGGGGGCACCTGTGTGGGTACTAATTCGCTTCACCCCTCGCTGTCCCACCAGCTATTGTGGCCCTGTTGACCCCCGGAGGCTGGCCCCAGCCCGCCGACCCCACGGTGACCCGCTGTCCTCTCCCCGCTCTGTTCTGCCCCCGAGAGGAGACAGGGGGCACAGCAGTGCGGCGGGAGCTGCCCAGCGGCCGCAGGTCTGCATGGCTTCCCGGTTTGACGGGGCCACGTGACTTGATCTTCATGGCCACGGCCATGGCGGCTGCGTGGATGTCTGGGTATCTGTTCAGGGGCTAACAGGTTTAGTTTTATTGTTTTGTCAAAACACCGCAGAAATCAATAGATCTCCATAATTCAGCGCTACCGAGAGGCGTTTCTGGGCCACACAGAGCAAAATTGTATTAGGCTTCTGAGAGCGGAGGTAACGATGACAGACGTCCTGTGTGCGCTCCCCGCATCAGCGTCTGGTTGGGGCAGAGCTTGAAATATGACCGCGGGGCTGCAAGGCTGGAATATGAAGATCTGTGGCTGTAATTTATGGGGCAGGAGATGGGGTTTAGCATAATAAAACGTAACGGGCTCCTCCAATGAAGAGGACGGGGACAATGAAAACAAGGTAAAACGGGTAAATTATAAATAACGTGAAGCCACTTCCCTGCTGCTCCTCCATCTACGTCTGGTCTGTGAGATGGGCTCTGCGAGCCCTCATTCCCCGTCTCGGAGCCGGGCAGCCCTCACGCCGCGGCTCCTGGGCCCGAGCTCGCCTCCTGCCCCGGGCCCGTGTGCGCTGCCCTTGCCTGCCTCCCGTCGCCCGTCCTCCCCGCCCTCTGGCCCTGTGTATATCGTCAGCTGTACGTCCGCCCCCGCTTCTTGTCGCCGTGGTGG
This sequence comes from Myotis davidii, assembly GCF_000327345.1. Taxonomy (NCBI): domain Eukaryota; kingdom Metazoa; phylum Chordata; class Mammalia; order Chiroptera; family Vespertilionidae; genus Myotis; species Myotis davidii. The sequence continues at coordinate 6,928,078 of NW_006284618.1, read as the reverse complement.
GGGGTTGTGTACAAGTCCCGCGGGCGCTGGATTTTAGACGAAGACCTAGGCCGGGGTGGGGACCCTTTTCCTGCCCAGGGCTATCGGGTGTTTATAACATCGGGCGCTTAATGTGGGTCACTTCCTAGAAATCGATGTAGCTCTGAAAAAAGCTCCTCGACTTCCTGAATTCCAGGCCCGCCTGCGGATGCTGTGGCCGGGCCAGACCCAACGATTCCAGGGCC
>NW_006284618.1:6925320-6927764 GCF_000327345.1 Myotis davidii | reverse complement strand
GGAGGCGGACCTCCCGCGAGGGCGGAGGGGCATCGGCGGTGATATTCCCGGTGTTGGTTACCTCGTGGGAAGAAAATGGCAGCGGTTCTTGGAGGAGAGAACTTCCTGGGGTGCTGGGCGATGAACTCTGACCTCGTAGGCTCCCCGCATCCTCAGAACTTGCTGCCGAGACGGGGACTGGACGGGCAGAGGTGGTGTGAGCGGGAGGACGGCCTTAGGATGGCCTCTGGCCTCGGGGCTGCGGTATTTTGGGGGAAAAGCCGGGTTCAGGTGCCTGGTTTCCCTGTGATGAGCCCCGCCCCCTCCTGCCGCACCCTCTTAGCAGGAGGGTCCCTTCTGTGGAGAAGCCTCGCCTCCCAGGAGGAAGGATGGTGTGAACGAGACCGGAAATATGCTTGTATTGATTTCAGAGAGGGAGAGGGAGAGGGAGAGGGAGGAGAGGGAGGAGAGGGAGAGGGAGAGGGAGAGGGAGAGGGAAAGGGAGAGGGAGATAGAAACATCAATGACAGAGATTAATTGATCAGCAGCTTCCGGCACACCCCCTATTGGGGATTGAGCCCACAACCTGGCATGTGCCCTGAGAATCAAACCAGTGACCTCTTGATTCATGGGTCAACGCTCAACCACTGAGCCACACCAGTCGGACGTGCCCTCCTGGTTCATAGGTTGGCACTCAACCCTGAGCCTCGCCGGCCGGGCTGTACTTACCTTTGATATCCAAGGGGTTAAGGAGTCTGGACTCCCCCCTCCTCACTTGGGGCTGAGAAGGTCTTGGCAGCCCAGCCCCCCCCCCCTTGCCCAGGGGTTCTGTCCTGGTGTTGGTCTGCTTCCTGTGGGTCCCCAAGTGTGTTCACGCCACCTGCTCTCCCAGCTGCATCTGCCCACCGCGAGTGACTGCGTGATGCTGGCCTGGGGCCGCCCCTGCAGATCTGTCCGGGTCACCCCCGGCCTCGCCAAGCAGCGGCTTTTGAATGCACGCATCCTAAGAGGGGGAGGGCTCAGGCGTCTGGACCAGTCACTACCGCCTGGGTGAGCTGCCAGGCCACTTCCCAGGACAGAGTTGGGGTGGAAGGCACTCAGAGGCCTCCCAGTGAGAAGTGTTCACGCAGGGCAGGAGGTGCCAGCGTCTCCCGTGCCCAGCCAGTGCCTCTGTAGCCTCCGTGGGGGCTGCCTCTGCCCCCCTCACTTGCCTGCAGCTCCACAGGGGGGCGGGGGGGGTGATGGACTTCTGTCCCGAGGTTTGAGCTCTGTCCCTGTACCTGCCCTGAGCAGCCACTGGAGACACTCGGGGCTCCTCCCTCCTCCCCCTCCCCCTCTGCACAGGGGCTCATTCAGGGCAGGAGCCGACCCAGCCCACAGCTTCTCTGGAGAGGGTTCTGACTCCTCCGGCTTTGCCCCTGGGGTGCAGAGGGGGTGTGGAGAGGGGTGAGCAGAGGAGGGTATGAAGGGGGGTGTGCAGAGGAGGGGTGGAATGGGGCATGCAGAATAGGGCGTGCAGAGGTGGTGCAGAGGGAGTGTGGAGTGAGTGTGCAGAGGGAGTTGGAGTGGGTGTGCAGGGCTGGGGGTGTGGAGTGGGTGTACAGAGGGGGTGTGGAGTGGGTGTGCAGGGGCGTGTGGAGTGGGTGTGCAGGGCGGGGAGTGTGTAGAGGGGGGCGTGCAGAGGGCCACTGAGATCCCGGGCTTTTTGTCGCTCTGTCCAGGCCCCGGCCTTTCTTCCCCCACAGCTGCTGCCACAGAGCCGGCTGTGGGCGCACAGTAGGGACCTTTGTTGGCCTCGCCCATGGTCACGTTCCCACTCCTCTGCCCCTGCCTCCCGTGTTCTGAGCGTTCCCTTTCCCCCTGGCCGCCTGGACGCGTCCACGCTCTCACGTTGCCTGCCTCCCGAGCTGGCTCCTCCCAGATCTGGGCTCAGCGCCCCCCTTGTGCCGACACCCGACCCTCAGCCTGGCAGCCGCTGCGTGCTCGCCGGGCAGCCCTCTCCGTGCTGTATCACACGTGTAATTAAATGCCCGTCTGTGTAATTACTTGTTTACTCTCTGGTTTCCTGCCAGGTTACATTCCTCCAGGTCAGGAGCCTGTCTTTCCCCTCCACTGCCCATCCCAGAATCCCCGGCAGGGGCCCTCAGGGAAGCTGTGCTGCTGGTGGGGCAGCCGCCGCTGCTGGTTCTCAAAGCTGGGGCCCTGCTCCGGAAGCTTCCAGCAGACCCGCTCCCGAGAATACTTGGCAGTGTCAGGCATCTTTTCCAGCACCAGGTTCTGGGTATATCAGGGACTTTTAATATTTTTCATTCATTCATTAATTCATTCACTCATTCCTTCCTTCCTTCCTTCCTTCATTCATTCATCCAGGATGGGGGTGGTGATCTTCTTTCTGCCAAGGGCCATTGGATGTGTATAACCTCACTCGCGGGCCATACAGCAGCACCCACTTAAAGATGAGCCTG
>NW_006284618.1:6922261-6923980 GCF_000327345.1 Myotis davidii | reverse complement strand
CACTCACACACATACACTCGCTCACACTCACACGCACTCACACATACACTCATACACTCTCACACACACAAACTCTCACACACACACACACACACTCACACGCACTCTCACACACACACACGCACTCTCACCCACACACACACTCACATACACTCTCACACACTCACACACTCACACACTCACACACACACACACGTGGCGCCTTCCCTCCCCTCCGCACCTTCGCAGAGCTGTTCCCTGGGCCTGGTGTGTCCTCCCTGCCGCTCTTTCTCCAACCCCAGCTTCCCTGGCAGCTCCGCGCTGTGCAGACCCTCACAGACCCAGCGGTCCTCGTCACCTTCATTCAGATACGTGTCCGCCGGCCCCTCTGCTGAGCCCGGAGACCAGGAGGCCCCGCCGCCCTCCCGGGGCCTGTGGCTCTGCAGCCGGGCCCACGGCGTCAGCCATCGCGTTGGTTCGTTCGTTCACCCGCCTGGGAGGCCAGTGCTCGGTGGCTTCGTCACATTCTTAAAAAATGTTCTTACTGGTGTCAGAGAGGGAGGGAGAGGGAGAGGGAGAGAAACATCCACGATGAGAGAGAATCATGGATCGGCTGCCTCCTGCACATCCCCCACTGGGGACGGAGCCCGCAGCCCGGGCCTGTGCCCTGACCGGAGTCGAACCCTGACCTCCTGGTCCATGGGCCGATCTCAACCCCTGAGCCTCATTAAAAACCAATAGCGAAGTGAGGCATCTGCTGTCACACCCGGTGAGGGGGTGACGGGCCGTGTTTGGGTGCAGCCGTCGAGGGTACTGGGTGCAGGCTGTGCCCGGGCCTCAGTGCCCCCCCGCCCCCTGACTGGGCGGCACGAATTGATCTGGTTTGAGGCTGCGAATAAGCAGAGACAGCTGGTCCCTCTGCCCCGCCCGGAGTGGCTGCGGTCACAGCATCTGCACCGCGGGGAGCGCGGATGGAACCAAAGCCCTTTCAGGAAAGTTCCCTGGGCCGTGCCCTGTCCCGGGAGGAGGAAGTACTCCTCCACTGCTGAGGGCCCCCGCCAGGCCCTGCGTATGAGGAGCTTCCTAGTTTAGTACAGAGATTATTTTAAACTTAGTCCCCCCCTCCCACCCCCCCACCCCCGTCTGAGCCCCGCATTCCTCCAGCGCACGGTTTGGGCGAAATATCCCTCAACATGAAAACACAAACAGTCCGCTCTTTCTTCCCGGACAACACTAGCTGCCCCTCCCGCCTGGTTATGCGCCCCGTGCCTGCTCATTTCTCTCCGGTGCCGCATTAAGTATAGATATTGATTTCTTGTAAATGGACGGAGATAGACGGCCCAGTGTTTGTTATTGTTCGATGGCACTTGTATGCAATCTGCTGTGGCTGCGGTGGGGGCTGCCCCTCGTGGCCACGGCCGAACCCACGTGGGCCCCGCCCCTGGTCACCCTGTTTCTCCTTCGGCACCAAAACCTGTTATCACACTCCCGGCCTCGTGGCTCAGGGATTGGGCGTCAGCCTATGAACTGCGAGGTCACCGTTCGGTTCCCAGTCAGGGCCCAGGCCCTGGTTGTGGGCTTGATCGCCAGTGTGGGGCGAGCCGGAGGCAGCTGATCAATGATTCTCTCTCATCATTGATGCTTCTTTCTCTCTCTCTCCCTCTCTCTCTCTCCCTTTCCCTCTCTCCCTCTCCCCCTCCCTCTCTTCCTCTCTCTAGTCGTCATGATGAGTGACTAGTC
>NW_006284618.1:6917890-6922191 GCF_000327345.1 Myotis davidii | reverse complement strand
GTGGGGTAAGGGGGGGAAGTGGTGTGGAAGCAGCCGGCACAGAGCAAAGGGAGCGCGCGCCCCGCAGGCCTTCCTGCTTCTCTGCTCTCTGATGGCACTGGTCTTGTTTCAGGTGGTTTCTGGCAGTTACGTTTTTCTTATTCTCGTCATGTTTGCAAAGTCGCCCATCGCTGTGTTTTGGAGCAAAATAGTCGCTCCCTCCTCCCCGGCGGCCGCTTAGCGATTCTCCAGCTGCCACGCAGGCAGGAGCGGTGAGGGGGGTGGGTCGTGTACCCCATTCGGTGGCAACTCTAGCCAGGAGATCCTGGCCGCAGGCGCCCAGCTCGACCTCGGCCTCGGGTGTGTGTGAGTTTACAAAATAAACGGCTAAAGTAGCAGAAACCACGGGCGGAGACGCGTGCTGACGAGCATCCCCCGTGGGAGGCGGGAACTCCTCCCTCCGCGAGGTCGGCGAGGCGCTCAGGGCCAGTCCGGGCCACGTGGTGTTTCCAGGGCGGGTGGTGCCTGTTCCCAAAGAAAGGATGCGGTCCGCCCACCGGCCGCACCTTGGCCATCAGGGCGGCTTGTGCACGCCTCACGGGGGTAGGCAGACAGCCTCCATCTGCATTGGCAAGCTCCTGGGCCCCTCACGCCCGCTCGTTTGGGCGAGTGGAGACAGGCCAGAGATCTCTCTACTCCCACAAAGTCCGTTTCAGGAGCAGCCTGTTAAGTGTCTCATTTTCGCATGGGGAGGCCGGACGGGCGTGTGGACGGTGTGTGCTGCTCATGGGGGGGCCGGACGGGCATGTGGACGGTGTGTGCTCCGCATGGGGAGGCCGGACGGGCGTGTGGACGGTGTGTGCTGCTCATGGGGGGGCCGGACGGGCATGTGGACGGTGTGTGCTGCTCATGGGGGGGCCGGACGGGCATGTGGACGGTGTGTGCTGCTCATGGGGGGGCCGGACGGGCATGTGGACGGTGTGTGCTGCTCATGGGGGGGCCGGACGGGCATGTGGACGGTGTGTGCTGCTCATGGGGGGGCCGGACGGGCATGTGGACGGTGTGTGCTGCTCATGGGGGGGCCGGACGGGCATGTGGACGGTGTGTGCTGCTCATGGGGGGGCCGGACGGGCATGTGGACGGTGTGTGCTGCTCATGGGGGGGCCGGACGGGCATGTGGACGGTGTGTGCTGCTCATGGGGGGGCCGGACGGGCATGTGGACGGTGTGTGCTGCTCATGGGGGGGCCGGACGGGCATGTGGACGGTGTGTGCTGCTCATGGGGGGGCCGGACGGTCCCCGATGGCCGGCAGGTTCCAGGAAAGGCCTTTGTAAACAGCGGTTCACAGAGTCGTCAGCAGAGCAAACAGCAGTTCAGAGCGAGCGACTGCAGTTACGAAAGGCGGGAGCGTGTGAGGGGCATCGTGGCCTTTGGCAGAGGCGCGTGTCTCTCCCGCGTTTGAACAGCTGGGCCTGGCCCCCCGATACCTGGCCACCGAGGCCGCCAGGACAGTCCAGCTGGTTCTGCTATTTCCTGTAAAAATGATAACTTCCAGCCCGGCCCGTGTGGTGCAGGGGCTGAGCGTCGACCTAAGAACCAGGAGGTCAGGGTTCGATTCCCCGTCAGGGCACAGGCCCGGGTTGCGGGTTCGATCCCCAGGGTGGGGCGTGCAGGAGGCAGGCGATCCGTCATTCTCTCTCATCATTGATGTTTCTCTCCCTCTCCCTCTCCCTTCCTCTCTGAAACCAATAATAATAATAAAAGGGTGATGGAGAAGCTCAGCTGCCACGGGGGTTCGGCCTCACGCCGTGCCTGACCCCCGAGACTCAAGGACCACCCACATGAATGACCAGCACGCCAGCACCAGCGTCTCCTTGTGCTGCCCCCTGAGGGCTCCTGGGACTGTGGCTCCTCGGGGATTTAAGTCCCGTGGGTGTGGAATGAGGCTGGGCACACAGCAGGCACTTGCTCACTGAGCCTCCCAGTCCCCACGCGCAGGGTCTGTCCTGATGGCGTCTCCTCCCCGGACCTCACACCCTTCCTCACAGAGAGCAGACCTGTCACGCTGGTTTAATGGGATTGAACACCTGCCGGTAGTGTCTCCTCTGTGACCAGTCAGCTGGGTTCATTCATTCAAGGACTCGCGAGAGGAGAGAACCCACCTTCTCTCTCATCCCTCTTCCTGCTCTTCCCTACGCTGCTTCTGCTTCCGGCCGGGCTGAGCTGCACGCCCACCCAGCCAGTGACGGGCATGAGGGGGCAGGTCCCCTGACATGAGCCTGTGGCCCAGCCCATGGGGCGGCGTGCTGTCTGCCCTTCAGCTGCTCACCCCACGAGCAAGCCAGGAAGCAGAGGGTGGGCACACGAGGCACCCCCTGCGTCTCGACCGGCTCTTCTCGGAGAAGTAGAAGTAGGTCCGCTCAGCTCTTCCAACTGGCAGCTCAGGTGTAACCAGCTCACTGCCCAGCGTCCTGCCACGCCCCTGTCCTGGCCACGTGCAGCGCCTGCCTCTGGGCAGGGGGGCTGAGCCCCGTGGCCAGCCGGCTGACGTCTCGCTAGCCGTGGCTCTCAGGCCGTTCTCTTCCTTCGTACCCCCCGTGCCCGAGAACTGGCCAGGGTGCCTGGGGTTCGAATAACAGGTGATCTGCCCCAGCTGAAATGAAGGTGACAAACAGCAGAGGGGCTGGGAGAGAGGGCACGGGGACTAGGGGGAGGCTCCGTGTCCACTAATCGCTCTATTTTAATATATTTTTATTGATGTCAGAGAGGAATGGAGAGGGAGAGAGAGAGAGAGAAACATCAATGATGAGAATCATGGATGGGCTGCCTCCTGCACGCTCCCTACTGGGGATGGAGCCCGCAACCCGGGCCTGTGCCCTGACCAGGAATCCGACCGTGACCTCCTGGTTCACCCGTCCACGCTCAGCCCCTGGGCCACGCGGGCCGGCTACTCTCTCACGTACCCCACGCCTTGAGTACCAGGCGGTAAACCCCTTTATGGCGGAGGAACCTGAGGCTTTACGACGTAAGTAGCACATGGGGGAGGGAGGACCGCCAGCAGCAGAGGCAGAAGGTGTCGGGGAGGGTCCCCGGGATGTCCCCACTGGGAAGAACACAGTGTGGGGAGCGCGGAGGGTGGGATGAGCTGTTGTCACCGCCACTCCTGGTGACCATGTGGACAGCGCAGACCCGGGTCAAAGGTCTCCAAACCACGGCTCACAGGCCCATCTGCCCCCGCCTGCTTTGCTCCCGAGAGGACAGCCTTCCAGCCCGGCCGGCCTGGCTCAGGGGCTGAGCGTCGACCTAGGAGCCAGATCAGGGCACAGGCCCGGGCTGCAGACTCAATCCCCAGTGGAGGGCGTGCAGGAGGCAGCATCTCAATGATTCTCTCTCATCGTTGATGTTTCTATCTCTCCCTCTCCCTTCCTCTCTGAAATAAATAAAAATACATTTTAAAAAGGGGGGTCCTTGCCAGGGCTCCCTCTGCTGAAGGCCCGGAGGACCTGGACGGTGTGATGTCCGGAAGGTGCAGGGAGGGGAGGCCGGCGTCAGCCAGTGCGAGAGGCCTCACTCGGCCGGGACCCTCAGAGGGGCTGGCGTCCCTGCGGACATGTCCCCCCACTGTGACAGGAAGCCAGGGGGTTCGCCAGGGGATGTGCAGGCGTGGCCTGTGCCGGGAGCCGGGAGCCGGAGGCAGTTTTCATGTTCACTTTGGCTTCAGGTAGTAAGTGGAGCCACAGGGGCTCTGCCGCGGTTTCCGGTTTGTTTGGCTCCTGGAAGGGAGTGAGGCGGTTGGGGCTGCCCGTTAGGTGCTGAGTGCGTGTTCGAGCCCCCGCAGCTGCTGGGCTGGGGCCCCCGGAGGGGCCCTCCCCATGGGGGAGGGAGGACCGCCAGCAGCAGATGCAGAAGGTGTCGGGGAGGGTCCCCGGGATGTCCCCACCGGGAAGATCACAGTGTGGGGAGCGTGGAGGGCGGGATGAGCTGGGCGTCTGGAGGGACCCAGGACCCACCTGCTCTCCGAGGCTCCCTCAACCCGAGAGGGGCCTCCTCGCTGGCCAGGGATGACAGATGTGGCCACGGGGCCATAAATATCCCGTCTGGAGGAGGTGGACGGGGGAGGTCATTACAGTGACAAAGAGGCCTGTGGCGGAGCATCCGTCGCCGAGAACTGATTGTGCAGGTTAAGGCTGGAGAGGAGTGAGAGGAGCGGGGGGGAGGGGGCGGGGGCCGGGCGGTGCTGCCACTGCCCTCGAGTGATGGTGGTTCAGGGCTCGCTCCCAGCCCCCCTGGCTCCCTCTCCCCTCCCCCCGCCTGCTCTGCAG
>NW_006284618.1:6915322-6917832 GCF_000327345.1 Myotis davidii | reverse complement strand
GGGGGGGGGGGCGGGGGGTGAACCTGCAGGAGACTTTGCACCTGCCGATTGCCATCACGGGTCACTGACCTCTCCCAGCTGCGCACATCTGCTTTCAGAGAGAGCGCGGCCCCAGCCGGTGCTCAGTGGGTAGAGCATTGGCCTGCGGACCAAAGGGTTCGATTCTGGTCATGGGCATGGGCCTGGGTTGCAGGCTCCTCCAGGCCCGGGCCCTGGTCGGGGTGCGTGCAGGAGGCAACCGATCAATGTGTCTCACTCACATCGATGTTTCTCTCTGTCTTTCCCTCTGTCTTCCATTCTCTAAAAATCAATGGGAAGATATCCTCTGGTGAGGATTACAAAACAAAACAAAACAAAACAGAAGAGAGAGTGACAGTTAGGAAACGCCTGGGAAGCACCATCTCAGTGAACGCTCTTTACCGTGGCAGCGCCTCACTTCATTGTACCCCAGGCCAACCAGAGCACAGCACACACCTTCCCACCTTCCCACCTTACACCTTCGCACCTTCACACCTTCACGCATTCACACCTTCACACCTTCACACCCTCACACCTTCACACTTTCACACCTTCACGCCTTCATGGCAGCCAAAGGCAACATGGGCTCAGCTCCCTGCCTTCGTCCGCTCGTCATAAAAATAAAGAGAAGAAAACCTCCCGTCCATCATGCGATCAGCGATCCCCCCGCCATTTCTGTAGGAAAAAAAAAAGAGAGAGAAGGAAATTAGGCAACTTAGGGTGATGCTTGGGGTACCTAAACATGAAGGTATCAACTGGCACGTTTTCGAAAATTGAAAATAAAATTATGGAGAAAATGCTCTCTTTGATTCTCTGCTTATGGGAAATTCGTTTTATGTGACTTTTTTATTTGCGATATCAACTGCGGAGCGGCGCAGGCGGCTCCCTCCCGCCCCGTTCCGCTGAATTATTCACGCGGCGCGCGGTCGGCCAGGTTCGCACACACGCGCTGTGCGAGGAGCTGTACAGTAGCTGGGATTTATAACAAAGCTTGACATATGCAGCTAATTCACCTACACGGTCCCGTCAGGTTCAGGTTCATAAATAATGGATCGCGGGGCTGCGAGCGCGCTGCCGGGACTCCGGCGGCTGCGTTCCCGGGTAATGGATGGAGATTTGTTTATAATTTCTGTACACGCGCTCCCTCGCCACATTTGCATAGGCAGATTGAGCTGTGGGCGGCGATGAGCGCCGATGACGGATGGGGTGCCGGGTGCCGGTGCGGTTCTGTAAATGTTTGATTAGTTCTGAATGGATTACCGTTAGATTATCCAGTTCAGAGGTTAACGCGGCCGCGCTCTGCTCCCAGAGCTGCGGTGATCCCTCGCTGACAGGTTGTAGAATTCATACCGCGGCCCGAGCGGCCGGGAGGGGTGTGCTCACACAGATGTTTCCTGATGAAGCCTCCGGTTTCCCGGCCGGGCGCCGGGGAGTGTCCGAGGGGCGGCTGGTTCAGTCGGAGGTAGCGCCGCTTCTAGAGAGCGAGTGTGCGGCCACCCAGCCCCGCCCGGCCCGGCTCAGCCGCCCGGGGGCAGCAGGTGGGGCTGCACGGAGGCCTCGGAGCGGAGGGGAGTCCGGCCCGGGGGCGGCTTCTTCGGAATCTCCTGCGTTGGCACCAGGAACCTGATGGGCAAGGCTCTGCCAAGGAGGGGCTTGTGCCGGAGACCAGCAGGCACAGCGCCCAGGCGTCTCGTTGGTGCCCCAGAGTGGATGTGGTCTGGGGGCTTTGGGGGGCGCTTTAGGAACCCCAGTAATGACAGCCATGCTGAGCCTTCTGGCCTACGTAGATGGCGGGTAATTCAAGACAACAGGAGCCTGAGAGGCATCGACACAACCTCAAAAGTGCGCGTGTATGAGTGTGTGTGTATGTGTATCTCTGTGTGAGTGTGTGTGTATGTGTATCTCTGTGTGAGTGTGTGTGTATGTGTATCTCTGTGTGAGTGTGTGTGTATGTGTATCTCTCTGTGTGTGTGAGTGTGTATGTCTGAGTATGTGTGTGAGTGTGTATGTGTGGAAGAGTGTGTATGTATGGGTGTGAGCATGTGATTGTGTTTGAGTGTGTGTATGAGAGTGTGTGAGCATGTGTGTGAGCATGCACATGTGTGTGTCTGTGTGTGAGAGAGCATGTGAGCATGTGTGTGAATGTGTAATTGTGATTGTGAGTGTGTGAGTGTGTGTGATTGTGTACATGTGAGTATGTGTGAGCATGTGAGTGTGTTTATGTGTGTGAGTGTGTGATTGAGTGTGCTTTTGTATGAGTGTGTGTGTTTATGTATGTGAGTGTGAGCATGTGATTGTGTATGAGTATGTGTGTGAGCATGAGTGTGTATGAGTGTGTTTATGTGTGTGAGTGTGTGATTGAGTGTGTGTGCATGTATGAGAGTGTGTTGTAAGCACAAGTGTGTGTGAGTGTGTGAGCGTGTGATTGTGCGTGTGAGTGTGTGAACCTAAAGCGAGAGAGCTGAGTGGGAGCGTGCTCTGCCCTGCGTCCT
>NW_006284618.1:6903497-6915254 GCF_000327345.1 Myotis davidii | reverse complement strand
CCGGGCGCTCTGAGCCACCTCCCCGGCCCGCGCCCGCTCCTCAGCTGCCGCTGCGTGTCCGTGATTATATGGGTAATGGAACACGCGCTCTTTTTGTCTGAGCCGCTGATTAATCTGCCTTCTCTTTAGCCTTGATTTATGGTGCTCGGCTCGGAGGTGAGCGCGGGCCCATCAGTTCGGCGGCTTATTACCGACGCCGGGGCCGCCGAATGCCTCGGAGGCGCGAGTTGTTGCTTGACAGCCGGGCTTCTTGCTACATTCCCTCCAATCTGTTTTGGTTCCTGGTGTGACCTTTCATACCGTAAAACACATTAGTTGAATAGCACAGTCTCATTAAAAGAGTGAATTAACCGAAGAGTCTCTTTAGCTAAATGACAGCCGGAGGACCGCGCTAATAGCCACGAGCAGTTGGAAACTTAACTCATGAATCAGCCGCGCACGCGGCCGCTGCCCGAAGCGCCCAGGTCCCGCGCCGGCCGGCTCCCTCGTAAGAAGAAAAGCTCATTACTTTCCTCCTGATGGGAGAGAAAGAGTGAGCGAGCAATAATAAAGCTTGAATTTTTCAATACCGTTAAAAATGGGGCTGACAGATTGCCGACAATAGGGGCGGCGGGCCCGGCCTGCGTCCGGCGCCGCGGAACCAGCAACGCCATCTATCACGCGATCTAATTAAATCAACCCGGAGAATGAAATTAGTTTTCTGGGAGCGAAATGGCCTCGGAAGGAGCTCTATTAAATGGACTGCGGAGCATTAATTAAATAATTCACAGTGAGGGATTTTGCATTTATACAAAAATTGTGCGCTTAATTGTCCGTGCTGTATTACAGACCTGGCCTTATGTTAACAATGTGTCGAAAGCACACTTATTGGAGCAGATCGGGAGCAGTTTAACACAAACGCGGCTGGGAAAGTTCCGGGCTTGGGCCCAGGAACCGAGGAGGGCGCCCGGGGACACCGAGGCCGCACCGGTCGCCCAGCTGGTTTTCCCGCGGCCGAGGTCATTTCGGCGGACTTCGGGGGGTCTCGTCTTCCTTGCAGGACTCATGGCCGATGCTCTCAGTTGTGGGGTGCTGTTCTCTCGGGGTGTCTGAGGGCTCCTCCCGTGGTGACTGTGGGGTCTCGGTTAATCCGGAAGCTTGGCAAATATCTGGCAAATTTTGGTATCTGAATAGATTCGTGTGGGTGAATCCGTTCCCTTTTTTACCCCCAGATGTGCCAGCCGGTGCTGTGGGAGAGAGACTTTAGACACAGAACATTAGGGAACAGGCACCAGCCTTCTCGGCCGCAGGCCTCAGGGTGGAAAGGGCCGAGACGTCACCTAGCTCCAACCTTCTTCCTTCCGCGGAATGTCTGGATTCTCCCCTGAATATTCCTGCTCAAGCACTTCCAGGGCTGGGGCCCGAGGAGCTGGGGTCCACTCGCTCACGGGCAGCTCCAACCCGGTGCAGCTGGGGCGGCAGGGAGCAGGGCTGCGTGTCCGGGTGTTGGCGTGGGTTCCCGGGCTGAATCCAGCTCCCCCACTTGCCTGCTGGGCAATGGTGGCCAAGTGGCTGACCCTCTCTGTGCCACCGTCACTCGTCTGCTGGTGCCCAGCTCACAGCACTGTCAGGAGGACGGAGCGGGTAGACACAGGCTCAGCACACAGAACAGTGTCTGGCGCATACATGTCAGAGGGCATACGTGTCAGAGGGCATATGTGTCGGAGGGCATACGTGTCGGAGGGCATATGTGTCGGAGGGCATACGTGTCAGAGGGCATACATGCCAGAGGACATACATGTCAGAGAGCGCCAGTGAGCAAGAGGCCACTCGGCCTCCCCACTCAGCCTCTATGTCAGCAGTTTTAGGTCTGGAATAGCTGGATTTTTAAAAATGTAATTTGAAAACCTTCCCTGTCTCTACGGTTTCTTAATAGTTGGTGAGAGGACTCGACGAAGGGACAGGTCTGACTTGCTGGCTTGTTGGGAGCGTCTCTCCTTGGCGCACGCCTCCGCCGGGCGTGGGGAGGGCGCGGGCAGCTGTGGGGAGGGCGCGGGCAGCTGTGGGGAGGGCGCGGGCAGCTGTGGGGAAGGAGACGGATGAGAGCCTTGGCCTCCAGGGGCTTCCTGCTCTTTCCTTGCGAACAGACTCGTGTGGCTGCAGCCTAGAGTCTCCCGTGTGATGGAAACGTAAAGGAAGAAAAAAAGGGAAAGAAATGCCTGAAGAATCTCAGAATGGAAAGGCTTTAAAGTGGATATAAAAGCCCTGGCTGGTGGGGCTCAGTGGATAGAGCCTCGGCCTGCGGACTGAAGGGTCCAGGGTTCAATTTCAGTCAAGGGCACACGCCCAGGTTGCAGGCTCGATCCCCAGTGTGGGGCGTGCTGGAGGCAGCCAATCAACGACTCTCTCTCATCACTGATGTTTCAATCTCCCTCTCCCTCTCCCTTCCTCTCTGAAGTCAATAAAAAATATAAATATATTTTAAAAAGTGGATATAAAATGCCAGAAGTGACCCGATCACCATGCAGATAACCTGAGAAGCCGTCCTGAGAACGCCCCTTTGGTGCCCGTGTCCTGTATCTGCGACTTTGCCTCCAGCGCTTCGCTCCTGGTTGCGAAGACGTCCTGCAGCGCCCGGCACAGGCAGTTGGGCTGTTGGACCCTCAGGCCTGAGACACCACAGGTGCATCCCAGGGATATCTGCATCAGCAAAGCACCTGGCGGACGGTCATTGTTTAAAATTAGAAATTATTATTTTTTAATATTTTTTAAATTGATTTCAGAGAGGAAGGGAGAGGGAGAGAGAGATGGGAACTCAATGATGAGAGAGCATCATGGATCGACTGCCTCCTGCACGCCCCCTCCTGGGGATCGAGCCCGCGACCTGGCCATGTGCCCTGACCGGGAATCGACTGTGACCTCCTGGTTCCCAGGTCGATGCTCAGCCACGGAGCCACGCCGGCCGGGCAGCACCTTCCCATTTGATAGGACACAGGGTGACTGCTGACCTCCACGGCCGGCCCAGAGGGAAGGAGAGGAGGGAGACTGGACGGAGAGCCGCGCGGCTGGACTGACCAGAGGGTCTCGCAGGTTCGGGATGGAGAGGTAGCCCAGGGCCAGGCGTGGGGGCGGCGGCACCAGGCCGAGGGGTCTGATCCTGGGGGGTAACAGGAAGCCTCGCCCCCTCCTTCCCCAGGCGAGGGGTTGGGGGATGTCTTTTAGGAGAAGGCAGTGTGGTGGCCAAGCCCTGGACGGGCAGGAGGTGTCAAACTGATCGGAGGTGGCCACGGGGAACCAGGTGAGAGGACACCGAGGCCACACCAGTTGCCCGGCCCGTTTTCCACCGCACACGGGCATAACCAGAGGCCTGGGAGCTGAGAGCAGTGAGTCACGTGCCCTCCTCACCTTTGGAAGGGACCGCGTCCTGCTCAGTGGCACCATTCAGTTAGGAGAGTGGCAGGGACGGTGCTCCCACCGGGGCCCGAGCGTCCGGGCTGCGGCTGCTGGCAGGGCGCACGCCGGGAGAGGGCTGTCTGTCCTTGCTTCCGGCGTGGTCCCGTGGGTCGCCTCTGTGACCGCGGCTCTGACCATCTCTTGCCCTGGAGGAGGACGGGAGGGGAGCCAGGCTGGGATTTGGGCCGGCCCCTCCTGCTGACGGTCCAGACGCCCCTGGCCGGGGAGCATGTCTGTGTTTGCCTTCCTGAAAGCTGAGCTCCGTCATCAGCCACGTCCCCACGTGAGCCACCGGGAGGGGAGGACAGGGAGCTATTCAATCACTTGCACCATTACCTTTACTATCAGCGTATTTAGTTTATCACAAAGGCCCGTCTCCCGCGAGAGCTCACGTCCCAGGATCGCGGCCACTGTGCTCAGCTCCCTCTGCAACGAACGCGCCGTCTGCCTCCTCCCGAGGTGATGGCTGACAGCCCAAACGCGTCTAGTTTTGCTGGGGTTGGGAAGAGGGGGCTTTCTTAGACTCTTTCCAAAAAGCGCCACTTGTCTGGGGGCGTGAGCCCTGCCCGGGGCCAACCCCGTGGCCCCAGGGAGGGGGACATCTCCAGACACAGAGCTCCCCCAGCAGGTCTCAGGGCCATCGTGGTAGAAATGGAGGGAACCTTGGGGTCAGAAACGACAAACTCCCCATTTTACAGATGCGGACACTGAGGCCCCCAGGCATGTGGAGACTGTGGTTTGAGCCGACTCGGCAGGTTGGCCTGGGCTTGAACCCGCGTCTCTCATTCAAGCGCCCATCCTGCTGCTCTGGCCGTGCTCAGCCCTGCGCTCGGAGGCCGCAAAGGGACAGGCGGGGCTCGGAGGCCGGCGTCCTGCATGATGCCTTGTTGTCACAGCGACTCCGGTAGGGAGCTGCGTGCGCCTGCTCTTGAGAGCAGGACGTGGGGGCTCAGGGACGTCGAAGCCGCTGGGATTCTTACAGCAGAGGGCCCAGCGTTGACACAGGCGGCCTGGCCGGACGGCGGGGGCTGCTGGGGCCACCCGGGGGCTCCACTGGAAGCCCCTGAGCTCAGTGCAGCCCTAGACAGACTCCACCCGAGGAAGACTCAGAACGCTGGGGGCCCCTTTATCTCGTGGCCCAGGCTGGTGCAGGCGCCCCGATGGCGGTCTCCCCCAGAGAGGGCCTCGGTCCTGAGGGTTCTCCCGCCTCCTGCCAGGGGCATCCCAGGGGCCGAGGGCAGCGTCCCCTCCTCTCTCCCTACAAACCTTGAGGGCTGCGTCCATGCCGGTCGGCTCACCGAGGCCAGAGGAGCCGAGACCCTTTCCTCTCAGCGAGCGCAGGGCTCACCCAGTTCTGCTCCAAGGGTCAGAACGGAAGCGCCGTCTCCTCCATGAGGAGCTCTCACGCTCCCTGCGGACAGGCGGTTGGTGCGGCCCACGGGTGACAAGCCCACGGTGACGTCACGGTGACAGTGAAAGCACCGCTGCCCTGCAGACCTGCCACGCGCCTTCGGGCGCCGCCTCCCGACGTTTCCGAAGCACGAGGCACGGAAGCATAATTTTCCTACAAAACCAGGCTGCGCCCGACGCCTCGACTTCGCACGGAACATCTCGTCCCAGCAGGACACCCAGGCTCCTTCTCCATCTTTCTGGGAGGCGGCTGCTGAGCATTCCGTACATTTGTTATTTTTTTAAAAATGTATTTTATTGATTTCAGAGAGGAAGGGAGAGGGAGAGAGAGAGAAACATCCATGATGAGAGAGAATCACAGATCGGCTGGCTCCTGCACGCTCCCTACTGGGGATGGAGCCGCAACCCGGGCCTGTGCCCTGACCGGGAATCACACCGTGACCTCCTGGTTCATAGGTCAATGCTCAACCCCTGAGCCACGCCGGCGGGGACTATAGATAAAACCTAAATGAATTTTTTTCTCAATTTTTTGTTTTGAACATCTTCAAGCAGACAGGGAAGTTGAGCAAGTTGGCATAGCTGTTGTTTAGATTGGACCTCATTCCCTCGGGTCAGCTGCTTGGTATATAACAAACCACCGCACACGTAATGGCTTAAGCCGATCATTTCTCGTGGCTGGGAGTGGGCCCGGGATCGCTGCGCTCCATGTGACATGGGCCTGGCAGGGGGACGCCGCCACGTCCACGGGCCTTGCTCACGTGGCCGGGAGTTCCGAGCCGTTGGCCAGGCGCCTTCTTCTCTCCTCGGGACTGTTGGGCTTCCTCACAGCATGGTGGTCGGTTCCAAGAGGATGCACACAGAGGAGCAACCGCAGAGACACCCACGGCCTCACCTTGGACGTCACAGCATCGTCCACGGCTTTGCTCACGTGGCCTGTCCAGGTCCCACCTCTGGACCCGGGAGGTGGTGAGGTCGCGGGCAGAGGAGCCTGGAGGAGAGGAGACACCGTGGTGCTCATTTTTGGAAATGTGATCCACCACCTCCGGACCTGTGGCCCCCAAATTCACATCCCTCCCGCCTGTGACGGGCCCACCAGCTTCCTCCGCCAAAGCCTCGTCCCACCGCAGCGTCCGACTCGCCGTCGGGGTCAGTCCCTGGGGCCCCTCAGTGCAGAGGACTGTGTACCAGCAGGCAGCCCTCACGCCAGGAGGAGCCTGGGAGGGAGAGGCCGGCATCCTGCTCCACCCGCGGGCCCCACCTGTGGCCGCTCTTGTCTCGTTGACCCCGCAGAAACCAGAGGGCATGGGAAGGGCCATCTTGGGTCCCGGGCCCGCTCGGTGGACTTGTCTGTGCCAGCGTGACTTCCGTGTGTGGGAGTCACAGCCCTCTTACGGGGCTGCAGACACTGCATGGCTTTCATCGGGCCGCCAGTGGCCGCTGGGATGCTCAGCCCATGGACAGCGCCCAGTGTTCACTTCATTTAGATTCAGCAACACGCATGGTGGGGGCCCACGTCCCACGGGACCTGCTGGCGGAACCGGCTCACTCTCCGCAGCGACCACCGCGTAGGTAAGCGTGGAGTCTCCACTCTGCACTGGTGCCGGTGCCAGGCGGGAGGGCGTCGGAGGCAGACACACGCTCTGCGCCCTGAAAACGCCCAGTCCCGGCCGGGCACCTGCCAGAGAAGCACTGCTCCGGCCCAAACCACGCAGATGCCGGGCCCCTCGGACGGAAGTCTCCCTTGTAGGGATCGGTGTTCATGTTGTCACCACCAAGGCCCCCCGAGCCCCCGTTCCTGGTGGGGCCAGGGTGCAGCTGGCGGGCACAGTGCCAGCCCATTAACAGGAGCAGAGCGGGCAGGGGCACCTCCCGCCAGAGGGCCGGGCAATGGCCAGGCGGCCCCGTCGGCCTTGGCGTCGGAGAAAGCCGAAACCGAATGTCGATCCGTGGCACATGGGGCTGTCGCATGAACCCAGGCCCGCGAGTGATGACAGCCTGAGCGCGGGTCGGACAGCAGGCCCTCCCCGCGTGCAGGTCCGTGCTCAGTGCCCTCCCTGTGGGGGTTTCCGACGTGAAATGACACCAGGCGGCCCCTCGCGAGTCTGAGGTTCTCTGTCACGGGCGCTGTCTCTGCTCAGCTCTCCGTGTCCGCGCCGCCGCCGCTGAGAAAGGCGCGGATCCCCACTGTTTCAGAAACTGGGGCGCGAGGGGCTGGTGCAAGTTTAGGGAATATTGAGTTTTAAACTTGTCTGGCTGTGATTTGTGGCCGTGTCACGGCAAATATTTTTCAGTGTCACCGCCTTAGCCGGCGCTGTCACTCAGGCGGTCGGTGGGGAATAGGGGCCGAGCGCCGTGCTCTCGGTATTAATGGAGCTGCTGCGCGAGGCCAAGGTGATGGAGTGCTGTTTGGTTATCGGGGCCGCGTTTGGCTGCGGGACATTATTATCAAACGCCGCCTGTTTTTGTCAGATTTCAATCACGGCTCCAATAACACGGTTAGAAACTTCCAGCCCAGGCGCCCACATAAGAAATATTCTCTCCCCTCCTTAAACGAAAGGAGTTTGGGTTGCAGTGGGAGCAAACGGGGTTTGCAATTTGGCTTTTACTTACTTTTAAAATTATTTACCCCGTTAGGCGGTGTGGCTCAGTGGGTAGAGCGTCGGCCTGCAAACCGAAGGGTCCCGGGTTCGATTCCAGTCAAAGGCACGCACCTCGGTTGCGGGCTCCTCCCTGGCCCAGGCCCTGGTCAGGGCTTGTGCAGGAGGCAACCAGTCGGTGTGTTTCTCTCACATCGATGTTTCTCTCTGTCTGTCCCTCTCCCACTCTCTAAGGATCAATGGGAAAATGCCCTCACTGAGGATAAATAAGGAAATTATTCCCCCCCACCCCAATTATTTGGCGATGGGACGTCATTGCCTGGTTTGTAGTTCGATGGTTCACTGCAGCTTAAAGGAGACGGGGAAGTAGCAGAATCTCTGTTTGCACTTGCGAGAAGGAGAGAGGCCTGCAGGCTGTGCGAAGACGGGGCCTCGCGCGGTGGGCGGTCACAAGTCCCCATCGGGCCCCCACCCCCACCCCCTGGGCCAATCCAGGAAGACAGAGTTATGCAAAGTGCATATGCTTTAAAAAAATAATATCCCTTTTTGCAAAATTACATTTCATTCGGGAAATAGCAGGTGGCCCGGCTTGGCTGTGGCCCGGGAGACGGGAATGACGCCCCGTGGAGGAGGCGGCCCTGGGGTGAACAGTGCCTAGGTTTAAACTTTTAATTAAAATAACCTTTAAAACTCCATTTCCAGGGACAGGAGCGATCACGCGACTGGAAACCCGCCACTGACCCCATTTTATGCGGCGCCCACTCGGCTCCGACGGCACCGCAGGAAAACGGGGCATAGAACTTACGTAGCTTTTATTTTTTTTAAAATATATTTTATTGATTTTTTACAGAGAGGAAGGGAGAGAGATAGAGAGTCAGAAACATCGACGAGGTGTGCCTGCAACCAAGGTAGATGCCCTTGACCAGAATCGAACCAGGGACCCTTCAGTCCACAGGCCGATGCTCTATCCACTGAGCCAAACCAGTCAGGGCCTTACGTAGTTTTTAAATACCGAGCCGCCCAGCTCTGTGGCGGCAGAAACATAGTCACTGGGCAGGAGTGAGAGAAGGGAGTTTCCGTGGGCACTGAGGATTTTTGAGTGAATTCACACCAAACAGGACAGCACGGAAGCCCCTTTAGGAAAAAGACAGCCGAAGCTGCGAGGGGTGCGCCAGCCTGACCTCCCTGGTGGGGGAGATGCCCTGGATAAAGCAGACACAACCCCAATAAAAGGCCAACAATGGGGAAGAGCAAATAGAAATCATATTAAGCAGTGGCGATAGTGCCTGAATGGCAACGAGAATTAGGCACAATAGCCTGGCGGGCTTTTAATATGGTCCCCAATCACAGCACAATGCCAGGCGTATCAGGGCGGTTCTAAATAACGCCTATCGCCCGGAGATCTCCCTGCCTGGTAGACAACTTGCATTATTTGAGGTTTGTGGCTTTTTTTTTGTAAGAACTCATACATATTTAATGTCCAGGATGGCGACTGGGGCTGGGGGGAGGGGCGCGTGTCACTGGGCACAGAGCTGTTGCCCTGTGCGGCGGGCCTGGCATTGTCTGGGCCGGGGCTGGCCCCATGGGGAAGCTTCTGGACCGAGAGGAGTGTGTCCCGCAGAGGGCCTGGCGCCCGCAGCCGGCGAGCCACCTGTGCCAGGGCCTCGGACGTGAGCCCGGAGAGCTGGGCAGCCTGGCACCGGCGCCCGGGCCCCGAATGCCCCGCCTGAGAAAGACGAGCCCCAGCTGATCTTTTCCCAGGTGCTTTTGGGACCAAAGGGGCCACGGAGCGGGAGAAGGGCCCGATGGGGTCACCTTGGCCATTCATTAACGTGTTTCCTAATTGTAAGAGCCGGGAGGAAAGCTTGGCCAAGAGCAGATCCCATCGGTCTCCGCACTGGCACCATCTCTCCCTCCCGCGGGCAACCGCCTGGCACCTGGTTCCCGAGGCCTCCATGGAGCGGGTGCCGTGTCCTCACAGGCGCTTCCTGTGGCCCAAGACCCTTCAGGGAGCGTCTGCAGCCTCGTCTCGAGTCCCGGAACCGCGCAGTTCCTCCGGGCTGGTGCTGCGTGCGTTCGGTAAGAGCCAGAATCGAGTCTTCTAGATGCATTGGGGTTGGCCCTCCGTCCAGGTGGGGAAGAGGCGAAGAGCAGGGGCCGATCGTGTGCGAGTTCCTCGGAATTCCTGCAGTTAATCCTCAGCAGCGACTCCAGCTCGCTCTGCCGCCTTCGCTCACCCACTCACTCATCCACCCCACGGAGCTCTACGGAGAGCCCACGTGTGCCAGGCGCGGTTCCAGGCTCTAGACACAGCGGTGGCTGCTGCAGGGACGCTTCTGTCCTCAGAGGGTCACGTGTCGGGGCTCTGGCCAGCGCTGGACATCCGCGTCCCTGTGGGGACAGAGGCAAGACGCGAGCACCTGTCCGGGTAGCAGCGCCTTCCCTGCTGCAGGGCAGACACTGTCCTTCCTTGGGCCGGTGGCCGCCCTGCTCACCGTGTCCCTCCCGACTGCGGCAGCCGTCGGGTGGGGATCCCGGCTGTGGGAGTAGGGCACTTTCTATCTAGGGAGAGTTCACAGCTCCCGCCCCTCACACAGGGAGGCCGGGCCCGCGGCCCCGCTGTCGCTTCCTGCGCAGCCGCGTGGTAACGGGGTGGACATTCCCCTCCAGCGCTCAGTCCCTCACACGGCAGACACGCTTCCCGTGACGGACAGGCTCGGAGCGGGAAGTGGAGGCAAGAATGTTTCGTCGGGTCACAGTAGGGACGCCAGGAAGATGGACGTGGTCCCCAGGCTCAGGTGAGCGACGGCCGACTGACCCCAGAAAAGAGCAAAGGCTGTAGCTGTGTGTGCGCACCCATGTGCATGTGTGTACAGTGCACACAGGTGTGCCCATGCACACGAGTACACATGCACATACATGTGAATGCATGCAGTGCGCACGCACACACCCATATGCATGAGTGTGTGCCTAGTGCCCATGCATGTGTGCACGCACATGTGTACATGCCTCTGTGCATATGTGTATACATGTGTGTGTTTGAGTGTGTGCCCGTGTGTGCACTATGGGCATGTGGCGTGGGATGGGACGTGGAGCAGGGGGCGGGGGCAGATGCGTGGCCGAATGCTCTGCTGTCGTCCGTGTGAAGGGGCGGGGGCAGCCGGCCTCCCTGCGCGGCGGGGGCAGCCGGGCTCGCCCTGAGGGGAGGGCACCCGAGGTCCCTGCAGGAGCATCAGTGACAGCTGCCCCCTCACTG
Organism: Myotis davidii; assembly: GCF_000327345.1. Classification (NCBI taxonomy): domain Eukaryota; kingdom Metazoa; phylum Chordata; class Mammalia; order Chiroptera; family Vespertilionidae; genus Myotis; species Myotis davidii. Next base: position 6,904,559 of record NW_006284618.1, on the reverse strand, counting down.
AGCAAATGCCGAAACGCCTCTGTGGTCCCGCTGCGGCCTCTCGTGTGCCTGGACGCGGGCTGGTGGCCAGGAAGCCCCAGGCCAGGACCAGCCCTGCCCCGGCCCAGGCAGCCGGGCTGGTGCGCTGAGGAGGTGCCGCGGACCAGGGAAGGGCCTGGGAGAAAGAACAGCTTGGACCCCAGGAGGGGGATTTTTTGGGGGACCGGTGAGCCCCTGGACCTCACAGCTCCCCACACGCCGCCTGGCAAGGCCGTCAGACAAGACAGGGCACCCATTACATGCGCATTTCGGGGAGCAGCACGTGTTCGCTTAGTGTAATCTGTCCCCCGTGTGTCTGTCGCTACGTCTGGGCTCCCTAAACCTGCCAGGGGTCTGGGGGCCATGGGAACAGAGGCAGCCAGGCCAGGTGCGGGGAGAGCTAGATCCGCCGCTTCAGCGACGACAGGCACTTCCCGTGTGGGCTCCGGGCCTCGGCTGGCAGGGCCCAAACCCCGGCGTTGGCCCTCGCTCGCCGGAGACCCTGGGGACGTCACCCACCATTTGTGAGCCCCATCTTCTCCGTTGTGAAATGCCAGCTCCTGCCAGGAGACGCCCCTCAGTCTGCAGGCAGCACCCGCAGAAAGGAGGGGTCTTTCTTCTGGTCCTCCCCGGCCGCGTGCGGCCCGTCTCCGAGCGGCTCCTGCTCTTCCTCCTCCTCCCGCCTGGCCCGGCAGCAGGGACTCAGTTTTCCAGGTCAAGCGGCTTTGGCACAGTGACGAGCGGCCTGTGGCTCATGGGGAGATGCCTTGATCCTGTGGCCGGTTATCTCAGGAGCGGTCGACCCGCTGGCGACCGAGGCCCCTCCCTGGCTTCCTGGTTGACCTGGGGGTGGTGCCGGGGGAGGCGGTGACGGGTGGGCAGCCGGGTGTCTGTCCTTTCCCTGGGGCTGTGTTGGTAATGGTGCCGGTGGAGTGGACCCACGTCATCCATTCATTCAGTCCTTTCACACCAAATATTTAACCAGCACCTGCTCAGAGCCAGTCCCCAGCGGACAGGCACGAGCATCCATACAGCGTGACTGCC
>NW_006284618.1:6896230-6901230 GCF_000327345.1 Myotis davidii | reverse complement strand
TTGGGGGAGAATGCTCCCCGCTGGCCTTGCCGATGCAGCTCGCTTCCCGCAGGCGGAGAGATCACAGGGGCGATGGCGTGGGCTCCGAGCACAGGCACCTGCTCTGCCTCGCACTCCAGCCCCCGACGAGACACCGAGTCCCCCTCTCTCCGGTGCAGCCTCCTCCTGCAGAGACCGGCTCTGAACCGGCAGGAGGATCCGAGGCCAGCTTGTTCCGCTCGCTGCGTCTGTGCCGACACAGTCGCAGCCCCGGGCAGTGCCCCCCATGGGGGAGGTGCTGCGCGAAGAGCACTTCCCATCTGTCCTCCTCCCCACACTGTCTGGGTGCCATGATCTCAGTGTGGCTCAGAGGGGAACCGCAGCCCAGAAGCCACCGGCCAGCCAGGTCCTTGCTGGGCTCCCTCCACGCTGCCGTGGCTCCCGGCCGGACACCCTGAGAGCAGCGCCTGGGCCTGCGCCTGCATATCCGCCACGGAGCCTGGCTCAGCGATGGAGCCCAGTGCCCGCCACCCTGAGGACCCCAGTCCTGGGGTTAGTCCCAGGTCAGGGTGGGAGAGTTGGTGTGAGCACACAGCGCGTTCTCTGCGGCCAGGGCAGGCGGGTGGGAGGTGAGTCTTAAGGGGCGCCGGGCTGGCGCAGTGAGTGGGTAGGAGAAGGGACACAGATCAGGACGCTCCTAGAAGCCAGGCTGGGGTGGGGAGGGAGAGACTGGCAGCTCCGCCTCTCACAGGCCGGCCACCGTCTCCTCATGCCCCTGCACAGCCCCGTGAGCGCACCCATTTCACAGCTGTCCAAGAGCACACGCTGCCAGTCTTGGCGCCGAGATGTCAGCTACTCAGAGCCCCCGCTGCCCGGGCTCTCTGAACGGGACTGAAGCCGGGAGGCCTCAGGGAGAGACTGGCCCTGCACCTCCGGTCTCCGGGCGGCCGGGGAGGGTCCACCGAGTGGGCCTGGCTTTGGGGCCTCAGCCAGGCTGGACCGCAGGGCCGGCCAACTGCGTGCTCGTCTCCTCTAACGAACATGCCAGGAGGACAGGAACCCTTGGTCCCTTCAGCAAACCTGCCGGGCGGGGCCGGAGCTCTGCCCCCTGTGGCTGCCCGGAGAGAAGACCCCGTAGCAGGAGCTCACAGTCCTGAACACGAACTCCAGCCGCCGGTGCGGCTCAGGGGTGAGTGTCGACCTGTGAACCAGGAGGTCAGGGTTGGAGTCCCGGTCGGGGCACAGGCCCGGGTTGCGGGCTCCATCCCCAGTGGGGGGCATGCAGGAGGCGGCCGATCCATGATTCTCTCTTGTCACTGATGCTTCTCTCTCTTTCTCCCTCTCCCTTCCTCTCTGACATCAATAAAAATATATATTAAAAAAAAATATGAACCTCAGAGCGCCACAGTCAGCCCTCCCAGGGACCTCTCACTCCCTGGGGCCGGCCCCTGGTCAGGAGTCTCTGTCGGAGGACCAGCCTCCCTCAGGGGACCGGCTCGGAAGACAGATGCCACCTCAGGAGGGAGCAGAGCAGGCCTGCACCCCGAAATGAGAACATTAAAGTTTTCTAGTTTACTTATTAGTACAATATGTAATTGGATAGAAGGAGCAGGTTTCAAAAATTTGTCTTGCCGTAATGACTATAATTTTTTAAAGATTGAAAATGAATCTGACTAGAAAATACCATTAAACTACCAAGTTGCTTAAAATTTAAAGGGTAATTCACATATAATGCTTTTATTTAATAGCCCAATTTACAAAACGTCTAAAATTAATGCGGATCTTTTCAGGACAAAATCAGCCGTAACTGCACCAACTAATTTTTGCTCATTTGAACTGAATTATTAATAAGAGAGAAATATACCATATGTTCCCCAAAGAGCTGGATACATTTATTTCCGATAAAAGGCGCGGTGTTTGGCGGAATAGGGGAGGTTTAAATGCTTTCGGAGAAATGGGTTGCTCGCGCAGCTTTAATAGAGTATAAATCAGGCCCCGTAATTACAGGCGCAGCTGTTCGTGGACTCGAGGCTGGCGGCTGTGCGCCCAGCTTCCTTTATCACCTGCACGGCCTCCTTGGCAGCCATTTGCTCTGGGATCACACGGCGAACCCGGTTCCGCGCGGCGGCTGCCCCGGGAAGGAGTTTAGCCGGTTGAGGTGAACCTGGATCCCGTCTATTGACCTCGCCTCGTTCTCCCTAAAAACCACTTGCTGAGCACCTACTGTGTGTCAAGCAGGGAACTGGTCTCTGAACATAGACCGGGGCCTTTTCTTCTTCCTCCCTCTTCCCTCCTCTCCCTCCCTCCCTCCCTCCCTCCTTCCCTTCCTCCCTTCACTCCCTCCCTCCTTCCCTTCCTTTCTTCCTGTTCCCCTCCGTCCTGCAGACTCCGGACTTGGGAGTTCAGGTTCAATGGGACGGACCCCCGGCCCTCACCATGTAAGGGGTTGTCCCCACGGCTCTGTTGATGGGCTTGGCTGCCTTCAGCCCGGCTTCGGGGGCTTTCAGCCCCGGAAGGAGCTAGAAGATTCTGGCCTCTGTGTCCTCGTGCTTTGGGGATGGATTGCTTTCAGAATGAACCTGAGCAGCTCCCAGTGGACTGGCAGGGCCAAGCCTGCCCATGGGCAGCACGCAGAGGTCTCGAGGTGGCTTTTTATGCCGGAAATGTCTCCAGCTGGTCAGCCCATGCCAACACGTCTCTGCATTCGGCTATAGCCAGGGCTCTGCGTGGCGGTCCCAGGCCCCTCGCGTCTCCCAGTGCACAGTGCTGTCCTTGCCTTAACTCTGCCTCTGCCCCTGAACTCCCCTAAGCTGCATGGGGCAGGCTCTGCATATGGGCGATTAGCAGTACCATCCGGTGCCTGGCACAGTGTCTGACCCAGGAGAGGCACCAGACTCCATGCACCAGGAGTGAATGGATGAATGAATGAATGGATGGATGGATGGATGGATGGATGAGTGAATGAATGTATGAATGTATGAATGTATGAATGAATGAATGGATGGATGGATGGATGGATGGATGAATGGATGGATGGATGGATGAATGAATGGATGGATGAATGGATGGGTGGATGGGTGGATGAATGGATGGATGGATGGGTGGATGAATGGATGGGTGGGTGGATGAATGGATGGGTGGATGAATGAATAGATGGGTGGGGGAATGGATGGGTGGGGGGGTCGATGAATGGATGGGTGGATGGGGGGATGAATGGATGGATGGATGGGTGGATGAATGGATGGGTGGGTGGATGAATGGATGGGTGGATGAATGAATAGATGGGTGGGGGAATGGATGGGTGGGGGGGTCGATGAATGGATGGGTGGATGGGGGGATGAATGGATGGATGGATGGGTGGATGAATGGATGGGTGGGTGGATGAATGGATGGGTGGATGAATGAATAGATGGGTGGGGGAATGGATGGGTGGGGGGGTCGATGAATGGATGGGTGGATGGGGGGATGAATGGATGGATGGATGGGTGGATGAATGGATGGGTGGGTGGATGAATGGATGGGTGGATGAATGAATAGATGGGTGGGGGAATGGATGGGTGGGGGGGTCGATGAATGGATGGGTGGATGGGTGGATGAATGGATGGGTGGGTAGGTGGGTGAATGGATGCAATCTCGGAATGGCGACTTCGATGCACATCCCCATCTGCAGGCCCTGGCAGGCCTTTGCTGGCTTTGTCAGAGCCATGATGCCAAGCGGCTTCATTCAGGAGGAAGCGTGTTGCCTTGCAGGCAGGTGGGTGGGCAGACAGATCCTGGTCACCGTGGGCCCTGGCGACCTGGGGTGTGGGTTTCAGCAGCTCCCGCTGCCGGTGTCACAGCCCCGAGCACATTGCACGTGAGATGAGGTTTTGCTCGGTGGGAGCAGTTACCCGAGCAGCAGGCCTCGGGGGGAAACAGCGGCTCCCTGCACCGTGGGCAAGGGCACTTTAACCTCTTGGACTGTGATGACAGCGCTTTGGTGTCTGCCCTCTGATGGCTCCTGGAGCTTTGTTTTGGGATGCGGACACGCAAACCTGCCGGAGTCAGCAGGCACGCTGGCGTCTCAGAGGTTCTGTGGCTGTGGGCTCACTGAGCCTCTGCCTGCGCCTCGTTAGATCTCAGGGCATGTGCTCTCCCCGGCGGGCAAGGGGACTGGAAACCGTGCCATTGTCTCCTTTATTGCAGTGCAAACTCGGGTAGAACCTGCAGCTGCTACAGAGCCCAGCCCAGCCACCCGGGGGCAATGGTGCTGCTTTGTCTCGAAATGGCTGAGCCCGCAGTGCCAGGCCTAGTTGTCAGGAGCCTCGCAGCCTCTGTGGCTGCCTGGGCCAGGCTGGCTGTGACCTGGGACTGGCTGTGACCTGGGTCTGGCTGTGACCTGGGTCTGACTGTCACCTGGGGCTGGCTGTGACCTGGGACTGGCTGTGACCTGGGGCTGACTGTGACCTGGTTCTGGCTGTGACCTGGGGCTGACTATGACCTGGGTCTTGCTGTGACCTGGTTCTGGCTGTGACCTGGGGCTGGCTGTGACCTGGGTCTGCTGGCTGTGACCTGAGTCTGCTGGCTGTGACCTGGTTCTGGCTGTGACCTGGGGCTGGCTGTGACCTGGGTCTGCTGGCTGTGACCTGAGTCTGCTGGCTGAGACCTGGGCCGGGCTGGCCATGTCCTGTGTCAGGGGCAGGGCTGCCACTCAGGAAAGTGCCACTCGCATCGCCCACCAGGTCTGCGTTGAAGACTGAGAGGACAAGCCGAGGGAGACCCTCCGAGGGCTCCGTATCTGGGAGGAGCCAGGTGGGGACACCTGGGGACAGGGCAGGCCACAGGGGCTGCATCCTCTGGCCCGAAGCTTAGGCACCAGCCAGCGCCATTCATCCCAAAAGGGCAGAAGCGGCGGCCTCCCTGGCAGCCAGGAGAACCCAGCCCTCCCACAGATGCCGGGCGGAGGCCGGCTCTCCTGCTGCCCTGGGGGGTGGGAGGGTAGGAGTTGGGGACCATGTGCCCTCCCAGGGGCCCAGGAGAGA
>NW_006284618.1:6895361-6896161 GCF_000327345.1 Myotis davidii | reverse complement strand
CACTCTGTAAGCCTGCAGCACCCTCCTCACAGCACTGGAGTAAATCCTGGGAATGGGGTGTGTGGGTGCCTCGCTCTCCCCCTCCCCCCCCCACGCCTCCACTTCACTGCCCCTGCCTCCCCCGGGAGCCCTCAGGCTGCCCTGTCGGGAAGGCCCGGACCCCTGGGTCCTGTGCTCCAGGCCTCAGCAACCTCCCTCCACAGGAAGCCCTGTTGGCAACCCACCAGGGAGCCGGCTGTGCGCCCCTTTCTCGGCACTGTCCTTATTCCCCCATCGACTCCCTCCCCTGGGAGAGGAGAGCGAGCCCAGAGCGGGGTGGGGAGCGCCCGGGCCCCCAGCCATATAGGCTCTCAGGTCCCCGGCTCTGGCCCTGCAGGGTGGGGAGTTAGTGAAGGGCCTCACCGCACCCAGCAGGCTCCTTTCTAAACCCAAAGCACCCTGCAGCCGAGAATGATGCTGTGAAATCCAGGGGCCTTGGCAGGAGAGCGGCTCCTACCCCGCAAGAGCCCCCCTCAGACACGTGTTTGGAATTTGGGACGGGAGGGGCGTCGGGGTTTGCCCCTGCTCCCTGCAGCCCGGAGGCTGGATGGGGCCCTGGTGGCTCCGGGGGAGGTGTGGGTCCCCATGGATTCGAGGACAAGCAGGGTGTGACCATCGCTGAGCCAGCGCGTGGAGGAAGAGTGTGGAGTGTGTGTGAGTGTGTGTGTGTGTGAGTGTGTGTATGTGTGTGTGAGTGTGTGTGTATGTGAGTGTGTGTGTGTGAGTGTGTGTGTGTGAGTGTGTATGTGAGTGTGTGTGTC
>NW_006284618.1:6894333-6895102 GCF_000327345.1 Myotis davidii | reverse complement strand
GTAGCAGTTCCGTGGCCACCTGCCCTCCAGGACACACGCTGCACACGGCGGGGGGGCGGGGGGCGGACACAACACACGCGACCCGGAGGAGGTAATTAACTCTCAGGGACTCTGACTCCTCACCCGGCATTTAAACCCGGGCAGATCCTTCCGTTTAAATAATTAATTACAGTCTAACGACTCCCTGAAGCCCCAGAGGAAGCCTGGGCTCCCGAGGGGGCAGGTCCTTTAACCCCGTGAACTTTGATCCCAGCTCCAAAGGTCAGCAGCATCAGCCCCTGCCCTGCAGCCTGCCCCGCGCTTAATTACCCAATTAACGCCCCGTTTTATAGCGGCGGTGCCAGGGCCCGTGCGGGGAGGGGCGCAGCCTGCGGTCGGTCATGGCCGCGGTTCTCACGCAGGAACTGAGGCTGCGTCCTCCGGAGCCGGCGTGATGGATCGGAAAGTTGGTGGAAACAGCCCTTGGGGGCTTGTGCTCCAGCTCCGCTCGCAGAGTGGCTGCCGGCGATGACTTTTTGATTTCCTGCGTCCCCACGAATGCCATTAGCCGTCTTTCATGTAAAGTAAATGCTTGAAGGCAGCTCGCGGGGGCTTATTTATTCATCTCGTTCCCTGGCCGTGCCGCTCATCGCTTCTCTGTTGATTCTCTGGGAGGACGGGACTCGCCTTTCCTCCCAGGCCCAGGGGGTGAGAGGCAGCCCACGGGGAGGCCCCTGTGCGCGTCTCCCCCAGACTCCCCGGGCCTCACTTGGACGCCCGCTCATGAGTC
>NW_006284618.1:6888579-6889943 GCF_000327345.1 Myotis davidii | reverse complement strand
TGTGAGGGGAGCATCGTGTGAGGGGAGCACCGTGTGTGGGGAGCACCATGTGAGGGGAGCACCGTGTGAGGGGAGCACCGTGTGTGGGGAGCACCATGTGAGGGGAGCACCGTGTGTGGGGAGCACCATGTGAGGGGAGCATCGTGTGTGGGGAGCACATGAGCCACGGGAAGAAGCCGCTGTCCCGTCCTCGCACCAGGAGGCCCCGTCTAATCGTAAGTCATGTCCGGGGTGCAGAGTCCTGGTCTGAATCCGGAGACGCGAAGGCCTGGACTGTGGCTTCTCCTGGCCCCGCAGATGCCCCCCTCTCACTCCTGCCCCATGGCCTCACTCCGCTTCCCGAGACCCCTCCCCAGCAACCCACCTGGCCCAGCCCTCGGCCCAGCATCTGCCACGGGGGAACCGAATTAAGACACCTGGGATGGCCCTGGCGGGTGTGGCTCAGTGGATAGAGCGTCGGCCTGTGGACGGAAGGGTCCCGGGTTCCATTCTGGTCAAGGGCACATGCCTGGGTTGCGGGCTCGATCCCCAGTGGGGGGCGCGCAGGAGGCAGTTGATCGATGATTCTCTCTCATCATCTCTCTCTCCCTCTCCTCTTCCTTCCTCTCAGAAATCAATACAAATACATATATTTTAAAAAGACACATGGGCTATGAGGCGGGAGAACGCTGTAGGTGCCGCGCTCTGACTGCCTCTGGAACCATCTGGTGTTTCCAAGGCGCTCGCAGATGCTTCGTACGTAACAAGCGTGTGTTCCCGTGACGGAGAATGACTAGGGCGGGTGTCACATGTCCCTCTGAGGGGCGAGAAGAGCAAGACGCAGAGCCCAGGACCTTGAAAGTCGCACAGCACGATGGGGGGGAGTGGGGGAGACTGGGCCTCCCGTCCCCTCCCCGCACTTCCTGCTTCAGCTTCGGGTCACGCTGAGCCCGGCCCGGACTGTTGTGTTTACACCAGAGCGTGAAATGCTCCGTGATAGGCTGTTCCCAGCTGTTCCGCGCTCTCCTCTGGAAGGCCGAGGTCTGAATGGGCTTGGTTCTCCCCAAAGAGGTGTGAGTGGGTGAGGGAGCCCCACGAGGCTTAGGGTTGAGTGCCACAGTCACTGCTGGACGTGTTTTGGGGACTTACCCTGGTCTGCTGAGGCAGGTGGCGAAACCCCTATTTTTCAGAAAAGGGATTTTAACCTCCCAAACGCCTAGCTCTGTGCCTGGCACGTGGCGGGAGCTTGATAGACAGCTGCTACTGACGGGATGTTCGGGTCCCCCCAGTTCCTGTACTGAAGCTCCATTCCCAATGGGATGGGGTGTGGGGGTGGGGGGCTTTGGGAGAGGATTGAGATCAGAAGAGGTCATGAGTGGGCCCCT
>NW_006284618.1:6885596-6888518 GCF_000327345.1 Myotis davidii | reverse complement strand
AGCAGCTCTCTGGCTGGGCGAGTGTGGACAGCATGTCAGAAGGAGAGCTCTCGCCAGACACCCACCTGGCCTTGACCTTGGACTTCCCAGCCTCCAGACCCTGAGAAATAAATGTTGTTGAAGCCAATGACGGGCTGTGCCTGCTGCCCTGAGGGGAACAGGCTGGAAGAGGAAGGAACTGGAGGCTGGAGAGCGGCCAGGAGGACTCCATGGAAGGCAGGGGCGTGGCCCTGGGGCTGGAGCTGAGAGGGGACGCACTTGTGACACAACGGACCAAGGGAATGTGATATTCAGGGAAGGAGGCAGGAGCCTGCCCCGGGGTCTGGGGCTCCGGTGCGTGGGTAGATGGCGAGGCCATTTACTGAGGAGCAAATTGGAGGCGGAGATGAGAGCTGAATTTTTAAAAAATAAGTCTTTTTTTATTTCAGGACAGAAGAGAGAGAGAGAGAGAGAGAGAGAGAGAGACATCAGTGATGAGAGAATCATTGATTGGCTGCCTCCTGCACGCCACCACAGGGGATGGAGCCCGCAACCTAGGCATGTGCCCTGACCAGGATCAAACTGTGACATCTTGGTTCATAAGTCGATGCTCAACCACTGAGCCACACCGGCCGGGTGAGAGTTGAGTTTTGGGCAGCTGTGTTCAAGGGGTCAGTGAAACCGAAGGGGCATGATGCCCAGGGGGCAGCCAGGACCCGAGACCTGGAACACAGACAGGACAGGCCCACAGGCAGCCGTCGAAGCCGCGCTGTAGCCGCTTAAAAAAGGAAACGAGCTGTAACTGGGGCCGATGGTGCCGGACGGGCAGGTTGGTGGCTCTCCTCTCGTGGCGATGCCTTTTGTGCCTGGTCCGGATTGGGGAGGGTGGCAGCCCGCGTCTTCCCTCTGTCACCGCAGCCCCTCGGCCGAATGCCAGGCGTCAAGGACAGAGCGCCCCCCCTCGCCCCCCCGGTCTCCTGGGCTTTATTGGGCCCGGGTCACCACCTTAATGTTATTTAAATCTAGGGTTTGAATGAAGCGTCATTAAACGCCTCCTCAACCGCACGGCACTTGTGCTGGGCCACGGTGAATGGAGAAGGAGGCGATAAATTGCTCTTCTGCCGCGAACACGATCGCCAGGTTTGCCGAGGACGGTCATTAGGGAGCTTCCAGTGTTTGGAAATATCGCCGAGCCTCCTCCCCGCACGCGTTTGTGAGGGAAAACAATCAGACAAAAGGTCCTTTTGGTGAGCTGCTCGGGATTCATGTCGGCCGGGTGAATGGGCTTTCCCCGGACCCCAGCGTTTGTCAGAAGGAAATTATGTGCCATTTCAAACCCAAAAGGTCTGCCTCCCCGTGTTGATTGGGATAAATTAAATCTTCTAAGGAGGGTAAACAGAAGGCCCCGATAATTATTCGCTTCAGCGTAATTTCAGCTGAAAAGGATCCGCCATGAGGAGGTGGGGGTGTGGACGCCGCCTGTGCCGCACGGAGCAGGCACAATGGGGACGTTGAATCGGACACTGACCCTCATGCTCACAGGCTGTGGAGCGGCAGCCCCGTCGCCACGGCTGCTGTCAAAGGCTGCTTTGGAGTTGCAGGTTTCAACCCAAACTGTCTTGATTTGCTATTTGAGGATTAATTTTTATAATTTCTAGGGGTTTCCTTGCAAAGGGAGAAGATGCTTCTTTGATCAGATAGGTTTTCAGTTCCCGTGAGATCAGGACGGGACCTTCTTCTGGCCTAGACTCAGCCCAAACCTGCAGGTTGCATCAGCATTGGTAGGAATCCAGCCACTCATCCATCCACTCATCTATCCATCCACCCATCCATCCACCCACACATCCATCCACCCACCCATCCATTCATTCATCCATCCACTCATCCATCCATCCATCCATTCACTCATCCATCCATCCATCCATCTATCCATCCATCCCTCCATCCATCCATCGATCCACCCACTCATCCATCTATCCATCTCTCCATCCATCCATCCATCTCTCCATCCATCTTCTCACTAATTCATCCATCTCCTCCACATTCATCCTTCCATCCATCCATCCATCCATCCATCCATTTATCCATCCATGTTCACCCATTTCATTCCTTCCATCCATCATCTATCCATCCATCCATCTATCCATTCATCTGTGCACCCACCCATTCATCCATCTTCCCCTCATTCAACCATCCATCCATACATCCATACATCCATCCATACATCTGCTCACCCATTCATCCATCTCCTCCACATTCAACCATCTATCCACCCATCCATCCATCCATGTTCACTCACTTCATTCATCCACCCACATAGTATGTTCATCCACCCAATCATTCACCCCCCCCCCGCCACCTGCAACCACCCATCATCCCCATCCACTGCTCCATCCTTCCACCATCTCCGCACCAACTCTAAAAACATGTGTGTTTGGGCTAATGGATGCTTCTGTGGAGTGTCAGCTCCCGAGATGCCACCGACACAAGCCTTTGACCAGAGGAAGCTGAGTGGGTTGCTCACTGAGGTGAGGGAGCAGAACACAGCCTCTGGCAGCTGGCGTCACCATGTGGGGGAGACAGGTCAGAATTGGTTGAGAGTGGGAGTTTGGTTGGGGGTGCCTGTCAGTGTGGGAGGCTGAGGAGGCTGGGGGAGGGGAGGGGAGAGGAGGGGAGGCTTGTGATCAAGGGTCCAGGGCCTAGCGGGATGCAGATCTCTGAAGTGAGGGCTGGAAGCGTGGGGTGCAAAGTATCTGTTGAAACAACTTTCCATCGAAGAATCGCTGTGCCTTTGGGGACGTTCCTTTAAGAGCAGTCGGGCTGGACGCTTCCAGAAGAGCAGCCGCGCTGAGGGAGCAGTGGGCGGCAGTGTTCGCATGAACAGGCGTGGCGTGGGGTCCGTGCCCGGCGGAGTGTGGGGGCGGTCCGGTGGCAGGGCGTGCA
>NW_006284618.1:6884186-6885360 GCF_000327345.1 Myotis davidii | reverse complement strand
GTCCCCTGGGAATGGCCTCTTGGCCTGGCCTTGGCGTCTCTGTCCTGCGAACCCTCTGCTGGTGGCGCCCCTGGTGCCATCCGTCTGCCGCTGGGCGACTCCCCTCGGGTCCAGATGCAGGGAGACCTTGCCCTCCGGCAGCTGGGGGAGACCCCTCCCTGTCTGGCTGCGGCCTGGCGCCTGCCCGGGGTGTCCCCTGTGGTGTGCGGGTCCGGGCTCAGGTTTCACTGGCCGCGGCGATAACATCTGGCTCTGGGGGTCCCGGGCAGTGACCTCTTAGGCTCCCTGGTGCCTTGCAGTCTGCAGGGCAGGTGTCCTCCCTCCGGGCTGACCAGTGTCCCTCAGCCCGGCTTCCGGCCCCCCTGAGCCCCCTGCCTCCGCCATGTGACAGTCCGTCCGCAGGTCCTGCCCCCGACTCGGCCCGGCCGGCTGTGCAGGAAGTCCCTGCTGCCACCGCTGCGGCCGGCACCTGCCTCTCCTGAGCCTGAGCCTGAGCCCGCAGAGCCGGCCGGCCGAGCAGATCCCCGCGTGACCGCTCCAGCTGCTGTCCGCCATCATGGCCGTGGGACCTAATGGACGGTTTTGGGTTTTTTTGGTCAATCCTCACCTGAGGCTATTTTTCCCACTGATTTTTAGGGAGAGTGGGAGGGGAGAGAGTGAGGTGGGGGACATGGATATGAGAGAAACGCAGCGATTGGTTAGCAGGCAGACCTGAGTCAGAAAGCCGGGGTGGGGGCGGGGGGCACCTGTGTTTAACCAGCGGCCGGGCGCCCACGGATGTGGCTCTGCACTCTCGGGCTGGCCCCCCGTTTCTAACCCTTTACCAGCAGCGACTCCCGTCTCTGTCCCCGCCTGGCTCTCTCCTTGGCCCACTGTGATTCCATGAGAGCCAGATGCTTCCATGGGGTGATGGAGGAGAGCAGCAGAAAGTGCTAGAGGCAGGCCCAGGGGCAGGCCGGGGCACACGCCTTCCTGCAGTGACAAGGCACCAGGCCCAGCTTCTCATCCACAGGCAGACCCGTCTTTCTCAACAGGGGTTGGGGGTGTGGACGCTCATTTCATGGGCGCAGGCGCCCAGAGCAGGTGCCCGAACTCAGGTCCAAACCCCTCTGCCCCGGAGCCAGCAGGGCCTGAGCCTCCCCTCACTGGCCCAGGACGGGCTGCTCCGGGGCGC
>NW_006284618.1:6880724-6884049 GCF_000327345.1 Myotis davidii | reverse complement strand
GTGTGACGGCTCCCTCCGAGGGCACAACTGTCGGGGCCAAGGGCCGCCCGGCTCCCTGGGAGGCTGCTCTGGCCGAGCTGCTGCCCGCGGGGCCCAGGGATTAGGGCCGGGTCAGAGCCAGGGGCACAGGACAAGGATCGCATGTCAGCACTTGGGGCCATTTTCCTAAGTGGCTCATCTTCCAGTCCAAGCCCGGATGGGAGTGGGGGGTGAGGGGAGGAGGACAGTGCAAGGGGTGGACGGGGACGGGGTCGGAGGTCAGACCGGCAAGGTAACCTGCCCACTCCGCTTCTCGGGACCTGCCGTCACCTCCAGGGGGAGGCTGCCCCCGGAGCCGGAGGTGTCCCCCAAGTTCAGAGCCACCAGAACTCCACTGCGCCCGCGAGCTCAGCGTCGTCACCGCTGCTGCCCCTTGAGGTTTAGGGGCCCCGGAACGTGCCCCCCGCCTGCCTTCTGGCCTTCCTGGCACCCAGGAGGAAAGGCTGTCTTTCTTTATTCAGCGGGAGGCCCTATCGTGTAAAATGAACCATTTTAAAAAGGGAGCCCTTCGTGGACAGTTGGGTGGCATCTAGACTATCACAGCCACCACCTCCCTCTAACGTCCAAACATCTCCAGCAGCTCCGAGAACACCTGCCCCACCCGCCCAGCACAGGCTAAGGCTACCCCAGGGCTCGGCTCTCCTATCAGTTCCCGCCACGAGGATTTGACTAGGCGGCTGGGTCCTGTCCCCGGGTTGGGGTGGGAAAGGGAAATGAGCAGGCAAATGCCTGTGTGCTTTGCAACAGCTATTTTCCTCCGGTTCACAGCGCATTTGCATGCCCATCTGATAACGGCCAGGCCCTCCGATAAGCCCCACCTGGGACCTTTGAATGAGAAATAAACAGGAGCTGCTTTGAGGTCATTTGCATCCCCCCCGCCCCCCGCAGTGTGTGGGGGCCCAGGAGGTGGTGGGAGTGGGAGGTGGAGGGAGGGAAGTTTGCATGATCCGGGAAGCAGAACTCCGAGGTCCCGGTTAACCTTGAACTTATTGCTTCCTTATTATTTGCAAAGATAGGAATCCAGTGAGTGCAGGGGGGGCTGGTCTTTGCTCGGGCTCCTCTTCCAGGTCCCGCTTGACCTCTTGGGACCTCAGCCTGCTTGTCTGTAGAACGAGCCAGCGGGCCAGGCCCTCGTTGAGGCCGCGGGCAGTCGCTGAGTGTGTATTGTGTGTCAGGCAGGGTAGGAGACGAAGATACAGCAGGACAAACCAGCTCTCACGCTCAAAGGCGGCTCCCTGTGCAGAGGGAGGCCAGGCAGGGCAGCTCTGGGCGGATGGGACCAGCAGGGATGAGGAGGGAGAGGAGGGAAGGGTTTGCAGGGCAGGGAGCAGCTTTCATTCTGACCTTGGACTGGCCTGCCCGCCCTCCTGGGGACCCGCAGCTGGGGGGACCTGCTGAGAGATGGCGGTGGTCCAGAGGACAGCCAGCACGTCTCCGCCCACAGACCCCTTCTACCAATGCCCTGTCACGCTCTAAATGTCCCCGCCTCTGAGGTCTGGCTGCCTTCTCTCCCTGGCTGTCCCTCCTGTCCCTGGAGCCCTCAAGAGCGTGTCCCGGGAGAGGTGTCCCATGGGCCCTGGTGTTGACGTCACACCAGCCTCAGGCTTGGTGGCCAGGGCGGCGTCTCTGCTCAGACATGGCTCTGGGGTATGACATCCATGTGAAATGCTGGTGTCCCCGTCCGCGCAGGAGAAAATGGAATGTGATTTTTCTGGAGGTGACGTGCGAGTTCATTAATTTTTTCCTGTGCGAGTGGAAGTCTCAGAGTGAAGGGAACAGTGGATGCTGTGAGAGGAGTCCCGGACGAGGGCCTCCCAGCCGAGAGCCCTGGCAGGCGCAGGAGACTGGCCACTCACCAGGCAAGAGCCCAGGACTCAGTGTTCCCATCTGTCAAATGGGCAGATTGGACCAGGCAGGCTCTAGGCCAGAGGTAATCAAACCTTTTAAACAAGGGGCCAGCTCACTGTCCCTCAGACATTCCACACATGCACTGCGGGCCCGGGACGAGTCGGCTGCTAAGCAGGACAGGCAGCGGCGGCAAAAACACCCGGCGGGCCGGATAAATGTTTTCGGCGGCTGCATGAGGCCCGCGGGCCATAGTTTGAGGATCCCTGCTCAAGGCAGACAGCTTGGACGCGTGACCCCGAGACTGGGTCAGCCACCAGGGGAACGTGCTCCTCCATGTAACCGCCTGGGGAGTCAGGCTCCCAGAATCCGGGGGTCTGGGCTGTGGTCCCGCAGCACCAGCCAGATGCGGGGATGGAGCGAGGCCAGTTCTGGCTGCGGGAGTGGTTTTTGTCCCTTTTGAAGGATCTCATTATGCTGAGACTCTGACAAAACCTGCTTAGGGATGTGCAACCACATGCATGTTTTGGGGTGTGCAACCGCATGTATGTTTCAGGGTGTGTAACTGCATGTATGTTTTGGGGTGTACAACTGCACATACGCTTTGGTGTGCACAACAGCATGTATGTTTCGGCGTGTACAGCTGCCCGTATGCTTCGGTGTGCGCAGCCAGGAGTGTCTTGTGTGCGGTGGGGCCTGCGCCGTGGACGCGCCTCTGAAAGCATTGATCACCTGGACCCTCACGTCATTGTCTTTATCGGAGATGCACCAGCTTTGCAGCCCGATCCATGAGACCCCCGTCCCCTCCGCCTGTGAGCACCCCCAGGTGGCTGACGCGGCTCCGCGGGCCCAGCTAATTAAATCAATGGCCCCTCGTAAATTTGAAAACACGTCCTCCACGTCTTTAAATCCCCGAATCCCAGCTGGGAACCCGAGAGGCGTGAAATACACGGCCATCATGTCGCCACCGCGGAGCGGGCCAAGCCGAAGCTCCGTGACGAATGTCCCCGAGACACACACCCACGTCCAGCGGTGCCGTGTGTGCTCCGGGGATCAGACGGCCGCGTAGGGAAAAGCCAGGGCGTTCCGGAAAGTTCACAGAACGGTCTTTGTCTCCACCCGCGAATTTGGGAAGACACCCCACCGAGACGACCGGAGTGACCTGCTCCCGCCTCGAGGCTGGACTGGGCCGGCCTGGCTTCCCAGCAACCTCTGTGGACGGTCCTTCCTGAGAGCCTACTACGCGCCAGGCACGGACCGAGGCGTCAGGGCGGGATGGGACAGGTGGCTGGTCTCTCTCCTCAGGACACAGGACAAGGACAGTGCAGCCCGGGGGGGTGGGGTATCCAGGCTGTGTGCCTGGTGCTGGAAGGACTGCAGGTGAGAGGCCAGCCGAGGGCGGGGCTGGGGGAGGAGGGGACTCTGCAGGGGGAGCAGGGGC
>NW_006284618.1:6876642-6880638 GCF_000327345.1 Myotis davidii | reverse complement strand
TCCCCACAAGGGAGACAGGTGCGGGGGGAGGGGCGCTGGGCCCTGAGTGCCGGCGGCCAGCACGTGCCTCGCATGTCGCTGGGAACGCACGTTATTTCTCAATTTGACACAAGATTGAAGCTGAGACTTTCCGTCCCCTTTGGTTCCCTTGATTCTATTCATTTTCCTTCGTTTTTGTTTTTGTTTTGGGCGGAGATTGCTCCCGGTCCCCTGAGAGCTGTATTTCAGGAAACACTGTGTTCCGGGCGCCCTGACTCCGTCAGAGCAATTATTGTTAGGGGGCAGCTAAGGGACCGGCCGCTCCACACGTGCTGAGGCTGCGGGCCCCTCCCCACCGCACCTGCGGGCCAGGGGCCTGGAGCCGAGCAGGCGGTGACCGAGGGACTGTGAGGTCGCCAGGCAGTGGCGAGCCCCGCGACTCAACACCCGTCGTGCCACGGATGCCAATGCCTGGCAGGACCCGGGGCCCCACCACACCCTGCAAAGTGGGATCTGGGTTCTCACTGATGAGGAGGCAGCAGCCAGGGCAGGTCCCCGGACCCCCGCCCCCGTGAGAAAGGGCGGCAGGACTGGAGCCGGGCCGCACACAGCAGGGAGAGTGACAGGTCACTGGGGCCACAGTCCCCCGACTCCTCTTTCTGGTGGAGCTGGTGGGACCTGGCTCCCCAGAGAAGCAGTCACGGACCCTGCACGCGTGTGGGTGCTACGATGTGCGTCCCCTCAGTTCACGCCACACGCCAGGCTGGGGGCTCAGAAGGCGCGGGGAGCAGAAAGGGCAGTGTCTCCTCTCAGTGGGTCCAAGCACCCACGTTCCCAGACCCACCAGGGAAACAGGATCCACCCAAACGGCTCATTTTATTGTTTAATATATTTTTATTGACTTCAGAGAAGACGGGAGAGGGAGACAGAGAGAAACACCAATGATGAGAGAGAATCATGGATCGGCCGCCTCCGGCACACCCCCCACTGGGGATCAATCCCGCAACCCCGGCCTGTGCCCTGACCTGGAGTCAAACCCTGACCTGGTTTATAGGGTGACGCTCGCCCCTGAGCCACCAGCCGGGCCTGGCCTGCCCTATGACTGCGGACTCTGCTGACCATGTGCTGCGCGGCCTGCGGCCCCCCCTCGCCTTCCCTCTCCATCGGCTGGATTTTGGTGAACAGAAGGGGTAACGCCCTTTGCTTACTCTGGGCTGTGCCCGTCTCAACGCCCGTTCGCTTTCTTTGTTTGTCTTCTCCCTTAAAGCGAAACCTGGCTGAGCTTTGGAGTGACGGGGTCACCCCGGACTCGGGGTCCCTCGGGGCTCAGGTGGGCGGATGCAGGGCGCTTCTCTGCAGGTGACCAGCCCCACCCGGCCCTGCACCCAGAGGCCCGCCGCCCGAGGGGCCCGGCCGCGCAGGGAGGCCGCCTCCTCCTCCGATTCGTCGGGTTCGTCGCTGGCGGAGGCCCAGGAAGGAGGCCTTGATGGCACCTGGCCCTTTCTAGTCGCCGACCAGGGAAATCTGAGAAGCCATTCTCCGAAATGAAACGAAATTGTCGGCGAATCTGTCCCCATCTGGAGGAGAGGGGAAGGTTTGGGGCTCAACAAAGGCTCCTTTGATTTCCGTTAATTAACTACTTTGGACTCAGGGGCCTGGAGTGGCTCGCGTTTGACACACAAAGAATCCGGGGCAAGGATGGTCCTCGCACTCGGGGTGCCGCCCTGGAAAGGGCTCGGTGCGCTTACCTGCAGGGCAAGTCAATTAAGGCAGAGAAAGGGGCAGAGCTGGGCGCCGGGCTCCGGGGACAATGCGCCGATTGTGGCCGGGCCCAGCAACCCGGCGAGAGCAGATGTTAAACAAATATTTTGATGGTTCAGTCCGCCCCAGTGTGAGGCTCCTGTCTTCCTCCCTCGTTCCCTCCAGGGTGGAGATTGTGAAGTTGCCGAGGGTAACCACGTCGGGGAGCGATTGAAACGAGCGACGATGGAGAACTTGGTTTACGTAGTCGCACGAGGGCACCGTTTACTAACACGGGGCGCTCTGGGGCTGCCTCTCCCCGCTCCGTTCTCCTCGGAAGGCCCCTCCATCAGGGGAGAGGTTCCTTGGGCTTTTGTGACAGAGAAGAAGGGGGAGGGGAGAGGGACAGGGGCTGCGGACCAGGGGCTAGAGACAGTATTTGTTAAAATATATTTTTATTGATTTCAGAGAGGGGGAGAGAGAGAAACATCCATGAGGAGAGAGAATCCATGGATCGGCTGCCTCCTGAACACCCCCTACTGGGGATCAAACCCCCAACCCAGGCATGTGTCCTGACCAGGAATCGAGCCATGACCTCCTGGTGCCTAAGTTGACGCTCAGCCACTAAGCCATGCTGGCGGGCCACAATCATTATTTTTTGAAGATCAAACCCCCAACCCAGGCATGTGTCCTGACCAGGAATCGAGCCATGACCTCCTGGTGCCTGGGTTGATGCTCAACCCCTGAGCCACACTGGCAGGGCTCATTATTTTGTTTTTAGTGAAGTGAGTAAAATTTAGGACCTCTATAATAACAAAAGGGTAATATGCTAATTAGACCGGATGTCATTCCAGACGTCCTTCCTCACAAAGCCGGGGCCAGGGGGAAGCCAGCCCAGGTCTGGGTGCCTGCCGGCGGCCGGAGGAGGGAAGCCCGGGTCTCAGGTGCCGGAGGGAAGCCAGTCTCCGCAGCCGGGGGAAGGCAGGCCGACTCTTGCACGAATTTTCGTGCACTGAGCCTCTAGTTTTAAAATCCTTAAGTAGAAATATTCAAAAATGGATAGGACGCCATCGCCCTGTGGCGTCTGAGCGCATCCCAACCTCCTGCTGACCTGGAGTAACCCCTCCTCTTCGTGGTGTTCCGTCCTCCACCTGTGCCGGGGGCGGGCTCCGTGGGACGGGGCGGGCCTGGGTGTTGGTGTGGGGCTCGGGGCCCTGCTGCCGCAGGGAGAGCTCCCCACGTGCCTGTCGAATGGAGGGAGGAGGCACGAGGAAAAGGCAGGCTCTCAGCGCTCTGTTCCGCCTCCACTCGGGGTCCCTGAGAACACGTCCTGAGCAGCTCGGACCTGAAACCCGGTCTCGCGGGTCAGACGCTCAGGAGTCTTCCTCCCTCTCCCGTGCTTTTGACTGTTTTTTTTTTTAAATTTTTTTTATTGATTGATTTGAGGGAGGGAGAGAGAGAGAGAGAGAGAGAGAAACATCGATTTGTTGTCCTACTTATCTATCTGTTCATTGATCGGTTCTAACCAGGGATCGAACCCGCAGCCTGGGCGTAGCAGGACGGCGCTCTGCCCCGCGGAGATTTCCTGCAGGGCCGGCGCTGGGCTGTCTTTAGAGGCTCCCAGGCGGCACCGATCACGGTGTCGGCCGCACGACAGGCTTCCACGTTCGACTTCATCCACGGGGCCTCCTGTGGGGACGGATGGTCCTCGGCTCAGCCTCTGAGCCCGGGGAGGGTGGGCAGCGGCCGGGCGGGGGGTCCAGCTGCTTCAGGTCCCGGGACAGGGCGTTCACGTCTGCTTCATTCCGTGGCTGAGCCTCTGCGCCCCAGCCTCCCCCGTGAGCCGGGAATGCGCTACCTGCTCGGCCTCCTCTGTCTCGGAGGGCGTGTCCCGCGGGGAAAACGCACCTCCCAGCACTGGCCAGGCGGCACCCGCGTGCAAAGCTATGCGTGTCCTCCTGGCTCCGCGTGGCCACCTCGGAGGCCCGGGCACAGCAGTGTATGTGGCCGCGTGCAGAGACGAGCCGCCACGTGTGTTCTCAGAGTCAGCGGCACAGCCGTGTCCGCTGCAGACTCCTTACTTTCCAGTCGCGGGCACTTCACCGGGCATGGACTTGGGCCATGGCCTTGTCCTGGCAAATGTCCGCACCCCGAGAGCCAACCCCCAAGGGGCCGCAAGGACCCTTCTCGCCTCCCAGTCGCAGAGCCGGGGCGGCTGCCGAGGGGCTGAGCTACGACTGTCTCCCGCCAGGACCGCCATGCGGGTGCGGCGTCGCC
>NW_006284618.1:6870287-6874978 GCF_000327345.1 Myotis davidii | reverse complement strand
ACAAACCAAACCAGCAAAACAGAAACAGAATAATAGAAACAGAGAGCAAAGGCAAAGTTACCATAAGGGAGCGGCCTGCTTCCTCGGAGGCCGCCCGGACGGAGAGCGTGTGGATCGATCGGGAAGGGATCGTTGACTTGCATTCCGCCCGTGCGCATCCCTCTGCTCTTCGTCAGAGGGGCCCGCACCGCGGCTCCGGGCACCCTGGCTCCCTCATTGTTGAGCGTGTGGCTGGGCTGCCTCGTCTCGGAGCTTTACTTTCCTCGTCTGTAAAATGAGGGTGGTAATAATAACAGAACCCCCCGGGGGTGCTGGGAGCCTGGTTCAGTGAGATGACGCAGGCTGAATGCCTAGAGCAGTGCTGGCACAGGGGCTGGCCACGTCGGCGTTGGCAGCTGGTGAACCCCATGCCAAAGCCGTCACACTCGTGCCTCAGGCCACCGTTGCACGGGGCACGGCTGTCTCATGGGGCTCGTCCATGTGGAACATGCTGCCCAGTCGAGGGACGTGCCATCAGGTGGGAGCAGTCCTGTCTCGGGGGCTGGGAGGCGATGCTGAGGACCCGTCACCCCTGATCCGAGGACGAAGCTCCCGGACGCACTCTTCCTCCCAAAGCTCATGTGGACCAACCCACCGGGCAGGTGTGAGCGCCTGCCCCTTCCAGCTCGGTCCGCACGGGCACCAGCCTGCCCCTCCCCGAGACTCTCCGCCCACAAGCGTCACCGCTCCATGCAGAGCCGTCTTCTTCCACGGACAGAGTCCCCCTTTGTCTGCGGGGTTCACGTGAATTCTAGCCTCTTATGGGGCCGTTCTCGCTCCTTCCACCCTGCAGATCTGGGAGCCACCTTCACGCCCACACAGTGTGCTCCCAGCCACGCAGGCAGATTTGCACAGGAAAGACCTGGCCCTGGCCCGGCCGGCGAGGCTCAGGGGTTGAGCGTCGACCTATGAACCAGGAGGTCACGGTTCAATTCCCGGTCAGGGCACAGGCCCGCGTTGCAGGTTCGAGCCCCAGTGTGGGGTGTGTAGGATGCAGATGATCCATGATTCTCTCTCATCATTGATGTTTCCATCTCTCTCTCTCCCTCTCCCTTCCTCTCTGAAATCCATCTATAATAATGAAAGTGTAATATGCTAATTAGACCGGACGTCCCTCCGGACGAAGCTGGGGCTGTGAGGGTAGCCCAGGTCCCGGGTGCTGAGGAAAGCCGGTGCCGGCAGCGGGAGAAGGGAGGCCTGCATCGGGCCTCTAGTGAAATATATTCAAAAAAGGAAAGGAAAAGACCAGGCCGGGGGGCTCAGGCCTCCCCCTCCCAGCCCGAGAAGGCGGCCTCCTGGGGAATCAGACACCCCCAAGCCCACAGGCCCCAAAGCCTTCACACGTGGCTTCCTGCGGGCACGGGTTCCGACCTGCGGAGCACCTACGTCCGCCAGGAGCGGGGAGGGCAGGAGGGGTCGGCATTCTTCCCTTAGGACCGGTCCCGGGAAGCCCACGGGAGATTGTGTGGCGGCGTTGACACTTACATTAACATTCAGATTCTATTTCTCCTGGAACTGGTCTCCGGGGGCTTCCGGTCTGTGGAGGAAAGAGACGTGCCTGGCAGAGGGAAACGAGCGTTTCTGGGCGAGAGGCGAGCGGTCCGGGCGCAGTCCCTCCCCGGGGAGCGCAGCGCTGTGGCCGGCAGCTGTTCTGTGAGGTGTTTCCTGACCCACTTTCCGGACCGCGACTAGAAGCTTCCCCACCGTTCCGCCTGCCACAGGGCCAGGGCAGGCCTGCAGAGGCCGGTGGCGGCCGAGAGAAGGGAGCCGTGCGTGCTAAGTGGGCATCCTTTCAGCATAAATGCATGGTAAGCGGCTGTGCCAGGTTCACCTTTGTAGCGACATCAAAGCCAAATGCAGGGAAGATGCGCTGTGAAAGTAAGACAGGCCGAAGGGTCAGGCACACCATCTCCGTCCTGGGAGACGAGCCACCTGCCCCGTCTCGTGTGCGATGTGAAAGAATGAACAGCTTTTTATTCTGTGCCAGAGTCCTGAACTCTCTCAGCTACAACACGGCCGCTTTCCAACCACGTTGGACTCACAGTGAATTCAAAGGTTCTTTGTGCTGGGCCTGCGGACCTCTGAGTTCCTGGCCTTCTGTGTCCTTGGGGCGTTGGGCACGTCACTGATGATTCTTCGCCTCAGTCTCCTCATCTGTGAAATGGGCAGAGCAGTGGCTGCCTTGCAGGGACATGGAGGGATGTGTGTAAACGCTCAGGGTGGAATTCTCTCTTACCCTCCTTCATGTTTCCGAGGGGTCGTTCAAGAAGGCGACCTGTTTTCCCAACGTGACGTCCTCTGTAGCCAAACACTTGGCAGATATGATGTCCGTGGATTCTCACAAAACCCCCGAGAGGCGGGTGTTGAACATGATCCCTGCTTAGAGATGAGGAAACCAAGAAGGGAGTGGTCAAGGCATTCCAAGGGCAGAACCAGATCTGGCTGATGCCAGAAGCTCGGCGTTTAAGGGCTCCGTGGTCCTGCTTCTCCTGTTTCCTGCAGTGGGACCACCCAGCGAGCCGGCATGAGCTGGAGCACAGGGCCGCAGCCCCAACGGAGCCAGCCCTCCACAGAGCACGGTGTGTGTGTGTGTGTGTGTGTGTGTGTGTGTGTGTGTGTTGGGGGGTTCCTCGAGGATCTGAGGGAACGGGAGAGTTTGAATGTGCTCCCAGGTGCCCCCGGAGGAGCGTATGTCAAATACAGGCGTGGGAAACGCAGGCAGACCCCCCCACCCCCCAATCAGAAGCTCTGCGGGGCCCGGGCACGCTATGAACAAGCCCCGTGTGCCCAACCCTGTGAAGTGCCCACAGGCAGCCATCGACCTTCTTCCTCAGGACCAGGCCTGGCTTGTTCAGGTGCCCACCCCTCTGGACAAAATGAAGGGCGAACCCACCCAGAAGACCTGGGCTCAGGCCAGCTCCACCCAGGCCTGTGCCCAGCCTCTTCTCCTGACCTCCTGCCGGGCCGAAGCCGGGGCCCTGGCCCTGCTGCTCCTGTTGCCCCCCTGGCTGTGAGCACACCTGTTCCTGTGTCCAGGGTCCCAAGCTGAGGTGGTGGCCATGGCTCAGCTTGGGCAGGGCTGGGGGCCACGTCCCAGCCCCATCTGTGCTCCAATGAGCCAACCTGGCCAGCATCTGTTTAGTTGATTGCGGTCCCACCTGTAACCTCATTAAAAATGAGAGTTGTCCTGCCCGGCTGGTGTGGCTCAGAGGTTGAGCACCAACTTAGGAACCAGGAGGTCAGGGTGCGATTCCAGGTCAGGGCACAGGCCCAGGTTGCAGGCTCCATCCCCAGTGTGGGGCGTGCAAGAGGCAGCCGATCCATGATTCTCTCTCATCATTGATGTTTCTGTCTCTCTCTCCCTCTCCTTTCCTCTCTGAAATCAATACAAATATATTACAAATAAATAAACAAACGCAAGCTGTCCTACGGGGACAAGGCAGTCCCGGGATCCATGCAGTGGCCACGCGGGAGCCACGGCCGAGTGGCCGCCAGGTGTCCAGCTGGTAGAAACGGGAGCACAGCTTCATCCTCAGGCCTGGAAACCGTGTGAGCTGGTGCCGGTGGCGGGAGGAGGGGAGAACGGCTCTGACTGATGAAGGGGCAGCTGGCCTGGGGCTGGACAGGGTGTCCAGGGCATTGAAGGGGGCAGCGCGTCAGGGCCATGGCAGATAAGGTCTGACCTCGGTCAGGGTCAGCAGCCCGAGCTGTGCTCGACCCCCCGGCCTCCATCTGTGGTCCACCGGGCAGAACGGGGCGGGGGGGCTGCCTGACTCCCGCCGACCATGCCACCGACGCTCGCGATGCACATGCCCGTGTTCGCGGCCTGGAGCGAGCCGTCCAGCTGCCGGTGCTTCCCACGGAGTCCACGGCGTGTTGCTGGCGGGAGGAAACACGCCCGCTCTCACGGCGGCTTCCTGCTCCGTCAGCCACAGGGAATCAGCCGGGTCAAGTGATGTAGATTGGATCTCACTGTGAACCGCAGGCACCGCCGCTCTCCTGCCACCGGAGAACCTGGGGCCCCGGTGACCCCCCGCTGAACCGGGGCGGGTGCGGCAGGTGCAGCTCAGGGGCTGAATGTGACTGTCCTCCCGTCTTTGTCCCTCTGAGAACCGCTGGGAGCGCTTGGAACCGAATCCGCCCCGGCTCCCTCGCGTCTCACCGTTACCTGTGTGAGCGGAGAGAAAGGGGGAATTGAGAGAGAGATGGGGAGCGGGAGGAGGAGGGGTGGAGGGGAGTGGCTGGGAGGGGCAGGTTCCCCGAGGTGCGGGGAGGCCCAGGGGGTCCCTCACAGGCAGACTTTGGCCCAGGAGCCTCTCCCTCGGTGCCCGGCACAGAGCAGATGCTCAGTTAACAGCTGCTGCCGATGGTCTCCCCGCCCTGCGCTCCCCTGGACGGGGCGGAGGGACGAGAGGTGCTGGTGGGCCTCCAGCCCAGCCCATGTGCGGGGAGGAGGTGGACGGGTGGGGTCACTTTTATGAGAACGGCTGGTGGTCGGGGTGTGGCCGTGTCAGGGAGTGTGACTGCTGTGGGCCGTGGACTGGCCTGGAACCCAGTCTCTTCCTGGGCCACCGTGCTTCGTGGCTCACACGCGGCTGTCCCTGGCGAGGATGCCCGCGCTCGGTCTGGCTGCCCAGCTTCAGAGGGGGCGG
>NW_006284618.1:6867761-6870231 GCF_000327345.1 Myotis davidii | reverse complement strand
GCGAGCGCATGGCCCGGTGGGGAGTGCGGGGGTGGGAAGGGTGGGGGAGTAGGATGTGCCGCGGGGGCTGCGAGGCACCACTAAGTGGACACGGACCGTGGTCCCCACGTCCAGCCCCTCCCTGGTCCCATCCTCCCCCCCAGAAGGCCACTCGCCAGAAACTGCTCCGGCGGCCCCTGCGGCCTCTGCTGTGACTCTCGGAGGCTGAGTCCCGTCACTGACATGACGGACAGTTTAAAGCGGGCAGACGTGCCGCGGCCGCCACGGAGGGAGCGGCGGGCGGATGACACATCCTAAGTGGCAGGTAATCCTCGTCTCAGCCTCCTCGCTGGCCCGCGCGGCTTAGGGTAACCGATACCCCTGTGAATGCCACGGCGGCCGATCGAGTTACCCGCCGCCTCCTTCCTGCTCCTCTCCTGATGGAATGCGCGCAGATAAAGGCCTGGAAGGGCGCCCAGCCGAGGCCGCTCGCAGGGACATTTGACTTCCCCTGAGCTGTGGCGATACCGCCCTGCGACTCCCCCAACATTTCACCCAACGAGGCCCCGGCGCCCGCACACCTGTCGGCAGTCACGGCCGTGGCGGGGGAGGGAGAGTCCCGGGAGCACATGGCTCCCTATTGTGGCCTCAGCCTTTGAGGCCAGGGTCAGCGCCCCCCTGACTTGTGGGGAATTTCACCGTCGAAGCGCTCACTTTCCCACCAGGATTAAGAGCTGCTCTGGGCTCCCTGCTGCTGCTGCTGCTGCTGACACGCGGGGTGGAGCCCAGGGCTCAGGGGCTTCCCTCAGTCCTTGGCGAGCTCGTCCCTGAATCCCGGCCCCTCGGCCAGGGACGGGAAGGCAGCCGGTGGAGCAGACAGAGCCCTGGGTCGTGTCCCTGAAACCTGGCCCGAGCCTTGGACAGAGCCGCCAGCTGGCTGGGGGTGACCTTGACTCTGCCCTCTCGGCCGTCTGTAACAGGGAGCTCATGAACCTCGCTCGGCTCAGAGGAGCCACTTTATAAACGGAACGACTGGGCGCCCGTTAGACCTGGACGTCAGGTAAACAAGGCAGGTCTGTTTAACGGAAGTGCCCGCGCACCATCCGACATGCTCAGCTGAAACCATCTGCTGTTTATTGAAATGCAAATTTAACTCGGCGCCTGCACTTGACCTGCCAGCGGCTTCGTGCCGCTTCCACTCATGTCGTTTCTGAATCCGCACGAGGAGGCGCACGGTGTGGGTCTGATAGCCGAGCAGCTAATGGGAGCTATACGCTAAAGGCAGGTGTGAGATGCCTAGATCATTCTGGAAAGTTACCCTCCCCGACCGGCGCTCATGCCCAAACCCGTGTCTTTTGTTACAGTGTTCAGCAACTGCATCTCCTGGTGCCCAGTGGAGCCCCTGGTACCACGTAGATCTGAGAGAGTGCTGGTTGGATGAATGAATACGGAATGGGTGAATGAATGGATGAACATGAATGAATGCATGCCAGATGAATGAATGACCGGATGCTGAATGGATAAATGAATGCATGCTGAACGAATGAATGCATGCTGAACAGATGACCGAATGCTGAATGTATGAATGAACAAATGCTGGATGGATGAATATGGAATGAATGAATGAATGAATGACCGAATGCTGAATGGGTAAATGAATGCATGCTGAACGGATGAACGAATGAATGAATGAATGAACGAATGTTGGATGGATGAATATGGAATGAACGAATGTTGAACGGATGAACGAATGAATGAATGAATGAATGCTGGATGGATGAATATGGAATGAATGAATGCTGAATGAATGGCTCCAACTCAATCACATGGCACCCTTTCCACCTTGGTTTGACCTCCATGTGGTAGGTGCTCTCCCAGGACCGCGGGGTCTTTCCCACACGTGCCCATCCTTCCCAGGCCCCTCAGGTGGTTGCCTTCCGGGCACCATTCCCTTCGGGCAGAGGCCGCATGCACAGTGGGCACTGGAGCCAGACTGACCGGGCCGCTCCCTCTCCCACCGCACTTCCCACGGCCGCACCGAGCCTGAAATACGGGCGCGCACCCTCCCGGCTCCGCCAGCGACTCAATTCCAGGATAAAGGTCACTGTGAGCTTCAGTGGTTTGAGCTAGTAAAGATTTTTATAAAAACTCACTGTCTTGATTTGTGTGCAAGTACTTTAAAGTCCCCATATTTCTCCGGTGAACTTTGCTGGCTGCAGCCATTTCAGCCGCGATCGGCCTGGATTGGTTCTGCTTATGCAGAGCCATCAATTACGGGCTGGCTGCAGCCCCCAGGCCGCGCGGCGCCCCGGGCGAGCTGATTTATCTGACATTTAATAAGGAGCTTTCGAAGCTGCGGCCCATGAGGAGCGCGGGCCGGTGAGTGTGAGTCCCAGTCCCAGCTGCTCAGGAATCTCCCTTCCGCCTCCTCTGCCGGCCGTGGGCCTGGGTGCCGGACCCTCTGTCCTGCCTGCCCGGCCTTTGCTGGCCC
>NW_006284618.1:6864712-6864934 GCF_000327345.1 Myotis davidii | reverse complement strand
ATTTCTGTCTTTCTGCTCCACCCAGCTGTGAGCTGGGTGAGGGGCGAATGCTTTCTTCACCTGGACCAGGGCTTGGCACATAGTAGATGCTGGATGGATGAATATGGAATGAATGAATGAATGAATGACCGAATGCTGAATGGGTAAATGAATGCATGCTGAACGGATGAACGAATGAATGAATGAATGAACGAATGTTGGATGGATGAATATGGAATGATG
>NW_006284618.1:6859698-6863637 GCF_000327345.1 Myotis davidii | reverse complement strand
GGAAATCACAGGGAGAATTCCACGCTTTGCCGGAAGCAGAGAAAGTCTGGAATTGCGAGAAAGGACCAGAAGCTCTGTTGCAGGATGAAGCTCCAATCAACAAATCATGATGGAATGCCAGTTCCGTGCCCGCCAGGGTGCTGGGCACGGGTGTGATGAGACGAGGTCCCTGCCAGAAGGGGTGCATGGGGGCGGGGGTTGGGGGGAGAGTGGACAGGTTCGCGAATAACTGGAGTCCCAGGGGATGGAGCCCAGTGCTCAGTGTAAACAGCACGTAAGCCAGTTGGGACCGGAGGGAGTGAGATTCCTTTTGGCCGGGCTCTGGGCCAGGCCGTGAGCGCGCCCTTGATGGGGAGGGGGGGTGGCAGGGTGTGGGGGACTGCGGGCAGGACTCTGCTGCTCAAGGGGCGCCTTCACCATTTCCGTCCTGCTCGTAGGGGAGTTCCCCAGTGAACATGGGACTTAGGACTCGCTGCTCTCGGAACAAACGCCTTCACTTTCAAGGTCACACATTCCCGATGGCCGTGCGGGTCTGGGAGATCGTCTGGTTTCCTCTTCCTTCCTGGCCTGTGGCATCTGCTGAGCGATGTAGGTCCCGGGAGCCTGTCCCTCGGACCTTGGTTAGCAAGCGGTTGCGCGTCACGTACAGAGCCGGGCCCAGCCACACGCTGTTTCCCGCAGCTGCGCCTGCGGGATGTGGCTGGCGGGGCTTTAGGAGCCTCCCAGCTCCGGGTGCGGGTGGTGGGGGTTAACAGGCCTTCAGTGCTCACGTGGGACTTAAGAATCACCCGCTTCCCTTCTGCTGATGAGAAAAGGCAGGTCCGCCCCAGGCCCGGGACCTGGGACAGAGGGCTGCACCCACGCCCACTGAGCGGCCTCCCGGCCTCTCCGCCTAATTTTCTGTTCGTCTCTCAAGTGCTTTTATTGTATTTTTTATTGCATTTATTGGGGTGACATTGGTTAGTAAAATTATGTAGGTTTCAGGGCTACAGTTCTACCCGACATCATCGGTGTATTGCATGGTGTTCACCACCCCCAGTCAAGTCTCCGTCCATCTCCATTTACCACCTTCACCCTCCCCCACCTGCCCCACCCCCTCCCTCTGGCCACCACCTCGCCGTTGTCTGTGTCCCCGCGTCTTGCGTTTGTTCTTTGCTCGATCCCTTCGCCCTTCTCCGCCTTCTCCGTATGGGAGAGCAGCTCTCGGCAGGGGGTGCCGCTTAGCAAAGGGGCCCGACCCCAGGTCGGGGCCATGGAAGTGAGGTCCCCCTTTGGCTTTTTGGAGTTTGCCTTCTTCGTCGCAGCGACCCTGGACATTCCATGAACGGTCGGGTGGCGTGGCCATACCCCCGAGTCCACGCCAGGACTGGGCCTCTTGTACCCGGATTTCGCTTTGATAGCCGAGGATAGGGTCCCAACCTTTTCCTAGGAAGGCAGGTACTAAATATGCGAGGCGTCGTGGGCCAGATGGCTCTGGTGTGACTGCCCAGCTCCAAGGGTGTAGCCACGGCCAAAATGTCAACCAAGGAGCAAGACAGTGGTCCGATGGAACTTCATTAATAAACACGGCAGAAAGCTGGATTCAGCCCACCGGCCAGGCTTGGAATGAGCCCCTGCTGTTACCGCAGGTGCGTCTTCCCTGGCTGGCTGGCCATCTCTGTGGCCTGCAGGCTCCGGGCAGGGGCGAGAGCCCTGGACTTGCCTTCCTCTCTCCTTTGTTTGAGCAGTGACGGGAAAGGTCTTGGAACTTTCTTTAGCCTCTAGCAGCTTGCTCAGTATTTTCTATGCCTTGTAGCCCAGGTAACTGTCCCAGGTAATTCTACAAAGAACCCCTCCTCACTACCGCTGGGAGAAACATGCCAGGATGGGCTCTGGTTATCTGGTCTCCCCCACACCTGATGGTGGTGGTGATGATGGTGATGGTAATGATAATGGTGATGATGGTGGTGATGATCATGGTGATGGTGATGGTGATGGGGATGGTGATGGTGATGGTGATGGGGATGGGGATGGTGATGGTGATGGTGATGGGGATGGGGATGGTGATGGTGATGGTGATGGGGATGGGGATGGTGATGGTGATGGTGATGGGGATGGGGATGGTGATGGTGATGGTGATGGGGATGGGGATGGTGATGGTGATGGTGATGGGGATGGGGATGGTGATGGTGATGGTGATGGTGATGGTGATGGGGCTGGGGAGGGTGATGGTGGTGATGATGGTGGTGGTGGTGTTGATGAAGATGGTGATAATAGTGATGGTGGTGATGATGACGGTAATGATGATGGTGATGATGGGGATGATGGTGGTGATGATGGTGATGATGGTGATGATGGTGGTGGTGGTGATGGGGATGGTGGTGATGATGATGGGGATGATGGGGATGATGGTGGTGGTGGTAATGGTGATGGTGATGGTGGTGATGATGATGGGGATGATGATGGGGATGATGGTGATGATGGTGGTGATGATGATGGGGATGGTGGTGGTGATGATGATGGGGATGACAATGATGAAAATACAGGCCCTGTGTCCAGCCCCTTGCATACAGTAGCTCTTTTAAGTTGAGGGCCTCAGTACCTCTGGGAAGTCCCCAGCATTATTCCTGGGGACACCTCGAGTCATTAGCCTTTCATGCTTCCTGCCAGGTCCCTGTTTCTCAGAGCCTGGCCTGCGTACCGGCTTGGTCTGTGGCAGGATTCCCCGGGGTCGTTTTTAAGTGTGTTTCCCTGCCCTGGTGAATGATGGGCTGGTGGCGACCGGCTTTGCAAAGCCCCGTCCCCCTTGGCTGCGGCTCCTCGGTGGGGGAGCCCTGCCCACGCGCCCCGTGGCTTCATCGGCAAAGATGCCTCGTCCCCTTCGCCGCCCGCGCTTCGAGCCGCCAGTTCTTCATGTCCCGTGTGGGCCTCCCGCGGGAGCGCAGATCTCTCACCGCGTGACCTTGACGGCGCCTCCCTCTAAAACCGAGCCCCACGCGCAGGCTCGGCCCGGCCTCGGGGCAGCCCAGCCGCCGCACAGGAAACACCGGCTGTTTGAACGATGGCGAAACAGCGTGTAAATTGCCGCACTTTGCCACCGAGGCCTCTGGGAACACGGGCTGGCCGTCCGGCTGTCCCGCAGAGGGTGAGCACCAAGCCCTGGCGTCCGCAGAGGCCGGTGGCATCCAGGGCCCCGAGGCCCTCACCCGGCCCCAGGACAACTGCTCTCCCTCCAGAAAGCCCAGGGGGAAGGGGCCTGGAGGGCGGTGTGCAGGGGAGGGGAGGGCTGGGGGCAGACAGGGGCTCCGGTCTGGAGGTCCCAGACAGCGGGCAGGAGGAGCTCAGGCTGTGACCACAGCGCGGCGGAGCCGGGAGGCCACACGAGCCCTGGCCGCCACCAGGTGTGTGCGGAGCACGTGGAATCACAACGGATCCAAGCGCGGTCGGCGTGGCTCAGTGGCAAACACGGACCATGACCCAGGAGGTCACGGTTCGAGTCCCGGTCAGGACATACGCAGAGATTACAGCTTGGTCCCCAGTAGGGGGCGTGCAGGGGGCGGCCAGTCAGCGATTCTCTCTCATCGTGGGTGTTTCTCTCTCTCCCTCTCCCTTCCGCTCTGAATTAATTTATAAGAAGGACCCGGCGGACCGCTGGCATGGGCTCCTTCCCAGCCCCCTGGCCGCCCTCTGAAAGCGCCTCCCAGCCAGGCCCCGGCGCCCCACGGGCTCTCCCTGTGCCCACCCAGCAGTGGCCGAGCAGAGGAGCCCAGCTGGACGCAGGCCCTTCGGCCTCGTTTCTCCAAGTGCCACCGCCCGCGACCACCTTCCTCCTGAAAGGCCGCCCCCTCCAGGAAGGCCGGGCCGGGCCGGAGCTGCTCCCCGGGGTCTGTGGTGGCCCTGGCCCGGCCTTGCTCAGTTCCACAGGCACGAATGTGGCTGCGTGTTCACTGCCCTTCCGGC
>NW_006284618.1:6858984-6859622 GCF_000327345.1 Myotis davidii | reverse complement strand
CTGTCTCCTCTCACAGGGTCTCCACAGGCAGCAGCGAGGGGGGCAGGGCCCTCGGATTCGCCAGGTGGTCCCCGGGCGTCCGGCTCCTGCCCTGAAAACCCAGCTCAGGGCCCGAATCTTCACCAGACCAGGGAGGCTCACTCTCGTTCCAGCAGCCAGGGCTCATCTTGCTCGTGTGGCTCAGTGGATAGAGCATCGGCCTGCGGACCCAAGGGTCCCGGGCTTGATTCCGGTCAAGGGCACAGACCTTGGTTGCAGGCTCCTCCCCGGCCCGGGCCCTGGTCGGGGCTCGTGCAGGAGGCACCCAGGCAATGTGTCTCTCACCGATGTTTCTCTCTGCCCCTCTCCCTCCCACTTGCCCTAAGAATCAATGGAAAATCCTCGGGGGCGGATTGAGAAATAAATAAGTACAGTCGGGGCTCATCTCCGGACCTCATGCACCTGGGACTCCCGGGCTTCTCTTCTCAGCCCCCTCCCCTCCAAGAGCTTCCTGCTTCCCAAGCCCCCGACTCTAACCCTCGGCCTGCAGGTCCCAGCCGGGCGGGGGTCACTGGGGACTCGGGAACCCGCCCCAGCAGGGGCCTCTCTTGAAGGGACCTCCAGGAACGCATAAAGTATCCGTTTAGCTGCCAAAGGCC
>NW_006284618.1:6857746-6858838 GCF_000327345.1 Myotis davidii | reverse complement strand
CCGGCCGCGCCCGCCCCCGGCCCCTGACAGCGCGGTGACGGGCGGGACGCGCAGCCATGAAGCCGGCCTCTGTCTCCGGCGCACGCCGGCGAGAGCCACAGTAATTAATTTGATAAATATATTAATTATGAATCGAGTTGACAGTACAATCAGATTGTCAGCCGTCCAGCCGGCCTCTGGTGAGACCCCGCGATGAAGTGGTTGGGTTTCAGGCCTGTCATCCGCGGGCGGGCGGGCGGCCGTCCCGCGCCCATTCGCTGTAATTTCCTGCGCATCGTAATTAAATGGGAGCTTCTGATGGAAGTGACTCCTCAGACTTAATCTCCCCGCCGGGGGAGGGGACAAAAGCCCTTTGTTTCAGGGGCTGGTGCTCGAAGAAGCAGTTCCCAGCCCCTCCTCTACGGGCACCTATCTGGTCCCCAAAGCAGGGGAGGCCGCGCAGAGGACCCAGCTGGGCGGACGTCAGAGCCATGTGGGAGCCACGCTGGGGGGTGGAGGACCCAGGTCGCTGGGGCTGGGGGCCCTGCTCGTCCGCTCCGCTGCCTCTGCGTCCGCGGGCAGATCACTCCCACCTATGGACTCGTTTCTTTCTTTTTTAAAACACATTTTTATTGATGTCAGAGAGGAAGGGAGAGGGAGAGACATCAACGATGAGAGAGAATCACGGATCGGCTGCCTCCTGCACGCCCCCCACTGGGGATCCAGCCCCCAACCAGGGCCTGTGCCCTGACCGGGAATCGAACCCTGACCTCCTGGTTCCGAGGTCGACGCTCACCACTGAGCCACGCCGGCCGGGCTCTGCTTGTTTCTTTTACTTAAAAAAAGTAAAGATTGGCGGCCTGGCCAGTGTGCGCAGTGGTTAGAGCATTAACCCCAAGGTTGCAGGTTCAACCCCCGTCCCCGAGTTGGGGGAGGCGGCCACTGGAGCTCTCGCTCTTGCTCCCTCCCTTCCACGCTCTCTAAAAGACAAACAAATAAAGATCCACGGAAAAGCTATTCTCAGGTGAGGATTAAAAAAAAGGTAAAAATTGGCCCAAATAACTACGCAGCCCCTTCCAGTCCCCGAAAGATCTCTGGGCTGTGGACAGAGCA
>NW_006284618.1:6834564-6838455 GCF_000327345.1 Myotis davidii | reverse complement strand
GGGGGGCAGTGTCAGCTGTGTTCTGCAGGCAGGCCATTCCCAGAGTCCCTTGCCAGCACTTTTTTCCCCCTTTTGATGAAATTAATTATGAACACTGCCCGGGGTCATTTGACTCCGGAGATACATGTCAAGATAAAATATTTCAGAAACACTTACATTTAATAATTTAATGCGGTGGCTCGCATGTGGGTGCAGCAGAGGGAATTATTGGTAATTGCAAATTTTAAAGAGGCAGAAGGAAGTAGCGTGTGGGGGACCCCGGGACGCCGCCAGGAAGGCCCCGAGGCCCGATTTGGGGTGAGGAGCGATGTCACGTGTGTGCCTCGTAGGGAAATCACCTCCTGAGACCTGAGGGGTTACGGAGTCCCCCTGGGTGGGGCCCCCAGCAAGGGCAGAGAGGGGGCCAGCTGGTCCTGGGGGAGGCTGTCCTCAGCCGTGGGGTCTGAGGTCTGAGACGCAGGGAGGCCAAGGGCTGACCCAGGCCACACAGCTGAGGAGCAGGCCCCCCGAGACGCTCGGCCTCCCAGGCCGGTGCCCCCAACCGGGGTCTCCATGGAAAGAACAGCAGCGTGAGTCCCCGTCCAGCTGCCACTTGCCGGCCATGCCTCAGTTTCTTTATCTGTAAAATGGGCCAGTAAACCACCTACTTCCGACCTGATGTGAAGATGACGTGAAACGAGGCCTGTGAGGTGCTTCCCAGAGCAGCTGGGCACAGTGGGGGCTGAGCAGTCTCGCTGGGGCACGCACCCGGCCTCGGCCATCGCTACTGCACGAGGCCCTGGCCGGTAGCTCAGCGGTTAGAGCATTGGCCTGCGCACCAAAGGGGTGTGGGTTCGATTCCCAGTCAAGGGCACATACCTGGGTTGCAGGTTTGATCCCAGGCCCCAGTCAGGGCCCGTGAAGAAGGCAACGAATCAATGTGTCTCTCTCCCATCGATGTTTCTCCCCCCCCCCCCCCCCACTCCATTCTCTGTAAAAAACAACAGGAAAATATCCCCAGGTGAGGATGCACCAGAGATGATTTCTCTGCGCGCAGCATAATGAAAGGCTGCAGGACAGCCGGCCCCGAGGTCCGAGGCCACCCCTGTCGGAGCCCTTCTGCCCCCCGGCTCCCCTCACGCTCTCCCCCTTCACGGCCACGCACGCACGTGACTGTGCCGCCCACGGGTGGACCGCGTGAGATGCTGCTTCCCTCGGAGACCCAGGCATCGCCTGGAGGACTGTTTCCCTCTGCCACCTGAGATCACGGCCCCACTCTGAGCCGAGCCTGGGGCCCAGCAGCGATGGGGGCCCTGGTTCCCGAGGGGAGGCCCCTGTGGGGTCCCCACTTGTGAGGCGGCAGCCACTGAGGCCGCAGTGCAGGAACACACCTGCTAACCGAGCCTCTTCGCGTCCCGGAGGCAAAGCCCTCTGACCGAGACCCGAGGCCGGACGGAGGAGAAGGGGCTCACTCCGGGCGGCTGTTTCTACGCCTGTTTCTCTCCAGCAAACGCCCACTTGTCCCCCGAAGGCCCAGCGTGCGGCCCTTCAGGACTTTTCAAGGGAAGCTCAAGTGCTTGGAGCACAAGCGGAGGTGAATACCCTCCTGGGCTCAGCCTCGAGTCTGTGTTTAACAGGCTCCATTATGTTCCAAAGAGGAGGCGCGATTGCTCCTGGGAGAGAAAACAGTGAGACCAAGACGGGCGTTGTCTGCTCTCCCTCGCCCAGAGCCAGAGCGTCATTATAGCCCCGGAAGATGGGCTGGACGCGGCTTCGTTTTGTTCCAGGAGCGATGGGGAGTGGCCGCACAGTGATGCGGGGAGCAGGCGGAGGGATCGTCCGGCCGGGTCCCCGTCAAGGAAACGTGCCGATGGGAGGGAGTTTTTTTTTTTTAATATATTTTATTGATTTTTTACAGAGAGGAAGAGAGAGAGATAGAGTTAGAAACATCGATGAGAGAGAAACATCGATCAGCTGCCTCCTGCACATCTCCTACTGGGGATGTGCCTGCAACCCAGGTACATGCCCTTGACCGGAATCGAACCCGGGACCCTCCAGTCCACAGGCCGAGGCTCTATCCACTGAGCCAAATCGGTTTCGGCAGGGAGGGAGTTTTAACTTGGCCTGAGCTGGCGGTGCCTGGAGCGTCCGAGCGGGAACTGTCGCCCTTTGTGCTGGCAGGTGCCCTGCCCCGAGCCGGGAGGAATGACAGCCGCGCAGAGCGCTTTGATGTGACTCCCCGAGGGCCTCGCGGGGCCGGCAGGCCGTTGACACGGGTTTTCATCCCCGGGCGGCGGCCGAGCGGGCGCTTGGAGAGGAAGACGGCACCTGGGAGAGAGGGCCGACCCGACTGCGTCCCAGAGCCCACATGCCCGCTACCGGCTCAGGACCGGCTTGGAGCGCCCGGCGGGAGTACGGAGGGCGGCCCCCGCTTGGGGGGTCCGTGTGCCAGGGAGCCTTTCTGATGGGCCGGGCCGCGGTGGCTGACAGTGGCACGTGAGGCGTGGGGTCACCTGCAGGCGGCGACTTGAAAGGGAACAGGACTCTGGAAGCGAATAGATGGCCCCTCTTGGCTCAGCTGCCTGCCCCGCGGGGCCTTGGTCTCCCCACCTGCAAGGCCAGCGGTCGGGGGGTGGGGCAGGGGCGCTAGGTGATGTCTCGGGGCCTCTTTGCCTTGTCCAAGATGAGGTCGCCACCCCGGCCCCTGTGCTGGGGACAGGCCACGTGCAGGACCAGCACCTGCCCCTCCTCCCAGGCCCCCTCGCTTCCTGTGTGATGGGGGGGCGAGCTGGAGGGAGGGGGGCAGAGATTACAGGGGTTCCTAAGACCGCAGCAGAGGTCAGAGGTCGTGCTGCTGGCAGGGGTGGGGGTGGGGGCTGGGGCTCTCTCTCATCTCTCCGCGCGGGAAGAGAGAAGGTGCTGGGGAGAAGGCCAGCCCCAGGCCCCCGCCCGCCCTGTGCCCCTGTGGGCCGTCCTCCCAGCGCCCTGCTGCCTGGGCCGCCAGGACTCCGGGCTGGGCGGTTCGCTGCGGGACCCCTTCCTCCGCGAGGACGCAGGCCCCCGAACACCACCCCCAGGACCCTCTCAGCCGGGGGTCCACTGACCCTAATTCTAACCACACGCCATCCCAGACCCTGAAGACACCGAGGCCCAGGGGCCCGCATGAGCTCCGTATGACGGGGCCGTGGCTCAGCCGGCCCAGGAGGCGTTGCCTGCCTTGCCCGGCCCCTTGGGTTAGTACGTAGCGATTTTCGTGGCATGGAAACCGCCAGCTACGGACAGTGTCTGTGATGGGGAGGGACGCGGGCTCCACCCAAGAAGGGCTCAGCTCCCCCAGAACAACCCTTTGCTGTTCTTCGCGGACATTCTTCTGCGTTAGCCGGGCCCCAAAGCCAACACTCCTGTGGCTCCTCCCCGACACCCTCGAACAGACCCCCCTGTGACCGAATGCAGGCAGCAGTTCTGTCCCCCTCGCGCCCCGCAAGTCCTCCAGGGAGCAGCGTGCGTGTGACGTGAGCTGCGAGGTGCCCGGGAGCTCCTGTCACAGGACATGTTGGAGACGCCGCCGGTGCCCGGGGGCAGGGAGTAGTCCTTGGGGCTGAGAGGTCCAATAAGGGGCCGTGCAGCCGCGGGCACCATGTACAGGAGGATGTGCCACCGCATGAGACATGTGTGCAGGGCGCTGCACCGTAGCATGTAGCATGTGCCCGGCTTTTGTGAATGAGGCGCGGTCGGCTGAACGGGGGTGCAGTGAACTAGCCAGTCTGGGGGGCGGGGGGCAAAGCCCGGGCTCCCTTAGCGGTGAGACGGCTGCGACTCCTCTCTTCTTCGTCTCTTCCTCGCGTTCTTGTGTGATGAGAAAGGAAGTCGTAGAAAGGTGCAGAGGGAGGGAGCGCCTTCCTGTTGGACGTG
>NW_006284618.1:6834038-6834402 GCF_000327345.1 Myotis davidii | reverse complement strand
CTCCCCCCCTACAGCCCCGGCGGCCGCGTCTGTGATGAAGGCCGAGCGGCCAAGGGCAAAGGACGCCCGCGCTGACCCACCGCTACCTTCCGGAATGAAACCAGAGGCGCTTCAGAGCGGGAGGGAGAGGGAGAGAGAGAAGCATCAGTGATGAGAGAGAACCATGATTGGCTGCCTCCTGCACGCACCCCACTGGGGATCCAGCCCGCAACCCGGGCCTGTGCCCTGACCGGGAATCGACCCTGACCTCCTGGTTCATAGGTTGACGCTCAACCCCTGAGCCCCGCCGGCTCAGTGAACTCCACTTGCTTTGACCCCCAAACCCAGGGGATCTGGGGTCCTGGGCGATTCTCAGTCAGGATGG
>NW_006284618.1:6833031-6833724 GCF_000327345.1 Myotis davidii | reverse complement strand
GCCCGCTCCCCTGCCCCCGCCGCTCCTGCCCGGGCACCTCTGTGGCCGCAGAAACCTGCTGCCCGCTCCCCGTGGGCCTCGCTGAGGCTGTCTCTGAGCAAACCGCAGCGCCCAGCTGGCCCTTCCCTGGGAACTTGTCCTCCGCTGCCCGTCCTCCACCCCCTCCGCCAGGACCCCTCCCTCTTCCTCTGGCCACAGGCCATGCGTGTGACGGTCCGTGTATGTGTATGACCATGCGTCACTGTTCTCTTCACTCCAACACGGGAATAGTTTTCCTTCACGCCTGTCTCCCCGCACTGAGCTCAGAGCCCTGCCCACGGCGAGCTGATAACGAGATGATGAATGAATGAATGAATGAATGTCAGCACTCGACAGCCATCGGCAACATTCTACCCTCGAGACACTCGTGCGTGGAGCCAGCTCTCCCGTCAGCTGTGCGCCCGTGAGCACAGGGCGTGACTGAGGTCGGTCCCGTCTGGTCACTGGGACCCCACAGTCCTGCCCTCGGGGCTGAGGGGAGGCTGGCCCGATCCCTGCTGCTTTCTCATCTGGATTGCTCTGTCCCTTATGTTTCTGCAGCCGGGCCGGGGTCACCCAGGAATGCAGCCGCCTGCTGACCCCGTGGGCCTGGCCGCTCCTCCTGCCTGAGGGTCACTGTTCTCCCCGCTCAGTGTCCTCGGGTTTGGGGGGGAC
>NW_006284618.1:6832518-6832843 GCF_000327345.1 Myotis davidii | reverse complement strand
ACACGGGTCTGGGCTCCCTCATTTCCGTGGGGCGGAGCCTCTGGGCCGGAGGTCAGACTTCGGGGAAGTTTGCTCCAGGCGCTGGGACGGGCTTCGCAGCTGCCCCGGGCAGAGCGGGCTCCGCAGGGGCGTCCTTCAGGGCTTTTCCCTGGACACAGGTCGTAATGACCCGCCATTGTACTGGGGAGGGGGGGGCACAGGTACATAGAGGCCCGACCCCCTCCCCCAGGGGCCTCTCATCGTTTGAAGAAGCGTCTCCCAGGGCAGGTTAGTTGAAGGCCCCGGCCCTGGGCCTCGTGGTGCATGTGTTCCTCCTGTGGGAGGG
>NW_006284618.1:6826507-6832231 GCF_000327345.1 Myotis davidii | reverse complement strand
GAAGAACGGAGGGGGATGGGAGGGAGGAGGGAGGGAGGGAGAGGGCCTTATGGGTTTCTGAATCCCACATACTCTGCTCCCTTCCAAGACCCGGGCTTGGGGCGCAGCCTGGGAAGAAGGATTGACTTCCACGTGCGGGGAGTCGTTTAATTCCTTCCTCCAGTGGGTCCAGCTTGGCCGCCTGAACGGTGGTTGGACTCGGTCCTTAATCACGTGGGGAGGAGGAGCAGCCGCCCGAGGGGGAGAGGGAGCAGCTGCCTCTGATCGCTGTTCTAGGAGCCACTGTGCTCTGCGTGGGCGGCTACGGCCCCGAGGCTCCTCCAGGCCCCAGCGGCAGGTAGAGCGGCTTAGTTTATACCCGGGAGTCGGAGTCGCAACAGAACCGGTTTCAGGGAGGAAGGGGTGGGGGTTACACACCTTGGAGGTGTGAGCTGCGCTGGAGGAACCCACGGGGTGAGGCGTCCCTGCTCGCAGCCCCTGGAGCCCCCGGGTAACCGCTGGTGTGACCAGGACAGGCGAGGCCGGCGGGACCACCTTCCTGCCGTTGAGAGTGTGGGAACCGCGTCCCGGCCTCCTGACACCCACCGGCCAGGACATCGCAGCCGCCCTTGGCCCTGTGGCCAGGCACCCAGCCCGGACCAGGAGGACAGATTCTAGGAGTTTCCTCCAAGAAGGGCCCTGGCCCGGCCCGCGGGGCCCAGGGGTTGAGCGTTGACCTAGGACCCAGGAGGTCAGGGTTCCTTCCCGTCTGGGCACAGGCCCGGGGTGTGGGTTCCATCCCCGGTGTGTGTGTTGGGTGGTGGGGATGGGGGGGCGTGCAGGAGGCAGCTGATCCATGATTCGCTCTCATCACTGATGTCTCCCCCTCCCCCTTCCTCTCTGCGATCAATAAACATTTTATTTTTTGTAAAGTGGGCCCGCCCTCTGCTTTTCCAGCTGCTCTCCCTCCTGCGGCCTGAAGCGCTGAGCTTGGGCCAGAGGCCTGGGAGGCGGGGCCCGCGGGCGCTCTGCTGCCTTCCCCGGGCTGCCCTTGGCCGCCGGACTCTCGGCTCCGGATTGTGGATCTGTGACCCCAGCGGAGTTCTCCCCTGACGTGGCCTCGCTTCCCGCAGCGATGCTTTCAGGGCGTAGGTCTTGCGCGTCTCCCGTCAAGCTTCCCTCTAAACGCGTCATGTTTCTGTGCTACGGGTCAAGGGTGTTTTTACATTTGAAGAGTGAAGGATTCGTTGCCAGGGAATGGACACAGGACTGATTTTTGTAATTCGATCTCGCAGCCTCTGACCCTGTGAACGCCCTTTTAGTTCCAGGAGCACGTTTGCAGGTCCACGCGGGTTTTTGATGCAGACGATCTTGTTACTTGCACATGAAGACCGTTTTCTTTCGTTCTGTCCTGTGGATCCGTCTCATTTGTTTTTCTTGCCTTATTCCTTGTTCAGCGCCCGTTCCCCATCCTGAGGCGAAGCTTCAACCTCCCGCCGCTGCTTGTGATGGTGACTATGGGGTCGCGTACAGACGCCCCTCGTCGTGTTGATGGCGTTTCCTCCGATTCCTCGTTCCCTGAGTGCATTTTTCCTGAAATAGATGTTGGGTTTTGTCAAGCTTTTGCTGTATCTCTTGAGATAATCCCTTTTCCTCTCCTTTTTTCAGTCTTTATTTTCTCTAATATAGCAAGTGACACGAATTGATTTCTGAACGGCCAGGCAGGCTCGAATTCCTAGGATAACCCCACTGGGTCGTGATGTGTGGTTTTTAAAAACACATTATGGCATTTATGTGCTGGAATTTGTGAAGGGTGTTTGCATCTATGCATATGAGGAATAACTGTCTATAGACCCCCTTCCTTATAATATACTTTTGTCTGGCTTTGGACTCAAAATAATGTTCGCTTTATAAAGTGGATTGGAAAATGTGCCTCCCCCTTCAGATTTCTAGAGCAGAAAACGCAGAATTGGTATAGTTTATCCCGTACATCTTTGGCAGGATTTCCAGCGGAGTCATACGACCTTGGAGGTTTACTTGTGTGAACGTCTTTAGCCAAAAATTTAAAATATTTTATATACGTAAAACTATGCGAGTTCTCCATTTTTTCTTGTGTGCGGTTCGGGAGTTCCTCCCTTTCAAGGAATTTTCCCATTTCATGTAAGTTGTTGAGCCCATGGGCCTGGAATTGTTCATAATTCTCCTTCGAGTGGCTCTGGCAGGCGGAATGCGATTACCCGTCTCCTCGCGGATCTTGGTAATGGCGTCTTCTCTCTCCTCTTCATGACTGACCTGGTCGGAGTTCGCCATTTCATTCATCTCCTCAAAGAGCCGGCGTTGGTTTCACGGCTTTTCTACATGGTGCTGTGTTTTCTTCCTTACTGGCTTCTGCTTTGCTCTTTATTATTTCCCTCCTTCAGCTTCTGTTGAGTTTATTTTGCTCTTTTTTTTCCTTCAGTTTCTTAAGATGGAGGCTGGAGTTACTGGTTTTAGAACCTTTTTTCTAATCACCAGCGTGCTAGGGCTATAAAATTCCCTCTTGTACTGCTTTACCTGCACCCCACGAATGCTGGTATGTCCTATTTTCATTTATTTTCAAATATGCTTTAATTTTCTTTTTGATATTTTCTTTGACCCATGGACTACTTAGAAGTATCTTCTTATTTAGTTTGGGAATGTAAGAGACATTTTTCCTGTTGTTGATTTTTAACTGACGACCATTGTCATTAGGTAATACCTCGTGTATAATGTAAATCTTTTAGCACGTATTGACACTCTTTTAACGGCCCAGAATAAATGCTCTGACTGCACTTGGGAACACAGAACCTGCCTCCTGCTGCTGGGTAGATATTTTATTGCTGCCCACTGGGTCAGGCCGGTTGACAGTCTCGTCCAGTGTGAGCAGCCCCGATGAGTTTCTGCCTGCTCGCCATCGGTTATTGGGAGATGCGTGTGACATCCCCCAGAGGACTGTGGCTTTATCTCGTTTTCCTTGTAACTTTATCAGTTTTGGCCTCACGTGTTTTAAAAATCGGCGATGGGGTACATAACCAGTTAGGTTGTTGTGTCCTTGTGACTAATTCATTCCTGAATCTGTATGACGTGACCCTCTGTGTCCCTGGTGATAGTGTTTGCTCTGAAATCTACTTTTTCTAACATTAACATAGTTACTCCAGCTCTTTTCTTTTCGGTTGGTGTGAACATGCTGTGTCTTTCCCCGTCTTTTTACTGTTAACTCATTTGTGTTTCTATACTTACAAGAGGTTTCTTATAGGCACCATATCGTTAGTCTTCCTATTTTAGCCGACGTCACACCGTCTGCCTTTTACTTGGGGAACTTGCATCGTCTCCATTTAATGTAATTATTGATGTTGTTGCATTTAAACCTGTGG
Organism: Myotis davidii; assembly: GCF_000327345.1. Classification (NCBI taxonomy): domain Eukaryota; kingdom Metazoa; phylum Chordata; class Mammalia; order Chiroptera; family Vespertilionidae; genus Myotis; species Myotis davidii. The sequence goes on along the minus strand of NW_006284618.1, from coordinate 6,828,860 downwards.
TTTTGCTGTTTGATTTCTCGTGGCTGTTCTCTATGTCTGTCTTCGTTGGGATGAATTGTGTTGGTGATGATTTTATTGCACCTTCTTATTGGCTTGTTAGCTATAACTCTTTGTTGTGTTATTTCTGGTGGGTGATTTATCGTATAATTTATGTTTATGGTTAATTAGTCCCATTTTATCTTCAGGAGACCTCATACCACTGCCTGTGCTCTGTGAGGACATCGTAAAAACATATGTTCACTTTCTCCTCTTGGCCTTCATGCTACTATGTCCATCGTTTTACTTGTATGTATCTTATAAATTGCAGGGACGACTGCCATCACTTTTGTTTTAAACAGCTGGTATCTTTCAGAGATGTTTAAATAATAGGAAACGTTTCTGTGCTCCAGTCTCAGCCCTCTCTGTTGCTTTGTTTGCATGTACGTTCGTATGTGGCATCGGTTTTCTCCAGTGAAATGGCCTCCTCTGTATGTTCCTTACAGGTCGGGCAGGTCGGCGATGAATTCCTTCAGCCGTGCTGTGTCTTCCAAAGTATTTTATTTTGCTTTACTTTTGAAAACGTATCTGTTGGACACAGAGTTCTGGGTTCTCAGTGGTTAATTGCAGTGCATTACAGCTGTTGCTCCACTGTCTTTCGGCTCGCATGGTTTACGGGAGAAATCTGCTGTCACCCATCCTTGTTCGTCTGTGGGTTTTGTGTCTTTTTCCCCTTTGATACTTTTGAGATTTCTGTTTATTGATTATTTTAAGCAGTTTGGGTATGTTATGATTTGTTTGGAGTTTTATTGATGTTTCTTGAGTTTCGGTTCATTGAACGTCTTATCTCTGTGAATGCGTAGTTTTGAAAATATTTGGACACGATTAATTCAAACATTTTCTGGCGCCCTTTATCTTTCCCTTCAGGGACCCCAGTGACATGTATATCTGGTCCCCGGACATTGTTCCACAGTTCGCGGACGCTCTGTTCATTTGTAAGTCTTTTCACCTCTGAGTTTCATTTAGAAGAGTTTCTATTGATATGTCTTCAAATTCACTATTCTTTACAAAAATGCCTAATCTTGCAAAGAGCTTTTCATGTACTAAAACACTAAGGTTTCATTGTTAAATGAAAAAGCATAATATAAAATTTTATGTGTAGTATGATCATGGGTATGTTTAAAGTGTGCCCAGAAAAATGTTAGAAGGAAATACGTACTTGTGAACAAGGGATTTACCAGATTGGTGGCATTTACAGACTCTTATTGCCTTTTTTATTCTTTTACATAATTTCCAGAATTTTAACAATAAGCAAGTTAATCATATAAGAATGCAGGGATATAAAACGTTAACAAAATTGATATATCATTTATTGACTATCAAATTAGTAAAGATTAATGACATGAGCTCTGGCCAGTGTGGCTCGTTGGTTGGAGCATGGCCCCGTGCCCACAAGGGTCTCCTGTTCTGTTCCCCACCCAGGCACATACCCAGGTTGCAAGTTTGATTCCGGTTCGGAGATGGCACACGGCCCACATCAGCCCTCTGAGGGCACAATTCACACCCATAAGCTCCCCATCGTGACCTCTGCAGAAGTACAAGGTCATGGAATTCTAACCGTGGTCCAGGCTTAAGATATTCCTATCAGCCCTAGTGAGTTGGCTCCGCGGATAGAGCATCAGCCCACAGACTGAAGGGTCCCGGGTGCGACTCTGGTAGAGCGTGTGCCTCGGTTGTAGGCTGTGTGGGCCCGGCTGCTCCGTGAGGCTCTGGGAGAGGCGCTGTGGCCCTGCTCGCTGGCCTTCGTGGCTCCAGTGGTCGGTTCTCGGGGATTCAGGCAGGGAGTCAGAGGCTACGTTTACATTTAACTATTTTTATTGATTTCAGAGATGAAGGGAGAGGGAGAGAGAGTCATGGATGGGCTGCCTCCTGCCCGCCAGCCGGCTGCGGCTGGGGCTTGAGCTTCTGCCCTGCCGACAGCTCCCAGAAACGTGTGAGGTGCGATGAGCCGTGTGATCACACACTCAGCACGGAGAGGACACGTGAATGTGCTTCCAGTCAGGGGATGGCGATGGTGGACTTGGCAAGTCGGCTTCATGCAGAACTCACACGTTTCTAAAAGAAAGGAGGTGGGAAACGTCGCTTGACGGTGCACGGGAATTCCAGGTAACGTCTGGGCCAGTGATGGCGAACCTTTTGAGCTCGGCGTGTCCGCATTTTGAAAAACCCTAACTTAACTCTGGTGCCGTGTCACATACAGAAGTTTTTTGATATTTGCAACCATAGTAAAACAGACTTATATTTTTGATACTTATTTTATCTATTTAAATGCCATTTAACAAAGAAAAATCAACCAAAAAAATGAGTTTGCATGTCA
>NW_006284618.1:6821868-6825632 GCF_000327345.1 Myotis davidii | reverse complement strand
GATAGCATGGCCCCTGCGCAAGAATAATACGCAAATTTGTGAAGCGTTCCATATTAAAAAAAGAAAAAGAGGTTTAGTACTCTTCGTATAGTAGGCCTGGGATGGGCAGAATGTATCTTGTCCCAGGTCTCACAACCTAGTTTAAGTTTGATCTTAGCATTAATATCTTGGACATTTAATGCGTGAGAAATTAAGGACTACCTAACAAGAGGACCGTTTTTAAAAACACAGATTGGCCCTAACCTATTTGGCTCAGTGGATAGAGCATCGGCCTGCAGACTGAAAGGTCCCAGGTCTGATTCCGGTCAAGGGCATGTACCTGGGTTGGTTTGATTCCGGTTCGGAGGCATGTGCAGGAGGCAGCTGATCGATGTTTCTTTCTCACATCCATGTTTCTCTCTCTCTTGCTCACTCTCCCTTCCCCTCTCTCTAAAATCAATAAGAACATATCCTTGGGTGAGGATTAAAAATAGAAAATAAAAATTTTTTAAAATGAAAATGCTCAGAAGTACTGAGGATTCAATGAAAACTGTCCTCTTGTTCACCCTCCCAGGGGGTGCGGTGGGGGTGAGGACTTAGGGCCTTCTTCAAGACGCAGTGGCATCGGCCCTGTGGCGTGGACGGCTGGTGTTTCACATGGCGTCAGCCCCGCCCCCCGACCCTGTGTGTGCCTGCATGTGCCTGCGTGTGCGCACTGCCTCCGATCTGTGTATCTGTGTCAGCTCATCTGTGCACACCGTGGATTTGCACATTGATCCTGTGCTGGGGTGGGAGCTCTTTACGGAGTCCTGAGGTGAATCTCTCTATTATGCAAATATTCTCTTGCAGTTGCTCTTTGAAAATTTTAATGACTTTTTGCTCATTAGCATTTTTATTCCCTCCTTGAAGGAGGCTCACCTGCCTTTTATGCCCTCCTGACTCTGTCCAGATTTCAGCTCCGCTCTGTCACTAACCGGGTGTGACCCACGGGCAACTCCATCTCTCTCTCCGGCCCCTCTTCCCCCGGCAGAGAATTAGTCCTGGACCAGTGGTCCTCAACGTTCCCTCTGTAGCCTGCCCTCTGCGTTTCTTTTTAAAAATACCCTAAGTTAATTCTGGTGCCGTGTCACATATAGAAATTTTTTGATATTTGCAAACATAGTAAAACAAAGACTTATATTTTTGATACTTATTTTATCTATTTAAATGCCATTTAACAAAGAAAAATCAACCAAAAAAATGAGTTTGCATGTCACCTCTGCCACACGTGTCATAGGTTCGCCATCACTGGTCTGGGCAGACCCACATGGGAATAACCCAACATATTCAGGCTCTACAGCTTACATCGTTTTTTTAGCATATATGTTTATTGATTTCTGAGAAGAAGGGAGAGGGAGAGAGAGACAGAAACATTGGTGATGAGAGAATCATGGATCCGCTGCCTCCTGCACGCCCCCCACTGGGGATCAAGCCCACAACCCTGGCCTGTGCCCTGACTGGGAATCGAACCGTGAACTCCTGGTTCCTAGGTCGACGCTCAGCCCCTGAGCTCCGCCGGCCAGGCTAGCGCTGTACCAGAACCCCCGGCTCCCTCCACCCGGATGGAGCTGCGGCCGATCTCCGCTGGGCCGGGCCGATTGCTTCGTCAGCCTATTGACACGGCCAGGGGCGCTCCGCGCTGACGTGGGTTATTCTGCACAATGTTATGTTGTTTGTCCTGAAATTTAACTCCTTTTCGCCCTCGGCTTTTCTTGGACAGGACACTGTATTCTTTCAAACCGATCGCTTCTATTTTTTTAAACCCGTGTGACACAGTCTGCCCGAGAAAGAAACCATTTCTTTCAGGCCTTTAATCTCCTCCGAGGGCGAAAGTCGCATTTGCTGAAATGAAAGTGCACCTTGGCCGAAACGCGATGCTAATCCTCTTAGTTTTAATGGTTTGGAAATGGTTGGAATAAGAAGGTAAACATTGTAGCTGATTAACAGGAAGGAAGTCAATTGTCCATGGACCCGCGGCGGTCCCCCCCAGTGTACAATGGCGCTTTAGTTTTATAAACCCCCAACCCGGCCCGCTCTGGGGAAACGGTCTTCCTCGGAAAGCGATCTGCCAGCCCCGTGTTGGGTGTGTTTGATTCCATTTCCCCAAGAAGCGAGCCGCACGCATGCCAACCGCCGGCAAGCAAACTCCACCAAGAGCGGTGTCCTATCCGTGGCTTATCGGATCCTTTTTATTGAAAATCGTCGGATATAATGAGGTGCTTCACATTTAAAAGTCTTAAATCTTTGAAAGCTCCAGGCCTAGATGGTTTTGATATTGGCTTATTAAACTTGCACCGAGAGAAAGCTGGAGCGGGTGGGGGCGGGGGTGGGGCGGAGGAGAGGGGGTCGGAGCGCTGTTTAACCCCACGGCGGCCGCCCTGCGCGCACTGTGATGCCCACAGCGGTTTCTGCCAGCATCTCCCAGAGAGGACTCCGAAAGGGGGGCTCTAGATGCCCACGGGAGTCCTCAGTATGTGAGTCCCAAGGCCCGTTCCTCCCCAACCACCAGAAAGAGAGCAGGAAGTTGGAACCTGGGAGAGCCAGCAGCCACAGCGGGCAGCAGGGGTGTCAGCGGGTATCAGCGGGCATCAGTGGGTATAATGGGTGTCAGCGGGTATCTGGGTATCAGTGGGTATCGGGGTATCAGCGGGCATCGGTGGGAACTGGAGTCTAGCAAAGCCCATCGCACTTTACTTGGTTTGTTTCACTGAATCCTCTCCCCTCCCACCCCCTGGGGGTTATTATCGCCTCGATTTTACCTACAAGGAGCCCCAGGTTTAGGGGCAAAGGGACCTGCCCAAGGGCACACAGCTGGAGGGGGAGCTGGAGCTGGAGCTGGAGCTGGAGCCGGAGCCGGAGCCGGAGCCGGAGCCGGAGCTGGAGCTGGAGGCGGAGGAGCCAGGGTTCAAGCCCAGGCAGGTCCTCTTTGCCAACATAACCCAGAATGGTCCCCAGGGCCAAGGGGCCCAAGCCCTCTTTAGGGGGCCCCAGAGGGCGGGAAAGCCCCCGGGGCCCACGCTGTCTCCAGCTCAGCTCAGTGGAAACCTGGTCTCTGAGAGGCCCCGCCTCCCCCACCCCCTGTGCAGACGGGGGTGGGGGGGGGGGGGGGAGGCACGGTGCACCTGAGGTCAGGATCCCGGACTCCATGACTCTCTTCGTGGGCAGCCAGCCCATCCGTAGGCCGAGCTGAGAGACTGTCCCCCGCTCCCCCCAATCAATAGCCTATTGACTTGGTCCCCAGAGGACAGGTTTATAACTTTATCGAGCACTGTATGTGGGAGCAATTATAAGGATAATGGAAAACCATCGACAAATGGGGCCTCTGCATTGCAAATTAACATCTGCTCCAAGCAGGAGAGGGGTCGTGTTTGGTTCCAGAATTTGCGGAAATGGAGCCGCCTGTAGGGCCACGTGTGTGATTTATGGGGGACCTTGCAGTGGCTCTGGTCCCGGTGCCCCCACTGGCTTTGTCCTTGGCTCCCTGGGCTCGCGCTTCTGTGTCCGGGTCTGCGGCGACCTGCTCTTGTCCTGACTTCCTGTCTGGGGACTGGGCTGCCCTGGGCACAGCTGGCCGGTCCCCTGGGGGCAGGTGGCTCAGGCCCGCCCGGCGCTCCCCACAGCCAGGCAGCGGGAGGGGACCGGCGGCAGGTGTGGCTCCAGCTCTGAGCTGCGCTGTCCCGTCTGTGAAACGGCCTGCGGCTCCCTCTGCACGGAGGGCCCTGTGAGCGGACGGGGGTGGGGGCCGG
>NW_006284618.1:6820139-6821519 GCF_000327345.1 Myotis davidii | reverse complement strand
GCCGCCTGTGCACCAGGCACCCTCTTCGGCCTCGGCCTTGCACTGGGACAAGAGGAACCCCTGCTCCCGTCGGCTCAGACTCGGGGGGACAGCAGACCCAACTGCACCCTCTCGTTCTGAGCGTGACAAGCGCCAGGCACCAGACGGAGCCGGGCGAGGGGGAGGCGATGGTGGCGGGAGACAGCGTTCTCCGGGAAGACACGTCCGAGCGGCCGGAGGAGGGCGGCGAGGCCCTGAGGGGCGGCGGTCCAGGCAGGAGGCCCTGCAGCGGGAACGGTGTGGGTGGGACATGCGGGCCTGACTCTGGGTCCTGCCGCCATGTCCACGCTTGCCCGTGGGTTTGTCCGTTCATTCTGTTACTGAGCACCCACTGTGCGCAGGTACCGAGGAGAGAGCCGTGAATCAGTCAGATGCAGTCCCGTCCTGTGGTCCCGCGACGGGGAAGCAACTACCATAGAAAAGCTTCATTACAGACGGCCAGAGCTGCACAGGAGGCCGCAGTGCAATTCCAGGGACTCGGTCCTGGGGGTGGCGTGGGCGGCCTTGGGAAGGGAAGGACGTGTGATGGGGCGGAAGGGCGAGGGCACGGCGACTGCTCAGTGTGTCTGTTAGAGGAGAGGATGGGGGCTCGGACAGAGGGTGCTGCCGGTGCAAAGGCCCTGAGGTGGGAAGCAGCAGGACTGGGAGGAGGGAGACAGGCCCTCGGGCGAAAGTCATGAGCCAGGAGAGCGGGGACCAGGTCCCACAGGGACAGCTCGGCCCCGGGCAGTGCCCAGTCTGATGCCACATTCACAGAGGGCCCCTGTCGTACACGATGGTGGCCCCAAGCCCCTTCCCTCCATGGCCGGGGACGGGAGATGGGAGTGGAGCCCACATCCCTTGAACCCCCGCTCAGCACCCGCCTGCGACGCCCAGTGGGTTAAATACGGTCAAAGAAGCCAGGTGACTCCCTGAGGCTCAGGGGGAAGCTCAGGCTGCGGCGGCCGCAGCGGGAGGCGGGGCCGGGCCGCAGGGGGAAGACGGGCAAGGGCACAGGTGGGAAGGGCACCCCTGGGAGATGCTGGGAGTCCTCCCCCACCCTTACCCCCCACTCCCGCCTCCAATCCTGGAACAAAAGGCCTCCGGGCAGACAATGGGCCCTTTATGCGAGGCCGCCCCGGGCTGGGCACAATCGCTGATTCATAACCCGGCAGCCAGGCCGGGTGCAGCCCAGAGCCATGCTCTCATGCAGGCAGAGCAGCGCGTCTCCGATGGGGAAAGGCTGCCCCCTGGTGTCCGACGCGGGCACTGCGCACCACCAGGAGGCATCACACAGATGGGAGACTGAGCCCCCCTGGTGGGCAGCGGGGGCACCATTTCCCTTAGAGGCTAGGCTGGCCG
>NW_006284618.1:6818549-6820112 GCF_000327345.1 Myotis davidii | reverse complement strand
CACCGTGCACCTGCACACACACGCACGCACGCACACACACACTACAGAGGCCAGCAACAGAAACGGGGAAACTGACATTGTATCCCCAAAATGCAGCGGTTCTCAACCTGTCGGTCGCGACCCCTTTGGGGGGTCGAACGACCCTTTCACAGGGGTCGCCTAAGACCATCGGAAAACACATCTATAATTACATATTGTTTTTGTGGTTAATCACTATGCTTTCATGATGTCCAATTTGTAACCATGAAAATACATCCTGCATATCAGATATTTACATGACGATTCATAACAGTAGCAACATGACAGTGATGAAGTAGCAACGAAAATAATGTTATGTATGGTTGGGGGTCCCCACAACATGAGGAACTGTATTAAAGGGTCGCGGCGATAGAAGGTGGAGAACCGCTGCCATAATGGATACACCTAAGGCGTTAGAATGATTGAACCAGAACTGTGCTTATCAACCTGGGTAAGTCCTGTGAGGAGGACTGACAAGCCACCTCTTTGTGAAGGACCTCGTTCAGGGACGATATGTAAACGACATCGTTTGCATGTCTTTTGTAGCTGAGGCCACCAATGCATCTGACTCAGGGGAGGCGGCCAGCTGCAGGCCAGGGGCGCTGGGCGGGACTCGGTGGCTTTCATGCAGATGCAACGCTGTATTTCCTAAGCTGGGCGGCAGGCTTACGGTGACGTCTTGTCTTTGTTTTTAAGCCTTGCTGTGTCTTCAATAATATATATATTTTTAAAGACAGGAAGGAAGGCCCTGGCAGGTGTGGCTCAGTCGGTTGGAGTGTCATCCCAAATACCGAAAGGTGGCGGGCTCGATTTCAGGTCAGAGCACATGCCCAGGTTGCAGGTTGGATCCCCAGGTGGGTGTGTACAGAGAGCAGCCAGTCTCTCTCTCTCTCTCTCTCTCTCTCTCTCTCTCTCTCTCTCTCTCTCTCCCCTCCCTCTAAATCAATAAGCACGCTCTCAGGTGGGATTTTAAAAGATAAAAGCAAAAGGGAATGTGCTGGAACCAAAATCAGAGCCGCCTTCTCTGACTGCTGGGCTGTTCGAACCCGGGGCGAAGGAATGTTCTGGAAGCAAATGGACGCGCCCCGCGCCCACACCTCTGGGGCGAGGCTGCACGTTGGGCGTTGGGCACGTCCGCTCTGACTGTGAGGGTCACGCGTCTGTGAACAGCAGCCGCCATCTGTCCTGACAGGGAGACGAGAGCCCTGTGCACCTCCCGCAGAGCGTTGGTGGATTTGGGTCCCAGAAGCCGAACTTGGCACAGTCACCCGCAGAGCCTGCCCGGGGCCAGGCGGCTGGAGCCCTACCCGGCGGCACCAGGCCCCTCGCGTGGAGTTCCTGTCGCCATGGCTGTGGTTTCCCTCTGTCCACACCCTTCACTCTTCACCATGTGAGGAAGGATTTTCCTGCCAAAGACCGGCACCCGGGTGCCATCCATTCCCGGCTTATCCCTGCGCCAGGCGCGCCAGTGGGCCGATGGGAACGGGGAAGGGCAGGGACCCTGAGCAGACCGATCGCCGGGCTGGGCTGGGCCCTGGAACAGGC
>NW_006284618.1:6818148-6818458 GCF_000327345.1 Myotis davidii | reverse complement strand
TTTGCAGCTCCCGGTGAATCTGAAATTATTTCAGGCCCGGCCAGGTGGCTCAGGGGCTGAGCGGTGACCTCTGAACCAGGAGCCAGGAGGTCAGGGCACAGGCCCGGGTTTCCGGATCGATCCCCAGTGGGGGGCGTGCAGGAGGCAGCCGATGGTTGATTCTCTCTCATCCTTGATGTCTCTCTCTTCCTCTCCCTTCTGCTCTGAAGTCAACAAAACGTTTATTAAAAAACTAAAACTTGTACAAGTACAGCGAGGAAGACAGGGAGGCGGGGAAGGTCTTTCCCTGAACCCCACTGGCCCAGGAGGA
>NW_006284618.1:6817441-6817709 GCF_000327345.1 Myotis davidii | reverse complement strand
GGCGTTGCTGTGACACGTGCCCGTGTCCGTGGCCTCACAGCTGAGGGCTCACAGCCTGGGCAGGCGCTGGGGGTGGGGGCTGGGGGGTCCTAGCTCTGAAGCTGTTCAGGGGCCCAGGTTCCCACCTTGGGCTCCCCAAGCTCAACGTCCTGGAAACCTCCCCATGTGACGGGCAGGTGACAAGCGGAGTGAGGACCAGGCGGGGAGGTCTGTCGTGGGCCACGTCGGAAGTGGCCTCATTCGTCCACCCGCACCCCCCGGCCAGCCC
>NW_006284618.1:6810087-6817295 GCF_000327345.1 Myotis davidii | reverse complement strand
CAGCCCGGCCTCTGCCCTGACCAGCCCCGCGGAGCCCAGCCCACGTCCGAGGGAGGTTGGGGACCCGCGCTTGAGTTCCCCGACGGCACACAGGGTGGGGGCGACACCCCCAAAGGAGGGGGCCCCGGGGACGCCAGAGGCAGCAGTGTGCATTGAAAAGCACGAGGTTGACCTGCCTGGGCAGCGGGTGCCGAGTTTGTATGTTAACATCAGGCGCCTGGGGCGGAGACTCACCTCAGACGCGAGCTGGTGCAGCTCCAGCGTCTGTGCGGATCGCGATTCCCCGTGGCCAGCGCTTCCTGGTGCCTCTGTGTGCGGTCACTGTGCCCGTCACAGGACCAGCGCTGAGCGTCCCACCCCCAGGAACTCGGGGCACCCAGAGGCAGAGGCGGTGACCGGAGTGGCAGGGCCGCTGGGGGGGACGGAGGGGGGCTCTGCGTTTCCATCTTGGCTTCTGTCTTCAGTCACCGAGTCACACGCTCGGGAAAGTGAGTCGGCCTGAACCTCCCCCCCATAGGTCCTCGCCCACCTCACCCCTGCCCCTCTCCCCACGGCGCCCCCTGGCCAGAGCCTCACCCCTCCCAGGGCCCTTCCCACCGCCCTCCCTGCGGACCCTCCAGCCTCACCTCCGCCACCCTGTCTCCTTGAACTCTGCCCTTTAGCAGATCCCGGTTCCCGAAGATTTGTACAGACTCTGCTGTCCTCGGTCCTCTCCGGGTCTCTCGGCTGAGTGTTCAGCCCTCGCTGCAAACACACTCAAACACACCCACACGCACTCACACTCACATACACACTCTCTCACACTCAAACACACACTCTCGCACACTCACACGCACACACACAAATGCTCACACTCACACACTCAAAACACACACACACAGACACACACTCAAACACGATGGTTGATTCTCTCTCATCCTTGATGTCACACACACTCACCCACACCCACCCACACACACACACATATACTCACACACAGTCACACACAAACACACACACACATACACACACTCACACACACACACACACTCACACACACACTCACACACACACACTCACACACTCTCTCACACACACACACACACTCACACACTCTCACACACACACACACACACTCACACACATACTTACACAAACACATACACACTCACACACACACACAAATGCTCACACACACACTCCTACACACAGTCACACACAAACACAAACAAACACACTATATGTGCATCTCATCATCTCTCTCCTATACTTCTTCATTTCTCCTCATTTTCTCTCCCCCCCCCCCCCCCCGCCCTCCCCCTTAGGCCTCTCACCTGTCCACCCCCAGGGCACCTTGAACTTCATCTCCCGTCAGGACATGCAGGACCTGAAACTGTCCGTCTGTCTTTCCTGCAGACGGAGGAAGGTCCCACCCATGGCGGTGGCCTCAGGGTCTGGCCCTCGGAGGCAGCAGCCGTTTGCAGTTTTGCTGAATGAAATGGCAGCAGGGCCTGTGCTGTGGTCCCTGGTGCGCCCCTCGCCCCGCCTGGCCCCACCTCTGCCTCAGCTCAGAGGACAGAGCGCCCCGCCCTCTGCTCCGGGCCCTGAGCACAGCACCTGCTGGGTAGATGCCACCTGAGCCCCTTTCGCAGAGGGGGAAGCTGAGGCTCGCGCAGGGCGATCCCTCCAGGAAGCGGAGCGTTTAGTTGAAGCTGTGACTCCGAACCCCTGTATTTGCCGTCCTCTCCCAGGTCAGCGGAGGCAAAGGGTGAATGATCTGTGTGGACCCAGCAGCTTGCTGCGAGCGTGTGCATGTGTATGTGCGTATGTGTGTGTGCCCGCATGTGTGTGTGCCCGCATGTGTGTGTGCAGGCGTATGTGTGCGAATGTGTGCGTGTGTGCGTGTGTGAGATGCGAGCGCTCGCGCGCATGCACAGGCCCAGGGCCTCTGGCGCACCTGCCCCTGACTCGCCTCTGAGCCCACCGCGTGGGGAGCCGTGTCTGCGCCGCTGCTCTCGGAGCACCTGGCCTCTGGGGCCGGTGGAAGGTAGGGTAACCGGGCGGAGGGCAGCGACAGCCCCGCGCCCGCCTCCTAACGGGGGTCCCCGCCTCCTAAGGGGGATGCCCACCTCCTAAGGGGGGTCCCTGCCTCCTAAGGGGGGTGCCCGCCTCCTAACGGGGGTCCCCGCCTCCTAAGGGGGGTGCCCGCCTCCTAAGGGGGGTCCCTGCCTCCTAAGGGGGGTGCCCGCCTCCTAACGGGGGTGCCCGCCTCCTAAGGGGGATGCCCACCTCCTAAGGGGGTCCCCGCCTCCTAAGGGGGGTGCCTGCCTCCGGTGCGGGAAGTCCTCTGCTGTCGGCAGGACAGCCACTGGGTGGCGCCCGTGAGCCGCCAACGCCCAGGGATCTGCCGCGAGGGGGACGCGGGTCCGCGGGAAGGTGGGGCCCATGAGCTGGGCCGTGGTTTCCTGTGTCCCAGCAGCTGGGAAGGTGTCACCCCGTCAGTCATGCCCTGGCTCTCCGGTTTCTATTTTATTTTTATTTATTTTAACATTTACTTTTACTGATTCCAGGGAGGAAGGGAAGGGGAGGGAGAGAAACGTCCACGATGAGAGAGCATCACGGACCGGCTGCCTCCTGCACGCCCCCCCCTGGGGACGGAGCCCACAGCCCGGGCCTGTGCCCTGACCGGGATCGAACCCTGACCTCCTGGCTCACAGGTCGACGCTCAGCCCCTGACGTGGAATTGCTGTGTGACCTGGAGCCGTGCGCTGCCCTCTCTGGGCTCAGTGTCCTCATCCCAGTTCGGGTTCTTGGGTAGTGACGACAGCTCAGCTCAGAGGAAGAGGGAGCGGAGCGCTGGGCAGAGCAAGACACCGTGGGGCTCACACCCCGGCCCTGGGCAAGGGCACCTCCAGCGCCAGGCCCTCCTCACACGGGCACCACAGGCCTTGCTGATGGCCCCGGCTGTCACTGCTCCATGCACAGTCTTCAACTGCCCCTGCCCCTGCCCCTGCCCCTGCCCCTGAGTTCCTTCCCACGGTTCCTGTCCCAGTGGGGTCACATGGCCACGACCCCTCGGTGAAAGGGTGGGGGTGTCTGCCCCTCCTATCCCCACGGTGCTGAAAGGGGGCAGCCGGTCGCCAACGGTGACTAATGTTGCTACCCTCCTCCTCCGTGTGGCCGGCAGTCGGATCTGCCTGAGCTCTTGTACCCTAAGCAGTGACCACAGAACCATCATCTCCAGCGCTTACCTGGCACCTTGTGCCGGATGTTAGTGGAAGCACCTGTGTTCCTGACCCTGCGACCCTCCCAACAGCTCTGCAGGGCAGTCCTCTCAGGTGAAGGAACTGAGGCATCAAGAGTGTAAATGCTGCCCACCTGGCGGGGCTCAGGGGCTGAGCATCAACCTATGAGCCAGGAGGTCAGGGTTCGATTCCAAGTCAGGGCACAGGCCCAGGTTGCGGGTTCGATCCCCAGTGTGGGCCATGCAGGAGGGGGCCAATCCCTCTCATCATTGATGCTTCTCTCTCTCTCTCTCTCTCTCTCTCTCCCCTCCCCTCTCTCTCTCTCTCTCCTTTCCCTCTCAAATCAATAATATATATATATTTAAATGTATTTTATTGATTTTTTACAGAAAAGAAGGGAGAGGGATAGAGAGTCAGCAACATCGATGAGAGAGAAACATCGACCAACTGCCTCCTGCACACTCCCTACTGGGGATGTGCCCGCAACCAAGGTACATGCCCTCGACCGGAATAAACCCGCGACCCTTCAGTCTGCAGGCTGGTGCTCTATCCACTGAGCCACACCAGCCAGGGTAAAAAATATATATTTGTAAGAGTGTAAGCACTTTGCTGAGGTGGCCGTGCCGGGAGGAGGTGAGCGGGGCTGGCCCCCAGGCAGCTGCTCTCCGGGTCCCGGCTCAGGCCGGTCTGCTTAGGCGCCTGGGCAGCTCTCCCTCCCTAAGAAACAGGTCTCCGCTTGGAGTTTCCCTGGTTTCCAAGCTTCTCGTCTCTGCGGCTGAACGACAAAACCAGGTTTCTGTCTGCGGAGCCCGTCTTCATGGGAAACCTTGTTACTGCGCCGAGCAGAAGGGAAGGGCCCGTTACAGAGCCCACCGCGTCGGGAGCAGGCGCGGGATGGACTCCTCCTGAGACGTTAAACCCAAAGCCCAGAGGCCGGAGACCGGCTCCCTGACCCCGCGTTTTCTGTCACTGCTGGGACCGAGGTGGGAAGCAGGTGTCATTGCGGGGAACGACCACCAGGGGGCAGGCCGCGCCGCCTCTAAGCCTCAAGTGTTGCGGGAGCCCTGACCCTCCATCTGCCTTTGCCAGGCTGTTTGCAAAGGGACAAGTGCGGCCGCAGGGACTGGAGTTGTATTGGATCTGCTGCTCGTTTTCCGTCCGGGGCGCCTGTCTGGCCCCCGAGGAAGTGCCCGGCCCTGCCGAGCAGGGGTCACCTCGTTAGGGAGCCCCCCTCAGAGCGGGTGCCCTGGCCCCTTCCCACCGGCCTTCCTGCTCCTGACCACGGCCGGCCCAGTGCATCAGGGGCCGGAGGGGCGCCTGGAGGCAGCTGGCCACCACCCTTGCTCCTCCTCAGGCCCCCGGTTCTCAGGCCCAGCACATGGGCTGCTGCGATGGGCCGTTTCTGGCATCAGGAGGTGCCGCAGACATCGGGGCTTTCATAAAGCCACCCCCAGCCTCCCCGCCACCTGCCCCCTGGGGGTGGGCAGCTCCAGCTCCTGTCACGGTGTCCCCCATGCTCCAGACCCCAGACCCCGGCTCCCAGCAGCCCCGGGAGCAGACATGCAGAGCTGAGCGCCCCGGGGAGTGCGTCCCCAGATCCAACTCCAGCAGCGCCGGGCGCTCCAGCACCTGCTGCCCATGCAGACCGCTGCCCGGAACCGCTGTGGACAGCGAGCTGTCAGGACGGCCAAGCTGCACCGTCGCATCTTCCCCCTCCCTTCCTTTCCATCCTGTTTTATTCTCCCTCTTCTGCCCCCACCGTCCTTCCCCTCCCTGGTCTCTTTTCCTTCCACATCCAGGAGCATTTTAATTTTGGAAGGAAACGCTGTGGAAGCTATAAAAAGTTAGGCGACATGTGGGAGTGTGGGGTGTGGGAGCGGAGGAGCCGACGGGATTCTGGGGAGACAGCAACTAGGCCACCGTCTGTGTCCTGGGCCTGGACGGCGGCCCATGGGGTCCTCACAGGAGTGCGGGAGGGAGGCCTGGCCTGGTGGGGTCGGGTGGGGTGTTCCATGGAGAGAAAGGGGTGCTGGTTACCCTGGGAGTTAGTCCAGCAGCAGCCAGTTACATGTGGGAAGCCTGTGTGTGCGTGTGTGTGTGTGTGTGTGTGTGTGTGTGTGCACGTGTGTGGGGGGTGTTGGGGGGATGGAGGAGGATGGAGGGGCTGCCTCTCCAGCCAGGCTCCGCCTAGCCCGCTGGGACCCAGGGCCACTGTCTCCGCCCCATGAGCTGCCCCCTCCTTGTAGCTGTGCTTGTTATGTAACTAACACTTTACAGAAGACAATGGGTAAGGAGCCTAAAGATAGCTGTTTCCAGAAAACGGAGTCCAATCTTCGGAAAGGCTCTCGCGGTGAAGGGACGTCACCAGAAATAGCAGCATCGCATGAGGTGTGGGCGAGGCGACGACGGAGGAGATGGTGCGAATCTAGACATGTGGGCACGTAGGCGATCTCACCTGGAGTTCCCACTTCTTCTAGGGCAGCGGTTCTCCACCTTCCTCATGCCGCGACCCTTTAATATAGTTCCTCATGTTGTGGTGACCCCCAACCATAACATTATTTTCGTTGCTACCTCACCACTGTCATGTTGCTACTGTGATGAATCGTCATGTAAATATCTGGTCTGCAGGATGCATTTTCATTGTTCCCGACCCACAGGTTGAGAAACGCTGCATCGTGTTTGTCTGACGTCTCCTGGTCTATCGTCACTTAACAGTGCACGACTTCACATGCACCACTGATAACGGACAACACCCAATTTCTGCTTTCTCTTGCCTTGTCCGTTTTTGCTGTCAGAATCTCTTACATTTTGTTTCTATGTATGTGATAAAATCGTGATTCATAGTTATTTTAAATTTAATCAGCCAACTTTCATTTAAAAAAAATTTTTTTTAAAAATGTTTTAGTTTCCACATGTTACTATTTTTAGAGATTCACATTTTACCACTTTTTGTAGTTTTATTTTTTGTAGTTTTATTTTTTTTCCATTTAGGGTTTTATCTGAATGTAATAGTTAATGATGCTTCCCATTGTGTCACATCAAGAGGGAGGCCGAGTTGATGACTTGGTGAGGTGCCCCCCCTCCCCGTTTATACATTATTAAAATGCACTTGGAGTTTGCTAACGTTCTGTTCCCCAATTAACTTGCACCCAATGGCTGTAGCACCCATGGGTGGTTCTTGCCTGAATTAAATTGTTCTGTCAGTGATTTCACAAAGGTGACTTTGTAATAGTATCATGAATTACGTATTTTTTCACCCAACATTCTTCGGAGAAAGAAACTTTCCTCTCTCCCTCCCTTCTCTCTTTTCTTGTTCCTAGAGACATTTTGTTGTTCAAAGTGTTCAAGTCCATCGTGAGCAGGTTGTGTTGATACTTAAATTCCTCCACGTTGGGCCACAGGAGCCCCGAGTCCCCACCAGCCTTCATGCACCTCCTTGCGACTGTCCATCAATTCACCCTGTGCCTCTCTCACCCAAACCTTCATCGACTCTTTCTCCAAAGAGACCAGCCCCTTTACTGGGAAATGATCTTAGGAACCGAGTCACCTACTTCCCTAGCACCTGGAGAAGCCCTCCTACTACGCGCAGTCCCACCCGTGCACCGGCCTCCTCCGCCCCGGGCTCCGCGCTACCCGAGGGGAGACCTCGTGGGCCTTTGTGAATGTCACTTTGTAAGAAGGCTGCCGCCTACTGGGGCCGGCAATTCACTCAGGAGCATTGGGGGAGGGGCCGGGGCCGGTAAATTATGGGCTTTTCATCATTCTGGGAGTGTTTATGCTCATTGCACACCCCATTTCAGAAAGCACCCGGGATGCCCTAAAACGTGTAAACTAGGGATGGTAAGTTTACATGACGCACATGAAGCTACGGCCCAAAAGGGGAACAGCAGCGAGACACGTCCTGTTCGCGTTGTCCCACTGCAGGGCACCTGCATCACCCCGTTAGGGTCATAGCAGCCCCGGACAGGGGCGGCCGGCATAGGC
>NW_006284618.1:6808522-6810073 GCF_000327345.1 Myotis davidii | reverse complement strand
TCGAGTAAAGAGAGGCGAGGCCCGATCTCATTTCCTAACTCCCGGCCCAGTGCTGGGTTTCCGACGCCGGGACGCCGGGTGCGAGAGACCCAGGGAAGCAGGGGTGGCCAGTGACCTCGGTTCTGACCTGTCTGAGGCCCAAGCCCCTCTGTTTGCTGGCTCCCGGCGCCCGGCCAGAGCTGACCCCCTCCACGCCTCCGCCTCACCCCCCGGGCCTCCGAGCCTCCCCGCTCCATCAGCACAGCCATCGAGACCTTTACCGTGAAAATCAGCCGGCGGGGGCCCTCGGGGCTAACTCTTCGCCAAGCGGCACGCTGAGGGTCCACGTTCGGGTTCTGTTTTGTCACACGAAGGCCGGAGGCCCCGGAAAGCCGTGAGGCCCCGGTACCCACAGGCCCGCACGAAGGCTGGTTCGCTAGGCCCTCCGTGCCAGAGGGTGGGGCTGACAGGTGACGCGAGTGATGTCTCTATGGAGAAACCCTCTCTTCTCCTTCGAACTGCCAGTCAGTCATCACAGAGCCTCTCTCTCTCAGATTTATTTTCTAAATCGGACGACTGCCCCCGGGTTATCTGCGTATCGGCGGTGTGTTCTCCGCTAGAACCCGAGACCCGCACACCAGGTAAGAGCACTGCAGTCGCTTCACAGTCTGCCGGACCTGGGTTGCATTCCTGGCTCTGGGCTGTGGACTCTGAGGGTAATTTTACTTTGTGTCTCAGCTACTTTGGGGTGTGATGGGCTGAGTATCTGTGTCCCCCCAAAATCCACATGCTGAGGATTTAACTCCCCGGTGATAATATCAGAAGGGGGGCCCTTTGGGAGGGAATTACATGTCGACAAGGCCATGGGGGTGGGGCCCCCACGATGGGGTTAGTGCCCTTATAAGACGAGACCAGGCAGTTAGCTCCCCTTCTCTCCCCAGGGGAGGACGCAGCCCGAGGGGCCACCTGCAAGCCAGGCGTGGAGTCTCTCCAGGAACCGAGTCAGCTGGCACTGTGAGCTTGGACCCTCCGGCTTCCCGAACTGTGAGAAACACATTTCTGTTGCTTAAGCCACCAGGTCAGTGGCGTTTTGTTACCACAGCGGAACTGGCTGATACGGGGGGTGATGAGAGTTCTGCTTCTCGGGGGCTGTTGGAGGTCGGTGGCAGAAAGATGCCAGTGGACAGGCAGAGTGTGGAAGGGCACCAAGCGGAGGCCAGGGCACACTGGGCGTCCCCGAGGGCGATCATCCTCATACAGACACAGCTTATAGCTCTCCCCCACATCACCTGTCAGTGTGCCTGGTCTCAGCAGACACGCAGCAGCCGTTTATAATCAGAGGGCGAATGACCGACCGATGCTGAAGGCGAGAAGCGTGTGTGCTCTTCAACACGCAGGCGGGCCCTCTCCGTATCAGGCGTGTCCTCCCCATGACAGGCATGTCCTCTCCATGACAGGCGTGTCCTCTCCGTGACAGGCATGTCCTCTCCATGACAGGCTTCCCTTCTCCCTGACAGGTGTGCCTTCTCCGTGACAGGCGTGTCCTCCCCCTGACAGGCATGTCCTCTCCGT
>NW_006284618.1:6803964-6808425 GCF_000327345.1 Myotis davidii | reverse complement strand
TCCTCTCCTCTCCGTGACAGGCGTGCCTTCTCCGTGACAGGCATGTCCTCTCCCTGACAGGCATGTCATCTCCGTGACAGGCGTGTCCTCTCCCTGACAGGCATGCCTTCTCCGTGTAAGGCGTGCCTTCTCCGTGACAGGTTTCCCTTCTCCATGACAGGTGTGTCTTCTCCGTGACAGGCGTGTCCTCTCCGTGTAAGGCTTCCCTTCTCCGTGACAGGCGTGCCCTCTCCATGTAAGGCGTGCCTTCTCCGTGACAGGCGTGTCCTCTCCGTGACAGGCGTGCCTTCTCCGTGACAGGCATGTCCTCTCCCTGACAGGCATGTCTTCTCCGTGACAGGCGTGTCCTCTCCGTGACAGGCGTGCCTTCTCCGTGTAAGGCTTCCCTTCTCCGTGACAGGCGTGCCCTCTCCATGTAAGGCGTGCCTTCTCCGTGACAGGCGTGTCCTCTCCGTGACAGGCGTGCCTTCTCCGTGTAAGGCTTCCCTTCTCCGTGACAGGCGTGCCCTCTCCATGTAAGGCGTGCCTTCTCCGTGACAGGCGTGTCCTCTCCGTGACAGGCGTGCCTTCTCCGTGTAAGGCTTCCCTTCTCCGTGACAGGCGTGCCCTCTCCGTGACAGGCGTGTCCTCTCTGTGACAGGCTTCCCTTCTCCATGAAGGCCAGGCCTGACCCTACGTTCTTTACTCCAGCCGCCAGCTCACCTGGTCCCTGACACTCAGAAAGAGAAGCTCCGTGTGGCTTCCCTCCACTGTCTTCTCCTGAGAGTCCCTCGGACAGTGGCCCCTGGTCACGCTCAGTGACACGGGGAGTTCGGGAAGGAGCCAGCGCACAGGACTGACTTTCTCTGCGTGTTGAGCGCCTGTGGGCCAGCCTCTCTCCATCTCATCTCGCGTCAACCCTTAAAACCACGGTCTTGTTCCAGTTCTTCCGGAAAAGAAACTGTTCCAGTTCTTCCAAAAGTGAGCCGTTTCCCGAGGTCAGGCGGATGGAAGGGGCAGACTAGCAGGGAGGGGCCGCAGAGCCCTGACTCCGCCTTCCCTCGCCCCCGACAGCTGACCTGCACTGGGGCAGGGGCGCCTGGTGGGGGTGGGCGCTGGACAGAGCCGTCCAGGAAGAGGGCCAGGACCTGCCCTGACACCGCAGCGGGCGGGTGAGAGGTGGGTCCGCTGCAGAGGCCGGAATGGGCGGGCACGGTCAGCACCATGGACAGCTCCACGCAGCCTCCTGCTGGGGGAGGGGGAAGGGGAGGGGGAAGAGCTGTGGTCCCCTGACCCTGGCCAGCTCCAGCCCCTCCTGATGGCTGTCCTGAGGGACCCCCAGGGGGCTGTCCTGAGTGGGCTCCCAGGGGGCTGTCCTGATGAGCTGCAACTGGAGAGACTGGTCTAAACACCCAGGGTTTCTGGGGAGCGAGCTGGTCCAGTGCCCCCCATGACCGCTGAGGTCTCTGAGGAGCTGGGGGCGGGACTTGGAGCCCTGCCGGTGGGTGGGATGTGCTCACACCCTGTTTCCACTCCCTCCGGCACCCAGACCACCCCAGTCCAGGCGGCGGCTTGTCCGAGATCACGCGCATGTTGGTCGGGCGCTCGGGGGCAATGCCAACGCCAAGGTGGGGTGAGTGATGCGTCTTTAAATTCCCCACCGAACAGTGGTGCCTGCCACCGCTCCTCAAACTGCTCCCGACCCCTCCCTCGGGCGCCCACACGCTCCAGAGAAAGACAGCCCGTCACAGCGGCACCGGGAGCCGACACGGTCGCCGTGGGCGCGGAGGACAGATCCCCGTTCTCTGCCGGAGACAGAGCTCAGGAGGCCGAACCCGACTGGCGTCGCCCGGTGGACAGCGAACTTCCGACAGCTGCCACATCACACACATCACACATCACATCACACACACATCACACACCACACACACCACACACGTCACACACCACACACATCACACACATCACACACCACACACCACACACACATCACACACTGTTGCTCAGGACAGTAGATTTGCATGACCAGAGAACAGTAGTAATGTATTGGACAGCTCCTCTTTTTCAATAGTATTTTGTTCATTTTCAGACAAACTACCAAAAGATGAGTAGTGAGGCTCACACACGCACACGCGCGTGCACGCACACACACACTCCACACCACACACCACACACCACACACCACTCACCGCACACACATCACACACCACACACCATCTCCCACATCACACACACCACTCACCGCACACACATCACACACCACACACCACACACCACAAACATACCCCACACACACATCACACACCACACATCACACACATCCCTTACATACCACACACACACACACACACACACACACACACACACAGTTAGGAGGGGCCTCTGAGACGACATTTAGGTCATGGCATCACTTACGGTTATTACAGAGCAAATTACCTCAATTTAAAGCTTAGGCAGGAACCTCAATGTTGACCCAGAGCCCCAGCTGGGAGCGACGCCGTCTGCCCCATAATTCCTCCTGTTGACTGAGTTGCACGTTGGCAGGTGCGTGGAGCGCGCGTGTGAAAGTTGGATGGGGTGGGCCCCTGAGGCCCCACGTGTCGGACAGAGCCCAACACGTGCAGTGCTGGTGTGTGGACTCCCCCGCCACCCACGGCCCCTGGAGCTTGAGCGAGGCAGTCCTGCAGGTGATGGGCATGGAAGACAATCCAGAGGCAAGTTGTGCCTGAGCAGGGCCCCGGGGGGCCAGGACTCGTGGACTCGCTGTGACCCCTGGTGACCGCCCCTGCCACTCAGGCAGCACGGGACTCCCCCACCCGCTCCTGCCTGGCCTGTCACTGACCCAGGCCTCCGGCTCCTTATCGATCGGCACTTTGCACACATTGGAGGAGCTGATGTGTGTGAAGTGCTTCTCCGGAGTCTGACACATCGCAGGCATGACACTGCCGCTGCCGGCGGAGCCGTGGGCACTGGCATCGCTGCCGTGCCAGCAGCCCGCAGACCTGGCCCGTCCTGGCCCCCAGCCGGACGCAGACCCGAGGATGCCCAGACCGTGTCTCCAAGACAGTTCCACCGAACGGGACCACTGGGCAATGGGGAGAAATCACATCCCAGGACCCACAGCTTCCCGCTGACCTGTGGGCTACAGAGGGTTAAAAAGGTTAAAAGGAAAGAGAGAGCGAGAAGGAGGGAGGGCAAATGCCCATTTCGTGCCTGGAGATGGACGGCCTCAGCGAGGCAGCAGCCCTCAAAGTGCTCTTTGCAAACGAGTTTTCTATTTTAGTTTAATGGCGTCCACTAAACGGAGCCGATGATTAAATATTGAAGCAGGACCCGGAGCCCGCGTTCCATGCGGCCGGTCTGCGCGGGAGGAAGCGGCGGAGCAAATGCACATGTCAGACCCCGAGCCCACGCCTGCGCGGAGCCGCGTCCGATGTCCGTGCAGCTGCCGGGCACATGCACGTTAGTTTGGCCAGAAGGTGAGATTGGGAGGGGCCCGATCAGGACTCCCCACCCCCAGCCCACCCCATCCCACCCCACTCTGCCCGGCCTGTTCTGTTGGGGAAGGTCACGCGTGTTCACTAAGGCTGCACCGTGGTCACTAAGGCTGCACCGTGGTCACTAAGGCTGCGCCGTGGTCACTAAGGCTGCACCGGGTGTAGAGCAGCACAGAGGCCAGCAGAGCAAGTGGCAGACACACTCCAGCCTGGGCTGCCTCCATGGGCGGGTCCCGGGTCCCACAGGTGTCAGGCCCTCGGGGCCAACCGGAGAGGAGTCACTGGCTGGGAGTCACCGCCTCTGGCTCAGACCCTGCACACAATCACTTGGCACCTGGGACGAGAGACGAGGAGGCCAAAGAGCACCAGCCCCTCAACCAGAAAGGCTGCGGCCACTGCTCCCACGGAGAGGCTGGGAGAGCCCCAGTGTCCGTGGGGCCGGGCCCCCGAGGAGTCGGTGCCTCTTTCCAACGGGCTCCGTGCAAAGGGGCGAGGAGTTCCTCCCGCCAGGTACCGGCTGTGCTGTTTGAATTTGTTTGGTTTTGTTTGTTGGGGGCGGGGGGGGAGCAACATTGATGTGATGTGATTGCCTCCCGGATGCACCCCAGTGGGCAGGAGATGGAACCTGCTGCCCAGGCTCACGCCCTTGACCAGGAATTGAACCCGAGGCCCTTGGGTGCACAGGCCGGTGCTCTAGCCACTGAGCAACACAAGCCAGGGCTTGCTTGAGGTGTGTGTTTATCACCTTTTTAAAAAATTGAAAACATAATTCAGAAAAACAAACCAAAACATCCTCACACGAGGTCAAGAGCTGCTGCTCCTTAAGCTGTGTTTGCTGCCCTCCCGGCCTCTGTCCGCGGGTGGAAACAGTCCATTTATCGGGAGAGTTGAGTCCGTCGCTCACACTTTCTCTGATGCCACAACTCAGGGCACCTCAGCCACAGGCCCTGCCGCCGGGCGGAGGCGCTGACTGGGGTGGCGCTGG
>NW_006284618.1:6802875-6803765 GCF_000327345.1 Myotis davidii | reverse complement strand
CCGCAGGCGCGGCTGTGCTGCTCCAGGGCCCGGCCCGCGGGAGGCGATGGAAGGTCACGCGTCGCTGGAAGTGTCTGAGGGACACTGAGCGTCTTCCCCTGCGACTCCCTGGGTGAACCGAAAACCCTGAGGTCTGATTCCCATGGTCCCAGTGCCCACAGGTTGGGCCCCGTTCTAAAGGCTCTCGGCCTCCGGCGGGTCGTTCTAACCAGATTGTGTACGTGCCCCAGGCCCGCACCGGGAAGGCTGCCAAGTGAGAGCTACGCTGCCGGTGACTCATGCAGCTTCTCCCTGAGCCCCCCCCCGCCCCCCGCAGCTCTCTCTGCACCACTTCTAACACATCCCTGCCTGTGTCCGCGTCCCCTGCGAGTCATCCTTTCCTAAACAAGGAAGGCCTGGCCCACAGGGCTCAGTGGTGGAGAGTCAACCCATGAACCAGGAGGTCAGGGTTCGATTCCCGGTCAGGGCACAGGCCCGGGTTGCGGGCTCGATCCCCAGTGTGGGGCGTGAGGAGGCAGCTGGTCCATAATTCTCTCTCACCATTGATGTTCCTCTCTCTCTCCCTTTCTCTCTGAGATCAATAAAAATATATGTATTATTTAAGGGACAAAAGCAATGCCCGTCATGACACCTGAAACCCCTCAAAGTCCCCCTGGCGCGGGGGCTCTGCGGGGACATGCTGCCCCGTGTGCAGCTCCCACACGCCACGAGGGCTGCCGGTGCCGACGTTGCACAGTGGCATTGTGCATCCGCGGGCACGGGCTCCAGCGTCGTTTAAAACACGACCAACCTCAGTGTCCTTTCGGTTCATGAAACATTCATTTTCCTTTCAGGTTCCGAAAAGTCCGTTTCGCGATGCTGCGCGCTCACGGGAGCAGACGGCCGAGCAC
>NW_006284618.1:6800701-6802863 GCF_000327345.1 Myotis davidii | reverse complement strand
CCTTATGCCTTATGGCGGCCACGTGGGCCGGGCCGGCTGCCTCTCGCACAGAAGCCAACAGCCCCGCGGAAACGGGCACCGCCTGTCCGTCGCCTGCACACCGAGGAGGTGCCCACACGTGTACCGGTCTGACCACAGACTGTTGTACAGGAGCCGTGGCGACACTAGGCACAGATCAGACGGCTGTTTGAGGTGCCGCCCGTGCACAGAGCTGCTGTTTCCCTGCCTTACAGGTGAAGGGTGTCTGACAACCAGAAAGGGGTGAAAGCAGCATGCACTCCCCCCGTCCCCCCTAATCTCCCGCTCCCACCCCCAACCCGGCACAGATTCGATTGAAGCAGCCCGGCCGCCGTGGCTCAGGGAGGAGCGTCACCTCTGAACCAGGAGGTTATAGTTCAGTGATGGCGAACCTATGACACGCATGTCAGAGGTGACACGCAAACTCATTTTTTTGGTTGATTTTTCTTTGTTAAATGGCATTTAAATATCCTATCTAATAATAGACAAACATGGTAATTGACCGTACCTTCACTACGCCTCCCATTGGCTAATCGGCAAGATATGCAAATTAACCGCCAACAAAGACTGAAGGCGGCTCCGGCCAGAGCAGCCAGGGGAAGGGAAGGCCTATTGCACGAATCTTTTTGTGCAACAGGCCTCTAGTATAAAATAAATATCAAAAATATAAGTCTTTGTTTTACTATGGTTGCAAATATCAAAATTTTCTATATGTGACACGGCACCAGAGTTAAGTTAGAGTTTTTCAAAATGCGGACACGCCGAGCTCAAAAGGTTCGCCATCACTGTTATAGTTTGATTCCCGGTCAGGGCACAGGCCCGGGTTGTGGGCTCGATCCCCAGTGTGGGGCGTGCAGGAGGCAGCCGATCCATGATTCTCTCTCACTGATGTTTCTCTCTCTCCCTCTCCCTTTCTCTCTGAAATCAATAAAAATATATTTTCTCAAAAACTGAAGATCAGAGTGGAGCACGCGTCTGTGCGGAAAGATGCGGACGCAGGTGCTTGTAGCCGCCGCCTTATGGCTCCGCCTGAAACCAAACGTCTGCCCTGGTTTAGGTCCGACTTCTCAGCCCGAAGCCTGGTGGCTCCCTGGAGGCAGGAGAAGCATCCACGCCAGCACCTGCCGGGGCTGCAGGTCAGGGGCTGGCAATGGGGCAGGTCAGAGGCCCTGTGACGGGGGGCAGGTCAGGGGCTGGCGATGGGACAGGCCAGGGGCTGGCAATGGAGCAGGTCAGAGGCCCTGTGACGGGGGCAGGTCAGGGGCTGGCGATGGGGCAGGCCAGGGGCCCTGAGAGGGGACGGGGACAGGCCTGCGCAGGCAGCTCCCGGGAGTGGACTTCCCCAGCTGGGACCATCCAGCTCTGACGTCCTCTTGCTGTTCAAGGAGACGCGGGGTAGGAGCTGTCACCAGCCCGGCGGGGGCGGTGTCCTGGCACTGGGCTTAGTCACCGAGACGGGCCTGCAGGGCGTTGCTGTCAGCAGGGAGCGGGGTGGCGTGCAGAATCCAGGCGATGCTCCCTCGCTGCTCCTCAGGGAGAAGCCGAGTGCCGGGTCTCGCACAGAGAGGAGCCCCCCCATCCCCCCTGCCACTCCGGGTCCACTTGCTCAGTTTCCCCCTAAGAGGGAAGGTCCGGCGCTTTCCTCAACGTCCCCTTGCGTCCCGGGTGGGCCATGAGTCCATCCAGGGTGCGCCCTCGGTTACGGGCGCCCTCGAATGTCAGGGGTGCTCTCTGGGCCCGCCTCCAGTCTGCGGCCCACCTCCCTCAGAGGAGCCTCTGGGTCTGACGCCGCCCGCCCGGGTGGCTCTCTGGGACGCCGAGGACAGCCAACGCCTTCCCAAGCAAGGACAGGGTGGCACAGACTCACCCACAAACCTCCACGCTCCCCCGTCGGTCTGTCCATCAGCCATGCAGCCCCACCCCCGTGCAAGCCCAGCATCCTCCTGCCCCCTGCACACCGCCCAGCGGCAGGTTCATTTCCTGTTGCTTCTGTTTCTTTACAGAAGAAACATCGACACACCTGATTGTGAAAGAAGCCAAGGTCCTGGGAGTGTGTTCTATTGGGCATGAGCGGGACCCTTCAACAGCCCCAACTGGATGATGCCCCAGCCAGGCTGTCTCAGTGAGGGTGGGAGGGTTAGGGC
>NW_006284618.1:6796264-6797521 GCF_000327345.1 Myotis davidii | reverse complement strand
GTTAGGGTTAGGGTTAGGGTTAGGGTTAGGGATAAGGACAGTGTTAGGTTTAGGGTTAGGGTTAGGGATAAGGCTAGTGTTAGTGTTAGTGTTAGGGTTAGGGTTAGGGTTAGGGATAAGGATAGTGTTAGGGTTAGGGGTATCATTAGGGTTAGGTTTCATATTACATATTCTGTGAGGTAATTTGTTATATGAATTCTGCCTTAGTGTTTGTTCCCATGAGACGCCATCTCCACATGATATTGTGTGTAATCTTGTATAGCAGCTGCCTCTGGAAGGTCCATTGTCCCCTGGCTGCATTTCACCAGCTCCCCAGTGTCAGCCATTTACCATGTTTCTGTTTTTGTTGTTTTTTAAACATACATTTGTATTGATTTCTTAGAAGAGAGGAGAGGGAGGGAGGGTAGAGACAGAGGGAAAAATTGAGAGAGAATCATTGACCCGCTGCCTCCCGCACTCCTCACACTGGTTATTAAGTCCACAACTCAGGCCTGTGGACTTAACCCTTGACCAGGAATCAAACTCTGACTTCCAGGCTCATAGGTCGAAGCTCAACCCCTGAGACAAAGCAGCTGGGCCAGTTGTTGTCTTTTGAATGCAGTGTGTCCTAGGGTCATTCTGCAATCGCAGACTTAGGCCTTCATGGTTGATTCTATTGCTGCTGCTGCTGCTGCTGCTAAGAAGCCATATCCGTCCAGGAAAGAAGAGAGAAAGGGAAGAGGCAGAGTAGGAGGGACGGGGTCCCCAAGGGCCAGAGCTGACATCACTGCACACACTGGCAGCCGGGGTGTGAAGGTCGTATCCTCGTTCACAGGGAGAAGGAATTTGAGGTAATAGTGGAATGGATGCTTGTGATGGGGGAGGGGGAGGTGCTAGGCCATTAGGGACAGAGGCACAAGAAAACCCAGGGAAGTGTGACAAAGTCATGGTCCCAAAGTGAGCACTTCCTGTCGCCCAGGAACTAGAAAGACCCTAACCCTAACCCTACCCTAACCCTAACCCTAAACCTAACCAAAACCCTAACCTTAGCCCTAACATGATCCTTATCCCTAACCCTAACCCTAGCCCTAACCCTAACACTATTCTTATCCCTAACCCTAACCCTAACCCTAACCCTAATATCTAGCTCTAACCCTAACTCTACCCCAGCCCTAACCCTAACCCCATCCTAATCCCAATCCCTTGAGCTCCTGCCTCCGGCCCATTGCCCACAGTTCGGCTCAAATAAACTCACAAATGTTCTTTGGGTGTGAGCAC
>NW_006284618.1:6795658-6796166 GCF_000327345.1 Myotis davidii | reverse complement strand
AACCAACACATGAAGCATGGAGCTCGTCACAGCCTCCTCGCACCCGGAACCGTTCCAGCCCCCCAGGCGCCAGCGACAAGCCCCGAGTGGAGGGGGCGTCCGGGAGCTGGGCTGTGCTGGGGCAAGTGTGATAAGGCAACGTTAACCGGGCAAATAACAGCACGGCCCCGATGGAGGACGACAACAAGAAGAGGCGAAGAAAAAGACTAGAAAGACACAGATCCCCAGCTGGTGTGGCTCAGTGGATAGTGCGCCGGCCTGTGGACGGAAGGGTCCCGGGTTCGATTCCGGTCAAAGGCACACACCTTGCTTGCAGGCTCGGTCCCCGGCCCTGGTCGGGGTGTGTGTGGGAAGCATGTGTCTCTCCATCGGTGCTTCTCTCTCTGTCTCTCCCTCCCTTCCACTCGCTCTAAAAACCAGCGGAGAAATATCCTCCGATGAAGAAGAACAAAACTAAACAACACACAGGCAGGCTCGGCGAGGCCCGCCCGGCGCCCAGGGGCCCGAG
>NW_006284618.1:6794959-6795630 GCF_000327345.1 Myotis davidii | reverse complement strand
GGGTCCTGGCTGCACAGGCTCACGGAGCCCTTCAGCCTCTGCTCGGGTTCGAAATGCACGCGTGTCCCCCCCTCCCCCGGTCCCCCCGCCCTGGAGGGCCTGCCTCACCAGGGCCAGGACAGAGGGTGTGCCCGCGGCAGACGCCGCAGCTGGGACGCCCGCCACCCGAGTGTCAGCCACCAGCTCTGCTGCGTGGACTGTGGGCCTGTGTTGTGCTCAGGGTCAGGGTTGGATCAGGGCCTCTCTGGCCGAGGGAGTGCCTGGGGGGCCCAGTGAGTCCCCAAAACCCCTCCCCGAGGGTTGAGGATGCTGCTGATGCTCGGGCTGGAAGGTGATGGGCAGAGGGCACCCCCGACCCCACCCCAGGCCTGGCCGCGCAGGAGCTCAGGCGGGGACACGTGGCCTGAGGTGAAGGTGCGAGGGGACCTCCCTTTCCCCGGAGAGGTCCTGACCCAGCCTGGCTCTGACACGCAGAGGGGAGCAGGGGGCGGGGGTACAAGGAGCCATGCAGGAAGCCTTGGGTCAGGGCTGGTTCTGTGTGTGTGTGTGTGTCTGTGTGTGTGTGAGTGTGTGTGTCTGTGTGTGTGAGTGTGTGTGTCTGTGTGTGTGTGTGTCTATGTGAGTGTGTGTCTGTGTCTGTGTGTGAGTGTGTGTGAGTGTGTGTGTGTGTG
>NW_006284618.1:6794211-6794662 GCF_000327345.1 Myotis davidii | reverse complement strand
GTGTGTGTGTGAGTGTATTTCTGTGATGGAAGCTGCTAGATTCCCCGGGGGGAGAGGAGAGGGAAGAACAAGAGGCAAGGAGAAAATTGGGGGTGGGAGAGACAGATGGAGACGCAGCAGTGGGAGAGAGAGAGGAGAAGCACAGCAGAGGAGATTGAAAATGCATTTCTGAACCCCACTCCAAGCCTAGTGGATAGACCTTGTTTTTAAATAGAGGCCCGATGCACGAAATTCGTGCAAGTGGCTCAGCCCTCGCAACCCTGGCTTCGTCCAGAAGGTTGTCCGGGCAGCCGTTCAGCTGTCCAGTCTAATTAGCATATTACGCTTTTGTTATAATAGATAAACCTCCAAAATTATGCTAGGTTTGCATATTTTCAATTGGCTTTCTGGTTTGAGGAGGGCATTTAAGATTCTGATACTTAAAGTAATAATAATAATAATAATAATGCGC
>NW_006284618.1:6791661-6792852 GCF_000327345.1 Myotis davidii | reverse complement strand
GGGGAGGTGGGGGGAGGGAGGGAGAGCCCAGGCCGCACCCCCTGTGGAGCACCCCCTTAATGGAGCACTGAAAGGCACGAGGATGAGGATTCGGGGAGGAACCTCGTCCGGCCCCTCCTGCCAGTGCTGCCTGTGCCTCTGGACTGGGAGCTGATGGTCCTGCAGGGCGAGTGTCAGCCCTGGATTCCCCCCCACCCGCAGCTCGGGGTGCAGGTGCAGGTTCCCCTGGGAACTCCTGCTCTTCCCTGAGACTCTCCTAGAGAGAAGGGGGGACACTTGGCTAAGGCAGCCTGAGCTCACCTAGGCTTTGCTTACAGAGGAGGAAGGGGTGAGGAAGAGGGCCAGGAGGAGGGAAGAGGAGGGAGGGGAGGGATTCTAATACTCTATCCCTCTCCCTATCTCTCTGTAAAAAAACCAATAAAATATATTAAAAAGAAAAAAGAAAAGACTTGAAAAAAGAGTAGCCCTGGGGTTTAAACGCAGGTATTCTCTCTACCAGGTCTTTTTTTTTTTTTTTAATCCTCACCTGAGGATATGTTTTCCATTGCTTTTCAAGGAGGAAGGAGGAAGGAGGAGGAGGGAGGGAGAGAGGGAGAGGGGGGAGGGAGGAGGAGGGAGGGGAGAGGAAGTGCTGGCAGGTTTCCGTGGACTCTGCTAGTGTGTATCCCATTGTCCTGGGGAGGGGCTCTGCGGCCAGGACCCTCAATAGGGGCTGTGGCTTCTGGAAGGCATGAGAGCGAGGCAGGCGGGGAGCACCGATGGGGGAGGCTAGGTCAGGGGAGCTCCCCAAGGTGACCCCCCCCCCAAAAGCAAGCTCCTGGTTGAGGGAGTCAGACCCGAGGTGTCCGAGCAGAGGCCCCGCAGGGCTGAGGTGGTCCTGCCCTGGAGCCCTGTGGTGGCTGGTGCTCAGGTCCCCGGGGAACCGCCCTCTCGTTAGATGTGACCACTTCCTCGAAGGCTCATCATCCTCCCCCCACAGAACCACATACAGACGTGCATGTGCGTGACCAGCAGCATGTGAGGCAGGGCACAGGAACCCACGTACACGCATGTCCCACGCAATCCCAGGTGCTCACGTGTGAACCGCATGTGCACAGGCCCCTGCATGCACGTTGAGACGAGGATACGTGTGGCTCGCGGCCCCGCAGGGCGTCTCTTCTGCAGCCACAGAGCAGGGCTGCCCCGTCCCGC
>NW_006284618.1:6790886-6791412 GCF_000327345.1 Myotis davidii | reverse complement strand
GCACTGGCAGGCAGCTCCTCCGGGGGCCATGCGCTGGGCAGGACGGTGCTGGGCGCCTAGGGAGCAGAGAGTGGGCGTCAGGGATGTGCCCTCGGGCTGTGCGGCCGGTCCGGCGAGGGGCGAGCAGTAATAACGAGTTGTCGTTTGCACCTGCCCCGGCATCCGGCGTGGTGCTACCTGCTTCAGGCATCGGACCCGTGTTTAAAAAATATTTTTTATTGATTTCAGAGAGGAAAGAAGAGGGAGAGGTAGAAACATCAGTGATGAGAGAGAATCATGGATCGGCTGCCTCCTGCACGCCCCCCACTGGGGATCATGTGCCCTGACCGGGAATCGAACCTGGGACGCTTCAGTCCGCAGGCCCGACGCTCTGTCCACTGAGCCACACCAGCCAGGGCTGCACCAAACACATGTCATGCGTCTGTGTGCTCTGTGCGTTCTATTCTCACGGCAGCCTCTGTGCGTCCCGTTAGGTGACTGTCCCCTCTCCCGGCTGGCGGCCCCGAGGCTCGGGGATGTCACAGCC
>NW_006284618.1:6789125-6790680 GCF_000327345.1 Myotis davidii | reverse complement strand
AGGGGCGCGCGGCTTCGGAGAGCACAGCCGGCCCTGCTGTCTCCAGGCAGCGTCGAGGGTGAACGTGAACCTGAGAGGTCCAACAAGAAGGAGGGTGCACGCCTGTTCCCTGCGGCCTTGAATTCTCCCCCTAAAGTCAGGGCTGAAAGGGCTGTGACGTCTCTCCTGCTCGATTCCCACCTCCTCCCTCTAACCCTTCATCCCGGGCTGCCCGCAGGAGCCCCCGGAGAGGGACGGGGGAAGAGAGAAGGGGCCGGGTGCCCACCAACCGCAGGAGGCTCACCGGGAGGAAAGGGGGAAAAAGGGGGAGCCCAGCCTGGTCAGTAGCAGGGGCCACGGGTCACCTGCAGGGGAGCAGGGAGCACACGCCGCGCCGCTCACCGGGAGGAAAGGGGGAAAAAGGGGGAGCCCAGCCTGGTCAGTAGCAGGGGCCACGGGTCACCTGCAGGGGAGCAGGGAGCAGAGGCCGCGCCCAGCCAGGTGGGCACCTGCCCTCCGCCCGGTCTCAGCTGCTTCCGGCCGGGGTGTCCTCGCACAGCCTGCACCAGCCCCTCCGAGAGCGTGAGGTCCGCTCTCCCCCTAGAGGCGGCGCTGTGCCCACGCCCACTGAGCAGACAGCCGCCTCCTCTGCGAAGGCTGAGAGCAGTGCTGGGGGGTCACCTCGGGTAAAGGCTGGCCGCCCCCCACACACAGACTCTCTCCAGGCGGCCCGCCCGCGCCTCATGGGGGTCGACGTTGGGACCGCTGGGGGCGGGGGCTCGGAGCTGGTGGAATTGGCTTCAGGAGGGCGGGCTCAGCTGTGACACCTGCCACCCCTTGGAGCTGATGGGACGAGCAAACCAGATGGGAAGGCTCCCCTCTTTGTCCGCCGTGGACCCCCCTCTGCCCGGCAGCCTCCTCGGTGGGGGCATCACCCTGGGCCGGTCAGGAACCACTCAAGCCCTCGCACGGCTCCCGAGCCTCCTCCCGCTGCCCCTGTCACAGGAGAACAGGCTCTCTTTCTTAAGAATCTTTTTCTTTAAAAAATATTTGTATTGATTTCAGAGAGGAATGGAGAGGGAGAGATAAACATCCATGATGAGAGTCACGGACCGGCTGCCTCCTGCTCGCCCCCCACTGGGGATGGAGCCCACAACCTGGGCCTGTGCCCTGACGGGAATCGAACCCTGACCTCCTGGTTCCAAGGTGGCCGCTCAGCCCCTGAGCCACGCTGGGGGCAGAACGTGAGCCCGTTATCGCTGCACCTGTCGCCCACCGGCCACCTGCAGGGCTCCCGGGCGGTCCCTTGGGTGCCTGCACGCGCTCAGTCCCGCCCCCTGGAGGGAGAGGCCCGCAGCCGCACTTACCGAGGGTCAGAGGCGAGAGAGTCTCCCTGAGGACATGGAGCAGCAGCTGGAGGACCCGGGTGAGGTGGGCGTCCCCGTCGACAGCATTTGAGCCCGCAGTTGGGCGGCATCACCAGCGCGTGGGGACCTGCGGAGACGCCCCTGCAGGACAGACAGCCGGCCCCGGGGAAGGAGGCGGCGTGTCGTCCTTCCTCCGGAAGGGGGCTCAT
>NW_006284618.1:6787529-6787872 GCF_000327345.1 Myotis davidii | reverse complement strand
ATGGCCGGGACACGATTCACTCTCAGCTGTTTCTTAGATGATCTTGGGCTCCAGGGTCGCACAACCCAGGGTCCAGTCCCCACGCGGCAATTGGCCGGTCGGTGACCTGGGGCCAAGGACTTAACTTCCTTGGGCCATCTACCTCCTCATGTGTGACATGGAGACTGTCGGTCGCCCAGGGCTCCGTGAAGTCACGCATGGGGGGGGAGGGCGCAGTTGGGGCAGCACCTGGAGTGAAACCGTCGCCTGCCAGGATGTCACTGCTGAAGGTCCCGGCGCTGTCATTGCTCCCGGGAGGCGGCCCGGGGAAACCGAGGCTCGTCCGGGAAGCTGGTGGGGCTCC
>NW_006284618.1:6786030-6787394 GCF_000327345.1 Myotis davidii | reverse complement strand
CGGGGCCGTGCGGCTGTGACCTGTCGCCTTCCTGCGCCTCTCTCCGCAGGCTGGTGGAGCTGTCTGCCACGGTGCCCATCGCCTCGCACTGGGGGGTGCTGTCCAAGTGCTTGGCCTACAGCAAGGCTGCGTCCGACCCCTTCGTGTACTCGCTGCTGCGCCACCAGTACCGCCAGAGCTGCAAGGAGATCCTGACCCGGCTCTTCCACCGGCGCTCCCTGCACCCCTCGGGCCTGGCCGGCGGCTCCCACAGCCAGAACACCCTGCCCGTCGCCGAGTGAGGGGCGCCTCCCGCTGGACACGGGAGATGGCGGTGAGCAGCAGGGAGGTGGGGCTCCGGGCAGACCCAGGGCCTGCCGCCGCCACCTGGCAGCCCAGCGATCCTTCCTGCTCCTGGGGGGTGGGCTGCTGAGCGGGCCCTGTTAGTCACCGAAGGAGACAGTGGGAGGAGCTGCTCTGAGCTCCTCGATGGGCCAGAGGCTCCCAGAGCTCACAGTCGTGACCAAGGACACAGCATGGGGGCAGGTGGGGCAGCATGGGGTCCGCCTGCCCCCTGAGCCCTGGACACAGGGCTCCTTGCTGCCGGGAGTGGTGGCCGCCACGGGACACGGGTCCTGCTGGGAGTGCAGACGGCCATGATCATGGCTGCTCTTCTCCACGTGACAGTGGTGGTTGCTTTAACCCAAATATTACGCGGCGGGTCTAACTACCTTGTGCCGGGCTGGGATGCCCTGGTCCTGTGCCCCAGGGGGCAGGGGAGAGGGGTTTGAACACCTACTGGCTCCCCGGTCAATGGCTATGGACCAACTACAGAAACACACACACTGGATTCAACGTTTGTCCCTCCATCTGCCCCGCCCCCACCCCCAGCAAACATGTGCATGTGCAGACAACCCAGGTTCGAAGGCGGTTTAAACGGGCAGGAAAGACAAGGACACTGTTCTCTGGGGTCTGACCCTGAAGGTACCTACTTGTGACTTACGTGCCGGGGTGTCGGCGGCAGGAAGGGGGCTGGCTGCTCCCCACCCACCTGCGGCCTGAACTTACAGGCGCGTTTCACCGCGTCTGGCACCTCGCGTCGGGCACGTCCTTTGGGATCGACGGGCAAAAACCGACCGCGCCGGGTCCCAGCCTGACGTGAAGGCCTGGGCTTCCACTGCGCTCACTTCCCGAGTCTGTCAGCAGAAGGTGGGGGCTGCCGAGGGGGCAAGCACGTGCCCCGGGCTGAGGGCGGGAGGGTGAAGTCTTTATAAAAATCCTAGCGATGGTGCCTGTGCCAGCCCCTCGCAGCCCCAGGGATACCGTCCGTACAAGCCAGGGGGGCGGACCGTGTTCTCTGCCCTGCATCGTGGTCACCGTTTCAG
>NW_006284618.1:6785681-6785943 GCF_000327345.1 Myotis davidii | reverse complement strand
CGGCGGGGAGGCCGCCGCCCAGCAGGGACCAGCAGGGAGGAGCCGTCGGTGGCCGGCCTGGGCCCCAGCACGAGCGGAAGGGGAGGGCTGTGTGTCTATTTGAAAAGATGCCTCATTAAACAGCTTTGCACTCACAACACCGGGAACGGAGCCACCTCGTCTCGTCTCACTCCATCCAGGGTTTCCATGGAGACTGGAATAGCGGCAGGTGCCCCCCTCCCAGGGGCAGGTGGCGGTGTGCTCACCCCTGCCCGGAGGAGGG
>NW_006284618.1:6783101-6785239 GCF_000327345.1 Myotis davidii | reverse complement strand
GCGGCAGCCAGGAAACAGCCTGAGCCGGCGCCACAGGTCTCGGAAGACGCATTTGGTAATTTTCACGAAACTGCCCCAAACCCAATAGAAACCAGCTGTGGGGGCACCAGACGGACCAGGCCCAGCTCAGTTCACCGACGGCGTCTTCATCACTAGACACAGGCACTCAGACCAGGGGGCCCGGCCGCATGGCGTCGACCCAGGAACCAGGAGGGCACAGTTCGATTCCCAGTCAGGACACAGGCCTGGGCTGTGGGCTTGATCCTCAGTGCGGGGCGTGCAGGAGGCAGCTGATTGATGATTCTCTCTCCCTCCCTTCCTCTATAAACACACACACACACACCCCAGGAGGAGGGAGGAGAAAGCTGGTGGCCAGCACCCAGCAGCGGGAGGCCTGTGCTCACCCCACAGCGTGTAGACCCGCGGTCACCACCTGGTGGTCCGTGAGGTGGAAAGGCTGGTGGCCAGGGGTCTAGAACGTGCCCGGTGCCGTGGGCCCGGTGAACTGTCTCCCTCGGGGTGAGACCCCCTCAATGTCCCGTTTCCTCAGGCAAAGCCCCTGGAAACATGCAGACCAGCACCTGCTCACGGGCCGGGACACGCTCCCTGACTCCTGCCAGGTGCACGGCTGGAGGCCGAGGGCCCCGACGCCAGGGGGAGCCTGATGGCCAGACGGGGTGAAAACAAAGCAGGAAGCTGGGAAATAGGCCTGGAGCGGGGAGGCTCTCATTCCCACCCCACGTGCCAGGCAGTTCAGTAGCTGAGGCTACTGCAGCACAGAGAGGGCGAGCGACTTCCTCCAGGGTGCACAGCAGTCAAAGGGCAGAGCTAAAAAGGGAACCCAGGGCTGCCCGCAGCCTGTGTCTCCCTCACCGTGGCCTCTGGGTAAGCGGCCCCTCCCCCTCTGGCCATTTGCTCTGATGGGTCTCACCCTCCCCCCACTCTCCCCCCTCCACCCCTAGGGGACAGGGGTCCTGTTCTTGCACCAGTGCTCTGGGCGGCTGCTCTCTCTGTCCCGCGGTCCCTCCCAGCTGGTAACCTTGGCAGAGTCCGGCTGCCTGGGGGCGAGGGCCTTGCGTGGGGAACAGAGAACGCCGCCCCCCCTGCGTCTGTGGTCGGCGTGTAAGTGCCATTATCCTCCCCGTGTCTGGCTCCGCCGCCTGCCTCTCAGGCAGACTGTGTTTTACCTCGAAAAGAAACGGACTCGGGTCTGCAAACGGCGGGCTTCCTGCACTCGCTCCCTGAGACATGGCTCTGTCCGGAGCCGCCTGGTCCAAGGCCCTGATGCCACCTCACTTCCGGGTGATCACCTGTGCCCTGCCCCCTTGTCACGTGCCCAATTCCGGGTGATCACCTGTGCCCTGCCCCCTTGTCACGTGCCCAATTCCGGGTGATCACCTGTGCCCTGCCCCCTTGTCACGTGCCCAATTCCGGGTGATCACGTGGCCCCGCCCCCTTGTACGTGGCCCTATCACCTGTGCCCCGCCCCCTTGTCACGTGCCCAATTCCGGGTGATCACGTGGCCCCGCCCCCTTGTTCACGTGGCCCTGCCCCCTTGTTCACGTGGCTGTCAGGTGCCGCCTGGTCCAAGTCCCTGATGCCGCACCCCCTCGTGGCAGCATCTCTCACCCCCTGGAGCCCCCACTCGGTGCCCAGCACCCTCTGCGCCCCCCACCCCCTGCAGCTCCAGGGACCTGCTGAGCCGGGACCCAGCCTGTCACTGGTCCCCCAGGTCCTTCCTGCAGCCTCAGGGACCTCAAACCTATCAGGGAGGGGCCGGTGGGTTGACCCCTTAGACAGTGGGGTACAGACACCAGCTGGGCACTCTGCCTGCACACACACCCCACCTCCACTCCCCGGAAACACCATGAGCACCGAGTCTGTGCTGCCGTCCGGCTCCTGGAGGGCTCGGCCTGCGCAGTGCGGGCACCAGAGGGACCCGTCTGCAGAGAGGCAGGCGGAGCAGGCCTCCCAGGGCAGCGGGATGCCCACCCGGCCCCAGAGCCCTCCCTCCCCTCCCCTCCCCTGCTGACAGGGAACCAGGTGTGGTCCCCCAGCCCAGCTGTCTGCCTTGGGAGGTGGCGGAGGCTGTCGCCCTCTGCTGGCCGGTTCCAGTTCCTGCAGAAGCGAGCCCCCCC
>NW_006284618.1:6782503-6782976 GCF_000327345.1 Myotis davidii | reverse complement strand
GGAGCTGGACAGGGGGCCGGGAGGGCTCCCCGCTGATGCGTGTGGCCCCCATTCTCACGAGCCGGGAGGCTCCGGGCCCCTGTGCCTGTCACTGTGGCTGCACAGATTGCAGTTCATAACCCCAGAGATCTCTGAAGAGACAGCCCAGCAGAAAGGGCTTTGTTCAAGGGAGTGGGGGCCCCGCCCCTTCTGGGACCCACCTCTCAGCCAGGCTCTCCTGGGGTCGCAGGTGCATTTCGGAGGGCTCCCCGCTGATGCGTGTGGCCCCCATTCTCACGAGCCGGGAGGCTCCGGGCCCCTGTGCCTGTCACTGTGGCTGCACAGATTGCAGTTCATCACCCCAGAGATCTCTGAAGAGACAGCCCAGCAGAAAGGGCTTTGTTCAAGGGAGTGGGGGCCCCGCCCCTTCTGGGACACACCTCTCAGCCAGGCTCTCCTAGGGTCGCAGGTGCATTTCGGGGACCAGTGCCAGC
>NW_006284618.1:6777891-6778307 GCF_000327345.1 Myotis davidii | reverse complement strand
GCGCCCCCCCACCCAGCCTCCCCTCTCCCAGGAGGAAATGCCGAGAGCACCCAGTCTGAGCTGAGTCCAGCTCCTGGAGGGCTCAGCCTGCGCAGTGCGGCCACCAGAGGGGACCCGTCTGCAGAGTGGGAGGCAGAACAAGCCTCCCAGGGCAGCTGGATGCCCACCTGGCCCCAAAGCCATCCTTCAGCCTCCCCCTTGCCCCTTCTGAAGGGGGACCAGTGTGGTTTCCGCCCAGCCCAGATGCCTGCCTTGGGAGGTGGCGGAGGCTGTCGCCCTCTGCTGGCCGGTTCCAGTTCCTGCAGAAGCTGGAGCCCTCCCTGCCCCGGGCCAGTGCCCCAGGGGCCAGCCCAGCTCACACTTCCCATTCCACAGTCCCTGCCAGGCCTGGCGCTGCCCTCGGCTGGGGGGGCCGG
>NW_006284618.1:6775211-6777839 GCF_000327345.1 Myotis davidii | reverse complement strand
TCCCCTACCCCCCCCTTCCTGATGGCAGTGCCTCCCGGCTCCCTGTTGCCTGCTCCCCACACTCAGCCCTGCCCTGACCGCCCAGAACCCCCCAGGCCTCACCCCAGCTCTGCCTCCTGTCCCCCACGAGGACCACAGCACGAGCGTCCACTCTTCCCAGAGTTCCCCGGGCCTGAGCTGCCACGGCCCAACTCAGTGACCTGACCGCAGCGACTTCACCGCAGCATCCAGGCCGCTGCCTTCCTCTTCTTCCTGGGATCCCCCCCCCCCCATAAGCCCCTGCACTGAGGTCCTGTCTCAGACTAGAGTTCAGGGACCCCACACGAAGGCCTCAGGTCGACAACGCATCCCACGTGGCCATCCTCCTGCTCGACACGCTCACCCCACACGTCTCTCGGTCTAAATCCTTTCACTAAACGCAATCCCCCCAGATCCCTGCGCCTCCATAATCGGAAAAGCGCGCAGGCAAGTCGGCGCCGGCCCAGCCTCCCTTCCCACCAGGAGGGTGGGATCACTGCGCCTCCCCCACCCCCACCCCCAGCTCCGCTGAGGCCCTGGGGGCCCGCGCCGGGCGAGCGAATGCCAGGAAAGTGCATGCGAAGGCACCAGACCGGCCAGATGGGTTTGCACCGAAACCCTGGAGCGTGCCTACAGCTTCCGGCTGTTTAAAAAGCCCGTTTGTTCTCCGTTTACGGCATAAACACGTCCCACGCTGCTTGTGAGCAGGAGGCTCTCAGGGCCCGTATTTTTAGACTCGCTGACCCGGCCCCGTCCCTTCCCAGCGAGAGTGGGCTCGCTCCGTGTATCCCTGCAACATTGCGTGTTCCAGGGCCTGCAGGCCCACAGGGAACGGCTCAACCCCAGGCCAGCACTGCCCGGCACCATGTTGCCCTCTCCGTCCTCCCCGCCTTCCCTGCCTGCCTTTCTCCCTGTCTAACCGGGGGCGGGAGGGGAGTGGTCCTCCCACAGCTCCTCAGACACGCCTGTGTCTCCGTGCCATGGCACCCCGTCTGGCCTGCTGCGAGCTCTGGTTCGCCTTCCCAATGCAGCCGGCAGTCCCCTGTCCTCCTGTCCTCCCCCGCCCACGGTCACCAGGGAGGAATGACCACCCTACAAGTGGCACAACCCGACTTTGGACACTGTGCCCCTCCGTGGGCCCCCGTCTCCACATCCCGGGGACCAAACTAGTTCAAGGTAGAAAGCTCGAGGCAACCAGCTGTCAGCCGTTCCCGCCCATCCCCGCAGCACACACAGCATTCCCGCCCCCCCGCCCCCCAGCCAGGACCCTGCCTCAGAACCCTTCTTAGCGCAGAGCTCCAAGCAACTACCCCCGATGAGCCCGAGTCAGCCTGCGAGAGAGAGCCCGGCGGCCAGCCTGGACTCACTGACCTAAGGACTTGCCAGGCTCGTCTGTCCACCCGCAATGGCACCGAATACTCGCTCCCACCTCCAGATTCTTTTTTCCTAATTCCCCTGGACTCCTGGTGCTGTGGCCGTGGCCGTGGGGCTGTGTGTGTGTGTGTGTGTGTGTGGCCATGGCCGTGGCACTGTGTGTGTGGCCTTGGCCATGGCTGTGGGGCTGTGTGTATGTGTGTGTGTGTGGCCATGGCTGTGGCACTGTGTGTGTGGCCTTGGCCATGGCCGTGGGGCTGTGTGTGTGTGTGTGTGGCCTTGGCCGTGGCCATGGTGCTGTGTGTGTGGCCTTGGCCATGGCCGTGGGGCTGTGTGTGTGTGTGTGTGTGTGGCCATGGCTGTGGCACTGTGTGTGTGGCCTTGGCCATGGCCGTGGGGCTGTGTGTGGCAGGGGACAGGCCGCAGGAGGAAGAGCTCACAGAGCCCGGTGGCCCAGCTCAGCGCAGTCAGGCTGCGGGGAACCTGGCACTCCGGCCAGAGCCGCTGGGCGTGGCTGTGAGGCTCCCCAGGGACACGACATGGAGGCCTCTCCCCATTTGCTTTCTTTATTTCCTCACTCCCCCGGTCAGCGAGGCAGCAACAGTAATAACAACGAGACGCGTTTTCTCGCGTGGTCGTTCCAATACGTCCTGAACGAGGCTCCGCGGACAATCCTGAGCGAGTGTCCACAGCGACCCCCGCGTGCGGGGCAGGTTAGGGGCGCGCCTCCACGGAGGAGGGGCCTGGGGCAGAGGGAGGTCGCAGGTCAGCCCGGCATCTCTTTCCAAGTCCGAGCGGCTCACAGAGGACCCTGAGGAGATGTGGTTTCGTGGGAAGCCTCCTCCTGTCACCAGCAGGGAGCCCCTCGGGCTGCCGCACCGGGGGGAAACCTGGGGGTTCTCTGTAAGCCCCGTCTGCATGCAACCAGCCCCCGGGCACGCCTGCTGCCCAGGCTTCCCCTGGAATTATTCCAGCCTTTCTCCCGCTGATGAGAGAGAAGGGAAACTGACGTAGAGGCCGCCTGCCGCTCGCTTGGTGATGTCACTGTTGTCGACACACACGGGCTTGCTGGGCAGCAGCGGGAATGCCCGGCCCAGAGGGCGGCCTCTGCTAGCATGCCCTGAGCAGCGGGAAAGGTGACACTGGGGACAGCAGGCCCGGGGCAGCGGTTTCAGCCGGGCACATGGCACACACGCAGGGGCTCCTGTCACGCGAGCAGGGGAAGCGCCGGGCTCA
>NW_006284618.1:6774378-6774960 GCF_000327345.1 Myotis davidii | reverse complement strand
CCCGCGCTGCCGCCTCCTGCGCCCCCGGAGCCTGGGCTGCCGGGCGCGCAGGCTGCCGGGCCGCCGCCCGAACGTCTCCATGATCTCCCGGATGCGGGCCAGGTTGGTCCTGCCGAGCGTGAAGTCGCACCGCGTGGCGCCCATGTCGTAGCCAACCATGCAGCTCTTGGTGGACGCGCTGAAGCCGTCTGCCTTGGCCGTGACCACGTACTCGCCGGGGTTCAGGAGGCGCCAGTAATCACCATCACTGGCTGGGGAGAGAAAGCGGGGGTTCGAGCAGCTCTTGTCTAACGCGGACCTCCAGCCCCGCGAGTCCAGAGAGACTCAGGGCAGCCGTGGGGAGCCTCGGCCCCTGCAGATGGGCTCGTCCTCTTTGGAAACCCCGTTGATGGTTCTGACAGGCAGGGTCTGGGATGGGCTCCCCACAGCGTCGGTACACGTGGGCGGAGATGGAGAAATCACCTCTAACCGCTTCCCCGGGTCGATGCGCCATTCATTCTGCACATGAGCTTCCACATGGTCTGCCCCTGCCCCTCGCCTCTCACCACAAAATGCCATCTTTTTAAAAAATATATATGGTCT
>NW_006284618.1:6767191-6774324 GCF_000327345.1 Myotis davidii | reverse complement strand
AGAGAGAATCATCCACCAGCTGCCTCCTGCACACCCCCCACCGGGGATGTAGCCTGCAACCAAGGCACATGCCCTTGACTGGAATCGAACCCAGGACCCTTCAGTCCGTAGGCCGATGCTCCATCTACTGAGCCACACCGGCCAGGGCACGCAATGCAATCGCGAAAAGCCTTGGTCCTGCGACCAGTCAGCCTGCAACTCCCAGCACGGTGCCCCCCTGGAGCTCCCAGAGGGGAAGAAGCCAGCCCTTCCCAGGCTGTGTCCTCCTCCCGGACCCTGCGCCCCCTCTCCCTGCCTGGCCCTGTGTCGGGGTGTGAGCGCCTCACTCCCATCCTCCCGCACTTAGTGTGTTCCCCACAGTGCACCCCCATTGATGCTCATTCCCTCCAGTGGGAGGAGACCACACGGACACACGAACAGAAATGTCCTAGGACACAGGGTTGGGCACGCAAAGCGTCAGCTCCTGTTGGGTTACTGTCCCACTGGGGCGAGGGCACCGTGGGCTGCAGGGATGGTGGACACACAGCTGGTGTCGTGGACACCGATGGACAGAGGTGGACACGGTGGACAGAGGGCCCACCAGGCCCCAGTGAGTGTCCACTGTGAGCAGGTCAGTGCCCACCGGGCAGAGGGCAGTCCCGTGGCATCTGAGCCTGGTCCCTGGCCCCCGTGCTAGTAGGTACATGTAACGAGAAGGAGGCGCTCTTTCTGGCTGCCTTCCCGGTAGAATCCATCTCATGCTGCTGTCATCTAATCCCACTGTTTATTTTACACAAAATCCCTCCTGAAATAAAACCTGTCAGACCCCATAAGCTTCAGACAGAAATCAAGCAAATTCAGAGCTGACGCGGGGTACCCAGAGGCGCTGAAACCAACGCGGGGAGCGTCGCGTGTGAAGTATGGGCTCCGCGACGTGAGGACGCGCTGGGAAATCACTTATGGGGAAAACGAAGGTGGAGGGATGGGAGCCCCTCGGCTCATCAAAGCTGTCTCCCTGATGACAGGGCTTGCAGCTCGGAGCTCGTTAGGGGGCGAGCTCTCTGCAGGCTCGGGGCCCCTGGGCCCTGTTATCTCCCGCTCCATTTAAAACCCTCTCGTCTCCTCGCAGTGCGCACACGGCACTAATAGTCCCAGAATGTTCCAGGCTTTTTTATGAACCACTCTTTTAAAGGGGCTCATTGGCAATGCTTAAAATACAGTCCCGTGTGGAGCCAATCAAACAGCCTCTATCATTCATAAAGACTGCCATCTCCTTGTGAGTTCCCATGCCCATTTGTTGAGTGGATGGATGGATGGATGGATGGATGGATGGATGGATGAGTGAATAGATGAATAAATGAATGGATGGATGGATGGATGGATGGATGGATGGATGGATGGATGGATGGGATGGATGAATAGATGAATAAATGGATGTATGGATGGATGGATGGATGGATGGATGGATGAATAGATGAATAGATGGATGGATGGATGGATGGATGAATGGCTCGCTGCATGGATGGATGATGGATGATGGATGATGGATGATGGATGATGGCTGATGGATAAATAAATGATGGACGAGTGCTGGTGCCTAAGGGGGTTGCTGTGTACCTAGTGCCATGCTACCCGGCATGGAAACACTGTTGAGTAAAGAAATAGGCAACCACACGGGAAGCACATGACCAGGGCGTTACACAGCAGATAACGGCTCCGTGGCATGTCCGACACACCGCGCCCATTTCCATAGCCACTGGCCTCGGTGCCAGGCACATGCGTGGGCAGGCCGCCTGGCACTGAAGGGCACATGGCCAGGCCTGATGCCAGCCTCACCCCGCCTCACGTCCCAGCCTCAGTTTCCTCCCAGCTCAATGGGATGATCTGTCGGAAGCACAGGGTCCGGTTATGCAGGAGGACAGTTTTGGGGGGAAAGCCCCCCTCCTTCTCTCCAGAGGGAGCAGCACAGGCCGGAAGGGGCCCTCCCTGGCTCGCCGTCCACTGTGCACTCCTGGGGACACCCTGTAATGTCCATTCACCCCTCAAACCTCCCAGGAAATGCACGCTTCCCGCCATGAGGGCGATTCCACACAGGCAGGCGCTTACCTGTTCGGACGTCATGGTTGATGCCTTCGACGGAGATGACAGCGTCCGGGATGCCTTTTCCGTGGGAATCCGTCACCAGGCCTTTGATGCCGCGGTGCACCTGCTCGGCAAACATGACAAGACGCGGTGAGCTCACCGACACCCCCGCCCTCCATCGTGGCACGGTGAGCACGATGACCCCCAGGCCTCCCGGGCCACCAGGAGCCTCACGCAGCCACGCCCAGCTCGAGAGCTCCCGGGCGCCGTGTGGGCCTGGAGTGTCAGCGTCTTTGATTACGGGCTTGCGATGTGGAGCTTGCGAGGCAGCGAGCTCTCTGCAGGCTCTGAGTCTCCCATCGGAGTGAAATCCTTCAGACGTTTAACGTGTTAGGGTTTGAGGGGGTCATAAAAAGAAGCCCACTAGCCCAGGCAGTGTGGCTCAGTGGCTGAGCGTGGGCACATGTACCAAAAGGTTGCCGGTTCGATTCCTGGTCAGGGCACCTGCCGGGTTTCAGGCTCGATCCCCAGCAGGGGATGTGCAGGACGCAGCCAATTGATGTTTCTATCTCTTTCTCCTTCTCCCTTCCTCTCTTTCTATAATCAATAAAGAACATTTATCTTTTAAAAATCCACTAAAGATGGAATTTTGATACACGCATATTTTAATTTTCCTGAGCTCTGTAGATTTAGTATATAGAGAGAAAGGAAGAGCAGACGGCTTCTTCCGCACTGCAGTGGCCAACCGGGACCACGGCGACCAGGTACCATGGAGACCCGGGACCACAGCGACCCGGGACCATGGAGACCCGGGACCACAGTGATCCGGGACCAAGGCGACCAGGGACCATGGAGACCCGGGACCACGGCAACCAGGGACCGCGGCGACCCGGGACCACGGCAACCAGGGACCGCGGCGACCCGGGACCACGGCAACCAGGGACCGCGGCGACCCGGGACCACGGCAACCAGGGACCGCGGCGACCCGGGACCACGGCAACCAGGGACCGCGGCGACCCGGGACCACGGCAACCAGGGACCGCGGCGACCCGGGACCACGGCAACCAGGGACCGCGGCGACCCGGGACCACGGCAACCAGGGACCGCGGCGACCCGGGACCACGGCAACCAGGGACCGCGGCGACCCGGGACCACGGCAACCAGGGACCGCGGCGACCCGGGACCACAGCGACCCGGGACCATGGAGACCCAGGACCACGGCGATCCGCGACCAAGGCGACGAGGGACCATGGAGACCCAGGACCATGGAGACCCGGGACCACGGCGACCCGGGACCACAGCAACCAGGGACCACAGTGACCCGGCGACCAGGGACCATGGAGACCCGGGACCACGGTGACCGGGGACCATGGAGACCCGGGACCATGGAGACCCAGGACCACAGTGATCCGGGACCAAGGCGACCAGGGACCATGGAGTCTCAGGACCACTGTGACCCGGGACCACGGCGACCCGGGACCACAGCAACCAGCGACCACAGTGACCCGGGACCATGGAGACCCAGGACTACGGTGATCCGCGACTAAGGCGACCAGGGACCATGGAGTCTCAGGACCACTGTGACCCGGGACCACGGCGACCCGGGACCACAGCAACCAGCGACCACAGTGACCCGGGACCATGGAGACCCAGGACTACGGTGATCCGCGACTAAGGCGACCAGGGACCATGGAGTCTCAGGACCACTGTGACCCGGGACCACGGCGACCCGGGACCACAGCAACCAGCGACCACAGTGACCCGGGACCATGGAGACCCAGGACCACGGCGATCCGGGACCAAGGCAACCAGGGACCATGGAGACCCAGGACCATGGCGACCTGGGACCACGGCAACCAGGGACCACGGCGACCAGGGACCATGGAGACCCAGGACTACGGTGATCCGGGACTAAGGCGACCAGGGACCATGGAGACCCAGGACCACGGTGACCCGGGACCACGGCGACCCGGGACCACGGCGACCTGGGATATGGCCACGGTCCAAAGCACTAATTCGGTCTCACTGTCAGCCTCGCTCCTTAGCCCCCGCCGCGGCAGCGCGGGCCCACGCCGTACCTGCTCCATGAATACGATCAAGGACTCCCGGTTGTTCTCCCACTCCTCAGGCAGCTCGCTCTCATGCGGGAACTTGTCGCAGCCCACGTAGATGGACAGCTCGAAGCAGTTCGTGTGGAGGTAGCTGAAGTCGTTGAGACCTGCCAAGCCAACCGCAGACAGGAAGCTGAGCCGGGCGCAGCGGGGCACCAGTCACAGCGGGGACGTGCCTGAGGGCCGGCACGTGAACTGGGTGTCGGGCAGCTACTGAGACAAAACATTCGTTAGAGCAAGTGCGGGGAGGGGCTGGGTGGAGGGAGGGGAGGACCCCGCGGACGGGTTTGTGGGGAGACCGGCCCCTGAGTGCGCAGGGTACTGCTGTGTGACCCCGACAGCCCTTCCCGCGCCACCAGCCCTGGCGGGGACGGCGACACACGGCTCTGGACCTG
Organism: Myotis davidii; assembly: GCF_000327345.1. Taxonomy (NCBI): domain Eukaryota; kingdom Metazoa; phylum Chordata; class Mammalia; order Chiroptera; family Vespertilionidae; genus Myotis; species Myotis davidii. The sequence goes on along the minus strand of NW_006284618.1, from coordinate 6,769,757 downwards.
GAACCCCACTACTGTCACGGGCTTCCACATGGACCCGGAGCTGCCTGCACGGTGGGAGGGCACGGAGCAGAGGGGGCCGACACCGCCGTGGGGGACGCACAGGCGGTGCATTTGGAGGTGCACAGGCCGCTCTCTGCTCAGGAAGAGGCGAGGAGGCGGAGGAGGAGGCAGGGAAATTAGAAATCACATCTCATTAACCCACCGAGAAATGACTGCAGCCCTGTCAGTCACACTGCCAGGCGGGGGTGCTTACGGAGGCTCGAGCCCCCGCAAGGCTCTGCCGCCAAGTCCCTGAAATAATGGGAAACGTAACTAATGGGAAAAATCAGCCGCTGCCGATGAGGACGTGTGGCAGGCGGCTGCTCCGAGCGCTACTGCTGACCCCACCGAAGGATTGTGGCGCCTCCCTTTGTCTAGGCCCGTGGTGGCGAACCTATGACACGCGTGTCAGAGGTGACGCGCGAACTCATTTTTTTGGTTGATTTTTCTTTGTTAAATGGCATTTAAATAGATAAAATAAATATCAAAAATATAAGTCTTTGTTTGACTATGGCTGCAAATATCAAAAAATTTCTATATGTGACACGGCACCAGAGTTAAGTTAGGGTTTTTCAAAATGCTGACACGCCGAGCTCAAAAGGTTCGCCATCACTGGTTTAGGGGAATCCTCCTAGGACATGTGCTGTCGGCCACCTGGACAGCTCATACCCTCTCCCGCCCCACCCTGTGTGCTGTGGGGAGTTCAGTAATGGCCTGGCCAATGCTGTTTCTTTCCTGTGAAGATAAATCAGGGGCATGTTTCTTACCCTGATGATTCCTGAGAGGAAGGGAGAGGGAGGGAGAGGGAAACATCAATGATGAGAGAGAGCCACGGATCGCTGCCTCCTGCACACCCCTCACTGGGGATCAAGCCTGTAGCCCCGGCCTGTGCCCTGACCGGGAATTGAACTGTGACCTCGGTTCATGAGTCACTGGGCCACGCTGGCCGGGCTGGGTTTGCTCTTGGGGCCAATATTTCCCCAAGTCTCCCCCTACCATCTCTGACCCCACACAATGGAGACACTCAGTGGCTGAGAGCAGACCACGGAGTCCAACAGCCCAGCTCCGCCCCTTCCCGTGTCCGAGCCCCAGCTCTCTCATCAGCTTCTCCACTTCGCCCTTTTGCACGTCACGTTGGCGCTTTGCAAAAGGGTGGATTTGAAGTGGAGAACCTGTGAAGTGGGAGCAAGCCCGCCCCTCCGAGACTGGGACGCTGCAGGCTGGGACCTGGACCTCCGGGAGCTGTAGTGTCAGGGCAGCGACACTGCAGACAGGACGGAGGACTCACTTCCGGCCACGGTGTGCCAGGAGGCCCCATTGACGGTGCCGTCCTCCTTCTGGAAGTCCTCGGTGTGGCACACCCGCCGGCGGGCGTCGGTCATGAGGCGGTGGGTGGAGGCGTAGGCGTAGGCCAGCCAGCGGAACACGTGGTCGTCGGGCGTGGGCGTGCGCTCCTGTGTCTTCCAGGGGGACCGGGCCATGTCGTAGGGGTAGGCCACCACCAGCTCGCCGCCCTGCAGGTTGCCGCCCAGCACGAAGGGGACCTTCTCCATCCAGGCGATGACCGCCCTGGTCTCCGCCGCCACCTGCAAGCACCCACGCCGGGGACCACGTGAGGAGGAGGCCCGCGCCCCGACGCCCCAACAGGGACTTGGCGGGAAAGCAGCCGTTGTATGGAGTCTCTGAGCCCAGCTTAGAATTTCTAAATCTGTCCCGAAAACACTGGGCTTCGTAGAAAAAATGGATTTAAAAAAGAGAAACCTGCCTGGCCATGTGGCTCAGGGGCTGAGCGTCAACCTATGAACCAGGAGGTCAGGGTTCGATTCCTGGTCAGGGCACAGGCCCGGGCTGGGTGCTGGATCCCCAGTGGTGGTGGTGGGGGGGTGTGCAGGAGGCAGCCGATCCATCATTCTCTCTCATCAATAATGTTTCATCTCTCTCCTTCTCCCTTCCTCTCTTTGACATCAATAAAAATGTTAAAAAAAATAAATAAATGACTTAAAAGGTCGTAAACCGACCTAAATGAATGCACTTTATTTGGGTCCTGATTTAAACAAGATGAGAGAGTAATATAGTGAAATGTGAAGATGGCTGGACATTTTATAACATTAGGAACCCTTTATTTGTAGGCGATAATGGCAATGGCTTCCTGTCTGAAACGGGAGTCCCATCTTGCAGATACAATGTTCACATGAGACGCTGCTGGGCCTTCGGGCCGTGGTCCTGCCCGGCTTTAGTGCGCACCCCCCGCCCCCCGCGAGGGGTCCGTGCAGCTGAGGGCCGGCTCAGTGGCAGCCGCAGAAAAGAACAAATAACGGAGGCGTGTTTTTCCTGTTGTGTTTTTTCTGTGTTCTTGTAAAGAAATATAATTAAATGATTTTTATAAAGAATCTCCTCAAATATCCATTTGAAGGTGTTTTATTATCTAGCTCGTCCTACTCTGAGAGAAAACGTGTACGAGAAGAAAATGTAAGAGAAGACTCTGTCTCCTTAAATGTCACATCCTCTGCCCATGCGCTGGGTGTTC
>NW_006284618.1:6765478-6766650 GCF_000327345.1 Myotis davidii | reverse complement strand
CCCTGCTGGCATCTGTGGGTGCACAGCCACGCCACAGGGCGACTCCCTCATGGTCCCGGCCCCTCTCCCCCTCGTGCCTCGCTGAGGGCTGCTGTGCTGGGCGGAGGAGACTGAGCGCTAATGAACCCAAAAGCCCGTCTGCCCTGGCCGGGGGCTCAGCTGCTTGGAGCACTCATCGTCCCGCACACCAAACGGTTGTGGGTTCGATTCCTAGTCAGGGCGCACGCCTGGGCTGTGAGTTTGATCTCTGCTTGAGGCGTATGGGAGGCAACCGATTGGTATTTCTCTCTCACATCAATGTTCCCCCCTCTCTCTCTCTCAAATTTAAAAACATAAGATTGAATGAATGGAATGGATGAATGAATGAAAATAGAAGTCCGTCATTGCAAACCCAACAGTCTCGCTGCCCGGCCCACAGACCCCCAACCGACTGTCGCAGCAAACCCCCGTCTGTGTCAATGAACACAACAGACTTCCACGTGGTGACGCTGATTTGGCAGGTCCCCTGGTTTCAGGAATAGTTTCCACTTTATTCCCAGGAAACACCAACTCTATTGGATGCCTAATCCAATACGCGCGCATGCTCTACACCTCACCGTGCCCTGTGCACGCTCTACATCACACGGAGCACGTGACACACAGCCGATCTCTCAGGATCATAAACGACTCCTCGAGGGAAGATGAGAGGATCGCGAGCCATGCTCCCGGCCGGGACCTGGGCTAGGGCTTGTGTGAGGCGCCAGCCGCTGCTCCGTCATCACTGTGTCTACATGCAGGGGCGCTGTCTCCTGTCTGCTGGCACAGCCCCGCTCGGGGTCCCCGAAATTCTCTGTCCCCGCCTCAGCAGAGACTCAACAAGGAAGCTACGGGTGGGGTTTCTATTTGTTGATTCTGTTGGGGTTTTTCTTTGAGAGGGAGGAAGGGAGGGGGGGCACGAGGGAGGGGGAGAGAGAGAGAGAGAGAGAGAGAGAGAGAGAGAAGCAGCGATGTGCTGTTCCACTCATGTATGAGCTCATCGCTTGATTCTTGTGTGCGCCCTGACCGGGGAGGGGACCTGTGGCCTTGGCGGGTCCGGATGACTGGGCTGCCCGGCCAGGGCCCATGGGTGGACTTGAACTTGGGGCCAAGGGCGCTGTGCAGCCAGGGCCAGCGGGTGGGCGGGAGCGGCGCGG
>NW_006284618.1:6755536-6765466 GCF_000327345.1 Myotis davidii | reverse complement strand
CGCCCGCCATGTAGTGGAACTCGGGCTCCCCTGGACCAGGTGGGGCACAGGCACGTCAGCTGCTGCGGCCAAGCCGCTCCCCACGCGCCGCTCGCAACCCTCTGCCCAGCAGCCACTGGCCACCTCAGCCTGCTAGTCTTTTTTCTTCCTTCCAAATATATTTTTATTGATTTCATCCAGAAGGGAGAGGGAGGGACAGAAACATCAATGATGAGAGAATCACGGATCGGCTGCCTCCTGCACGATCATTAATCAACCCAGGAACCAAGAGGTCAGGGTTCGATTCCTGGTCAGGGCACAGGCCGGGGTACAGGTCCGGGTTGCAGGCTCGATCCCCAGTAGGGGGTGTGCAGGAGGCAGCCGATCGATGATGTTTCTCTCTCTCCCTCTCCCTTCTTCTCTCTCTAAAACAAACAAACAAACAAACAAAAAACTAGGGGCCTCCTCTGATGGAGCCGTTACTGAGTGGGGGTGCAGGGTTTCTGGTGGAAAAGGACTTTGTCCTAAGTGCCCGGGCATTTCCTCCCTGGCCAGTGGGCCAGCTCAGAGCTGGGGGCAGGGCTCACACGGCCCCCACTCCCCCCGCACCCTTCTGTCAGGAAACGGGTATTTCCAGGATCAATCAGCCGGCGGCCGTGTCGGAGGACGGGCAGCTCAGAGACCCAGGTGCGGACTGAGTGGGAAGGGGCGGCCGCTCTGCCCTGCGCCAGGGCTGTCCCCACTGGCCACGTGCACCCCGGGGGGCCTCACCGACTTCGTGCTCCCCGGGCCGGTCGGAGATCTCCACGGCGTACAGCTTCAGGCCTTGCTGGCTCTTGCCGATGTTGTAGATCCTGGTGATGTTGGGGCACATCTCACTCACCATCGGCCCCCCTCCCTCCCCTCCCCCCAGTCTCACCCCTGGGACGGCCTCACATGCAGTTATCTAGTCCGCACCATGAGGAAGCTGTGACGGAATGAGAGTCTCGGCCCTCAGGGTCCCACACGCAGGAGACGTAACACACATGTAACACGGGCCTGAGCGATTCTAAAGCGGGGCCGTGAGGTGGAGGCCTTCGGTTCTCCGGAGCCACGAACTCCCTCGGAGACCAGTGTCTGTGCACCTTCGTCCGGCCCCTCCCATCCACCCACCGGGCCGGGCGGGAAGCGCCTCCCAGTAAGTCCCTCTCCTGCCCCTGGGACTCGCACCCTCAGTACCATCCCTCCCGGCGACAGGCCTTCTACTCTCTCCTCTCCCTCCTGTGGCTCCTCCTTTTGGTTTGTTTTGTTTTCATATATTTTTATTGATCTCAGAGAGGAAGGGAGAGGGAGAGAGAGATATGAATGCTGAGAGGGAATCATGGATCAGCTGCCTCCTGCACGCCCCCTACTGGGAACGGAGCCCGCAACCCAGGCCTGTGCCCTGACCTGGAATCGAACCCTGACCTCCTGGTTCCTAGGCCGGCGCTCAGCCCCTGCGCCCCACGGCCGGGCGTCCCCAACTCTTCTCGTGGGAGAGGAGGCCACTTCTGCAAGTGGGGCAACCATGTAAAGACACCAACTGCCGCCTGGGTGCAGGGAGCTCGTCTGAAACACGTTCCATGCGTTGCTTTTGACAGAAATTGCACCGAGCTGGTGTCTGACTCTGGGGCTCGGAGAGAGGCCTGGGCGCAGGGAGTCGGAGCTGGCACAGGAGGCTCCGGGAACCGGCGGCGGCAGGGCCTGCGACCCCGCAGGGCAGAGCGGTGACTCACAGCCTCGAGTCCCAACTCATTACAGTGGTTTCTGAGAAGTGCAGCGGCGACGGTCTCTCCGGCACGTCCGCCCCGAGTCTGCGCTGACAGGAGCGGGAGCTGTGAGTCCCCACGAGAGGCCACGCAGAGACCGGCCTGCTGATGCCTCAGGGGGGCCCCAGCCCTCGGGCCCAGCCTCACCGCTCCTCCTCGGGGTGGTCCCTGAGCCTGGCCGGGCGCGGTCCCTCCTCCCCGCCCGGAGCCCTGCTCTGAGCCACGGGAGCTGGGCCTCGTGGATCCTCGTCCTGTAAGTGTACTCGGGAGGCCCTTCCCTGATGTCTGTCTCACACCGACCTCACATGTGCACACTTATCTAGTCTGGACCAGTAGGAATCCTTAGCACCTTTGATATCTAAGGGTTTCTCACTAGCGGCACCTGCCCTCACTGCCCTGCAGCCTGTCCTCCAACGATCGGCCCCTCCTCCCCTCTCTGCCCAGGATGCCAAGGCGGTCAACACCCCAAAATCCCTTGGTCTCTGAAACTATGTTGGGGGCAGGGGGGCCCTCTGGGATTCCCTTTCCTCTTTTTTTTAAAAAAAAAAATATTTTATTGATTTCAGAGAGGAAAGAAGGGGGGGGGAGAGAAACATCAATGATGAGAGAGAATCACTGATCAGCTGCCTCCTGCACGCCCCCTACTGGGGATTGAGCCCACAACCCGGGCATGTGCCCTGACCGGGAATCGAACCTGGGACCCTTCAGTCTGTAGGCCGACTCTCTATCCACTGAGCCACACCAGCCAGGGCTTCCTTTTCCTCTGAACAGCACAAAAGCACCCAGAGCTCAAGGGCCTCGGGCAGGCGTGCTGAGGTCGGGCTGTCCGTTACCATCAGGAGAGATGGAAGGTTTCCATCCGGGCCCTGCTGCTGTCGTTGGCCCGAGCGGGGTCAAGTATAGAGAGTTTTCCAAACTCCCCAGGCGATTCTACCACGCAGCCCAGACGGAGGCTCAGAGTCTCTGAATAGCAACGGGTGGGGTTCTGCACGTTCGGTGACTCAGTTTCCCCATCAGTAACGCGGGTCCGAGGTGAGGGCTTCCTGCCACCACTATTCTCAGTTATCCTAGAGCAGTGCTGGCGAACCTATGACACGCGTATCAGAGGTGACACGCGACATTTTTTTGGTTGATTTTTCTTTGTTAAATGGCATTTAAATATATAAAATAAATATCAAAAATATAAGCCTTTGTTTTATTATGGTTGCAAGTATAAAAAAAATTCTATATGTGACACGGCACCAGAGTGAAGTTAGGGTTTTTCTAAATGCTGACACGCCGAGCTCAGAAGGTTCGCCGTCACTGTCCTAGATCCTGTTTCTCCCGGGACGCTGCACACCACCGACACCCTGACGTCCGCGAATCCCTCGCACACAGATGCGTAAGAAGCTAGAGAATCAAGTCAGGAGCGTCCGGGTGGGATTCCATTCCCGCCACCTGCTGGCGAGGAGCCCCTGATGCCTCCCCACCTTCTCCGCCTGAGACCACAGGCATCCGTGGCCCCCCCAACCCGGGTGCTCACTCCGGCCCTGTCCCTAGCTCGTCACCCGCGTCTCCGAAGGGGAGAACCGTGTGCTTCCTCCCGGGCGCGTCCCTCTCGCGCTGACCCGCTGGCTCTCACCTGGCGCATCTCCTTGTAGCTGTGGTGCCTGAAGTCCAGGTCGTCCGTGGTGGTCATCTCGTTGCGCCGGTGGTAATAGTTGTTTGGATCTAGAGAGAGGAACACGGCTCTGAGTTCGTAGCAATTGGCAGTATTAGCATTCTGATGTGCCTATGTGCCAACTCTCTTGGTATCCACTCTCTACATACCTTTCAGCCCATCTCCACCATTCCACAGAGGGGAGAGAACCTTCTAGAAGCTTCTTATGAGTCAGAACCACCCGGTGATGGAGAGCATGGGCCTGGGCTCAGATCTCTGCTCTTCCACTTATGGGCTGTGTGACCCTGGACACCACACGGGGGTCTCTGCTTTGGTTTCTTCACCCGAAAACAGAAACATACTGGCCCCTCCCCCCGCGGTTTCTTGTGGTTTGAGTTGGCATGACCGGGGTGCCTCGCACCCTGTCAGCACTGGATGGATGGGTGGGTGGATGGATGGATGGATGTGTGGATGGATGGATGGATGTGTGATGGATGGATGGATGGATGGATGTGTGCAGGATAGATGGTTGGATGGATGGATGGATGGATGGGTGGGTGGATGGATGGATGGATGTGTGGATGGATGGATGGATGTGTGATGGATGGATGGATGGATGGATGTGTGATGGATAGATGGTTGGATGGATGGATGGATGGATGGGTGGGTGGATGGATAGATGGATGGGTGGATGGATGAATGGATGGATGGAGGATGGATAGATGTGTGATGGGTGTGTGGATGGATGGATGGATGAGTGAATGAGTTGAAGGATGAATGAATGAATGAGCTACTAAGCGAATGCCAGGCTGCACGCAGAAATGGGAATCTTTGCAAGTGTGGTGGACACGCTCAGTTGCTTACCCAGCATTCAGTCCGCTGCCATACCTCCTAACAGAAACCTTGTGCCATTTGGGGACCCACCCCCGCTCCATTCTCAGAAACAGGCCTCATACCCCCAGTTCCTGGGGCCCACGTGACAGGTCTGAGCCAATGGGAGCATCGCATCCCGGGCCACTCTTACTGCTATAGGTTGGAGGGAAGGACTTCCACATCACAGTGGAGGAGTGAGTGAGAATCTCTCCAGGGCACAGGCCAGAGAGAACCCCAAAACACCAGGAGCGAACACGTGAACCAACACTGGAGCCCAGTTTCCCTGGACTTCCTGTCACAGGATGAAGGGCCCCCTCACCCGCTACTCGAGTGGGAGCTGGGGAGCTGGTGCTGGGCTGGAAGCGCCCAATAGCAGACTCAGGAGTGTTGACAGTGGTCGCCTCTGGGGCCTGAGATTCCGGGGTCTGCAGAGGACTGTCTGCTCTTGAATCGACCCCCTCCATATAAACGGACTTTCTGGTTCTTTCCTGCCTGTGACTGTAGAGTCTGTATTGCTTCTGTAACTACAAAACCACATGGCACTTAGCAGAAAGGAGAGGGCGGAGGAGTGAGGAGGAGTGGAGAGAGGCGGGGAGAGGGGAGAGGGAACAGTGATGTGAGAGAGAATCACGGATCGGCTGCCTCCTGCACGCCCGCTTCTGGGGATCGAGCTCACAACCCAGAGGCAGCAAGGCCTGACCCCACAGGGCACGGGAATGGGGGAGCCTCCCTGGGCAGATGTGTAGGAGAGAGAGCCCGGAGCTGGTGTGGCTTGCTCCCTGAGGCCTGGCTCTGGGTGGGCGGGAAGGTGCGGATTCCTACAGGTCTACTGAGGGGCAGAAAGGATGCTTGGGGGGTGGGAAGGAGAGGAGGGGTCCAGTTTCCTAGAGATGCCTGGTCAGGATGAACAGGCCGCCTACAGGCTCCATGTGGGCACAAACGCATAAGCTCTGAAAGCCAGACAGGGGCCGGGCCAGATCAGCCGTCCACAGCCAACACCAGCCCGGATCCAGGTGGCTTGTGGGAACTCAGCCCCCTGCTTCCCGCCACTCCGAGGTCCCAGCCAGACACCCCGTCTGGTGAAAACAGGGCAAAGGGATACAACCTAAAGGGACAGACATTTACCCAAAGACACGCGCATCCAAGGGAAGCTGCATAAGCAGAAAGGCGCTGGGTACACGGTCAGGTTCACAGTGAGCTCCCTCCGGCTCCTCTGTTGTGGCGGGAGCGCTCAGGACGCCGCACAGCGTTACCGCTTGCTGCGGGTGGCGAGTGTATGCGTTTTCAACCTTGAACTAAGCCTCGACCTAAAACCCCTGCAGGCAGGCCACGGTCACTGGCACTGCACGGCCAGGGTGGTCCTGGTGCTGCCGAGGGGATTATGGGAGTTTTTTATTTGCTTTTGGCTTACTCACATTTTCTAAATATTTTCAGCAGATATGTTTCTTTTTAAATATGTATTTATTGACGTCAGGGAGGAAGGGAGAGGGAGAGAGAGAGAATCATCACTGATGAGAGAGAATCGTGGACCGGCTGCCTCCTGTACACACCCCACTGGGGACGGAGCCTGCAGCCCGGGCCTGTGTTCTGACCGGGAATCGAACTGGTTCATAGGTCGATGCTCAACCCCTGAGCCACACCGGCCGGGCCTGGTCTCTTTGACTCCCCTTTGGGGGACACGCTCACCGGGCAGCGGGCAGCCGAGGACCTCCAGCCGCAGGCAGATGCTCCCATCCTGGAACCAGGACTGCGGGTTGACGCGGAGGTAGCGGGCCACCATGGGCACCGGCAGCTCGTTGAGGACGGGGACCTCCTTCTCACTGTTCCCCTCAAACACCTGCTTGCACACAGGGGGAGGGAGCGCCTTTCAGCGCTGGCGGGACAGGGGTACCAGACGTGCTCCCTTACCCAGGCCTCACTGAGGCGCTCCACACGCGGGCGGGCTGGCAGGAAGCCCCTTCTTGGGCAGGGGTTGGGGGACTGAGATGTCCCTGCCGAAACGACTAGGGCCACGGCAGGGGACAGCCTCAGAGCTGGGCTCCCAGAGGACAGGACCTGCGCGGCTCAGGGTGCGGTGCGTGCGAATGGCCTGAAGGCAGAGTGGTCAGGGCTGCGGGGAAGGGCGGGCTCTAGAGAGAAGCAGCAGTGATGGCGCGGGGCCGAGACGGGCGCAGAGGGAGGGCCACTGGCCCTCGGGAACACGCGAGTGCGTGGGGGGTAAGGAGGGAAAGGGAGGCCACGCTCAGGTCGTGCGGGACACTGACGCCAGTCAGGCGCTAGCGGACCCGAGGAAGAGGGGGGACGTGGTCATACTGGCCGCCCTGGAGCCGATCCTGGGCTGAAAGATTGTGGCCATTCAAGCAAGTCAGGGATCGGTCACAACTGACTGAACAGCTGGGGGCATGGCCAAGGGCCCCCACTTCCAGGGCTGACTGTGACTGGAAGACTGAGCCCTACATGAGCCCTGGACGAGGGCCACTTGGTGCTGCGCTTCCAGGCACGGAAGGGGCATCACCCATCAGAGCTGTGGGTGCCCTGAGTTGGCAGAAAACCAGCAAACTTCCGGGGCACACCCGGGGCATACCCAGGGCACACACGAGGCACACACGAGGCACACATGGGACACACAGGGTACACATGGGGCACAAATGGGGTACACAGGACACACCGGGGCATACCCAGGGCACACACAGGGCAAACACGGGGTTCACACGGGGCACACCCAGGGCACAAATGGTGTACACAGGACACACCCAGGGCACACACGGGGCACACACAGGGCACATAAGGGGCACACACAGGACACATCCAGGGCACACACGGGGCCCACCCGGGGCACACACAAGACACATCCAGGGCACACACAGGACACATCCAGGGCACACACGGGGCACACCAGGGCACACACAGGACACATCCAGGGCACACACGGGGCACACCCGGGGCACACCCACCCGCCTTGCAGAGCCCCCAGCAGCACCGAGGGCCCCAGGAGCAGACTCACCACGTCCCCAGACCCGTTCTTCACCGTGACCCACGCGTGGCTGTCGTTGCTCACCATGACCTTGTAGGAGGTCACCCAGTCACTCCTGGGAGGAAATAAAATGTCATGGGGACCCAACACTTACTTATTTTAAAAATATTTTTTATTGATCTTAGAGAGGAAGGAGAGGGAGAGAGATAGAAACATCCATGATGACAGAATTATGGATTGGCTGCCTCCTGCACGCCCCCCACTGGGGATGCAGCCCACAACCCGGGCCTGTGCCCTGACCGGGAATTGACCTCTTGGTTCACAGGTCGATGCTCAGCCACGGAGCCACGTGGCCGGGTGGGACGACGCACTTTCAAACGCTCTCCTCCCCCACGCAGAAGGGCAGCGGTGAGCAGAGCAGGTGTGCCCTCCCCGGGGCCCGGGCCAGGTCACTGGCCATCGAGGCCACAGTTACTCATAGAACGTGGGGATCACAGAAGCACTGAGTTTTCTTGAATGGAAACATACAGCCGTTTTCCATGGACAACTCTTCTAATGAGATGCTTCGCCACCCCCACTCACTACCACGGTCACATCATGATGAGAGAGAATCAGGGATGGGCTGCCTCCTGCACGCCCCCTCACCATGGCCTCCAGGCCCCTGGTGCCCTGTTTTGTGTGATCCTCCTCTCGGTTCCTGATCCTGCTCACACTCTCGGTGCCTCAGGGCCTTGGCACATCCCGCTCCGTGTGTCCCCCTGGGCTCCTCCTCTCCCGTCCCTGACAGCCTGTACGTCACTCAGACCTCGCACCTCATCAGATAGGCCTGTGCTGATGTTCAAGCTTAACACCCCGTGCCTTTGTGATGGCGATGACCTGGTGCAGCCACAGGAAGTAAAGCCCTGGCCCGGCCGGCGGCTCAGTGGCTGAACGTGGACCTACGAACCAGGAAGTCATGGTTCATTCCCGGGCGGGCCAAATGCCTGGGTTTGAGCTCAGTCCCCAGTAGAGGGCGTGCACGGGCAGCCGATCCATGAGTCTCTCTCATCATTGGTGGTTCTCTCTCTCTCCCTCCCTCCCTCTCCCTTCCTCTCTGGGGTCAATAAAAAAAATATTTTAAAAAAGAGAAACATTACTCTTTAAAAAAAGGAAGTGTCAGTTAATTAAATCTCAGTTCCAATGAAGGCGGTGGGTCATCAGGGTGATGGGGGGCTATCTGCCGTCGGTCACCCCCAGGGAGGATGGGATTGGCCTGAAGTTCTCGCCACAAAAACCCAGCTGCCCTGTGGCACGTGCTCCGTGCTGCTCCTGACCCTGAGGCCGCCGCCCCACCCGCGTCCGGCCAGCCCCCGGGAACGCAGAGCCTCGCACACGAGCTCTTCACGCAGGTCCCAGGTGAGTGAGAAACAGGTGTGACCTGGACGTTCCGTGTGGACAAAGACCCGCGTGTGACCGGGCGGGTGTGGGCCGGGCGGGTGGGTGGATGCAGCTCCATCTCACAGGAAAGCCACGGCCCCCGGGATGCGTCCCCGACATCCTGTCAGAGGCCGGCTTCACAGACCCCAGCTCTCACGTCCGCCTTCCCCGTCTCCTAGTCCTCGGAAGGTTTGAAATTTCCAGCCCTCTGTGGCTTTTTCCACTTCCCTCGGAGAGAAGTTTCCACATCACAAAACCACCTTGACGTTTAATTCCCTGTGACGGGAGCTTTCAGCTGGAGCAAGGCGGCCCCAGAGCTTCTGTGTCAGCGACTTGCTGAGGCAGAAGACGGAGGGGCTCGGGGACTCCAGCCGGCTCCCGGCTCCACACGAAACCCAACCCAACCCAACACAGCCCCGCCCGTGGAGGAGACACCCCACTTCCCCCCAGCCAGCCGGCCTCCAGATGAGGACGCGAGGAGGTGGGCTGCAAAGGAAACATCTGGAACACATTGCGATAGTTTAGACCGATGTAAACGTGGTTTGAATAAAACCCAGAAACGTCCTCCATCAACACAGCGACGGACTAAACGCTTGTGGTACAACTAGGTCCCAGCTGCACTGAGCGCACGCACACACACAGACACACACACACACAGAGACACACACGCACACACGCACACACACACAGAGACACACACGGACACACACAGACAGACACACACACACACACACACACACACACCGTTTAAACCAGCAGTAGGCCTGCCAGCAAGCACAGGACGCCTCCCACAGAGAGAACAAGAGCTGTGGACCAGCAACAAGAGAGCAGCCAGCAGAGAGGGTAGCATTGCCTCAGGGGGACATGCACACACCAGGGCACCGGTGAATAATGCGCATCTTTTCAATCGATGGAGTCACACACATGCTGATATATATGCGATGTGCTATGTGTGCTGTTTCGTTGTATGGCCCCTTCAAATGGCCACTTGTTCCGATCGACGGCACATGCCCTTTCTGAGCAGCACTTCAGAACGTACGAAGACGTGGGGAACTGGGTGTCCGGATGGTTTGCCTCAAAACAAGAAAAGGTCTATCGAGATGGTCTCCACAAATCACCTGAAAGATGGGGAATGTGTAGCTAGCGATGGACATTACTTTGAACAAAGCACTGCTGATGTTTCTCTTGAAATTATCGTGTTTTCTTTTATTACAAAATCCGCATTTATTACAGTTAATAATGCGATCAACTATTAACCAGTT
>NW_006284618.1:6751663-6754559 GCF_000327345.1 Myotis davidii | reverse complement strand
GGGGCCCGGGCTTCCTGTGTGCCTCTGGGCCCGGGACGCTGAGGCCTGAGAGGCGGGAGGACCCCCGGGACCAGCCCCTCCACAGCCTCCAGTGATCCCAGCGACAGGCACTATCATCCCCATTTTACAGGTGAAGAAACTGAGGCGTGCGACCAGGAAGGTCAGAATCCAGTCTCGCTCGGGAGGTCCTGGCTGGTGGGGCTGAGGCCCGGCCCCTGGAGAGGGCAGAGTCAGCAGCTACGGAGCTGGAGGCCTTCCCTGCGCAGGGCACTCCTCCGGCGCTGGCGACCCTGAGGCCAACGTGAGCCAGGCCCTGCTGCTCCCGGAGGGTGACATCCATCAGGGCAAGTACACACAGACACACAGACACAGGGCCTCCGCTGAAGCCCGGGAGGACAGGGAGCCACTGGGAGTGGGTTTGGAAGGAAGCCTCTGCATTCCAGGAGCCTGAGGCTGACAGAATGGCAGGTGCAAAGGGCCTGGGGCAGGAGGGGTTTGTTTATCCGAAGAATAAAGAGGAGGCTCCTGGGCCAGGAGGGCAAAGGGAATGAGGTCAGAGAGCAGAGGGAGCCAGTCCACACAGGACCTGTGCGTCAAGGAGTGGGAGCATAGGGGAGCTAAGCCAGGGTGGGGGCCCAGTCCGAGGGAGCCCCTCCACCAGGTGAAAGAAAGGCCGTGTGTCCAGTATGTTTCCTGGGGAGTCAGACCAGGAGTCCAGGGCCCTGGACACAGCAGGAAGCGTCACCCAGGAGGGAATTCTCAAGCTGCTGCCCTTAGAGCAGCGGTTCTCAACCTGTGGGTCGCAGCCCCTTTGGCGGTCGAACGACCCTTTCACAGGGGTCGCCTAGGACCATCCTGCATATCAGATATTTACATTACGATTCACAACAGTAGCAACGTTACAGTGATGAAGTAGCAACGAAGATAATTGTATGGTTGAGTCACAACATGAGGAACTGTATTTAAAGGGCCAGAAGGTTGGGAACCGCTGCCTTAGAGAATTCCCCCCGAGAGCGCACTCCTTAGTCACGGGCGCCCCGACGCCAAGGCGAGCCGTGAGGCTGGAGCTGAGCACGTCTGTGCCTTTAAATCACTTCCCCTGCATCGCTGAGAGGCAACGGGACACGGAGCAGTGATTGCTCGCTGGCCTTCGACTTGAACTTGGAGATGTTTTCATTACAGCCTCTCCGTGTGGTGCCAAACCGGCCGCTCCAAACTGACAGCTTCAGCGGGGCTCGAGAGGAGCTTGAAACTCGGGCTCTCCAGCCCCGAGAGGTGCCGACATCCATTTCGTCAAAAACAGGAGCCGCAGCATGAAACACGCCTCCCCGCAGCTGCCTCCCATGAGCCCGGCTTCCAGGGGCGGCCTGGCCTCCTCCGGCCCCTGGTCCCGCCCGGCCCTGCTGTGCGGGCCCAGACCCCACCGAGGGATGAGAAAGGCCCGGATCTGTCCCCTGGGAGGGAAGCCAGGTGGAGCTGAAGAGAGGGGAGCCCTGGGACCCTTCTCCCTGGGGACCCAGACGCCCGGCCACCGGGCGGGACTCCAGCCGGAAGGGAAGGCGCCATCTCCACCCCCAGCCTCCCTCTGGACCCGCATCCCCTGCTGCTGCTGGACTTGGCGCTGCCCCTTCTCTCCGCCACTCCCTCCTCACCCAGACCCACCGTCTCCGGGCTGCGCCCCCCTCCCCTCCCCTCCCCTTCCAACCTCCGCTGGAGCCAGGGACCAGCGTGTCCTGGGATTCTCCCAGCAGGCACAGCGCTGAGCGGCCAGCCCTGCAGCCTCCACATTCCCAGGCGTCTGCTGCCCTCTGACCCCGCCCATGGCCTCCCGACCCCAGGCAGCCCCTCTGCTGCCCACGGAGTCCTCGATGGCCACGTCCTCCCCACCCACCTCCATCCCTTCCGCAGCCTCATCTCCGCCTAGGATCCCTGACCCTGCCCTTCAGTCCCAGGGACCAGCCTCTGGCTCTGAGGCTCCCCACCAGCCCTGGGTCCGCCAGGCCCTGGTCCCCAACCGCCTCCAGGGCACTGCCAGCCTCTCTACCGCCCCCTGGTGGACGAGCGCCAACAGTGCCGGTGGGGCCACTCCAGCCCTTGGCTCAGAGTCCCGGAGCCCTCCCTGCATCGGGACTGAGCCCCTTTGTGTTATCGTGTTTTCTTTTATTACAAAATCCGCATTTATTACAGTTAATAATGCAGATTAACTATTAACCGGGCTGTGCAGCGGGAGGAGTCCCCTTTGCCGTGCAACACCTGCTCAGAGGTCTGGAGCCAGGACGCTGACACGGGGCCACTATTCTGCCGGCCACACGCCCGTCCTTCCATGGAAACGGTGGAAGCCCTGTCTCCTGACTGGTGGTGTGAAGCTGACTCTGCTGCATCGGACATGAAAGGTCTCCTTCAGCCCTAAAGGCCGCCTCCTCCAGGTCGGGAAGGAGTGACGGGCTCTGCACTCCCTCGGGCCTGGCTACCGCGCCCGCTGTGTCCAATGGGGAGGGTGGCCCTGGGGTGGCCCTGCCGTGACCTTGGCCCCCGCTCAGCATGTGCTCCACGCAGGGCACACAAGCCCACTCCCGGGGTTCAGGGTTCGAGGCAAAGGAGGACAGCAGAGGAAGCGTCGGGCACTCTCCACGCCTGTTTCCCCATCCGCACGGGGGAGGCGCCCCCGGAGCCCTGGGAGCATCCCGGAGCCACGGCAACCGCCCGCCACCCGGCAGGGGAGCCAGCGTGGTTCATGTGGAAAGTTCCCGCGAGCCAAGCTCACGTCAGCGACACTCAGACGTGGCCCCGGAGGGTTGTGGCAAAATGCCAGGATCTACTTCCCAGCCGAAATGTGACTGATTCCGTCCTCATTCCCTCCCGGGGGCCCCCTGGGGCTGGAGGTCCCCTGCAGGTG
>NW_006284618.1:6743560-6749815 GCF_000327345.1 Myotis davidii | reverse complement strand
CCGCCTTTGGCATCTCAGGGAATCAGGACGCCTCCTCCTGCCATGCGAGCCCCTCCCCGTGTCAGCCCCGCACCCCACCGCCACCCGTGGCCCCAGGGACCTGCCTCCTGGGCACGGCCCCTCCTGTGAGCACAGCCGCTTCCGAAAGGACCGGGAAACAGGCCTGGCTCTGGCCTTGTCTGTCGTCCGCCCCCTTCCCCTTCCGTCGCCCTCAGAGCTCCCGAGGGGAGGCCGCACTCCGAGCCTCTGCTAAGATCCCACTGAAAACGGGGCCACGCTCCTCCACGGCCGGGCTGGCTGCCGGCTCCCAGCTCCCGGCTCCCTCCCGGCTCCTTCTGTGCTCCCTCCAGGCTTCCTCTGAGCTCCCAGCTCCCAGCTCCCGGCACAGCCTCACTCATCGCTTGCAAATTAGCCAACTGCCTTTCTCTTCTAAAGGCAAAGTCATAAGACAATATGTATAAAGTTCTAGAACAGCCGTGGGCAAACTACGGCCGCCGGACGCTCTATCCACCGAGCCAAACCGGTTCGGCTAATGATGTTTACTTTGAATTTACATTAGTTCACACAAACACTCCATCCGTGCTTTTGTTCGGCCCTCCGGTCCAGTGTAAGAACCCATTGTGGCCCTCGAGTCAAAAAGTTTGCCCACCCCTGTTCTAGAACCTGCGCTGCGGGGTTTGCTTTTTATAATCGATTTTAGAGAGAGAGGGAGAGGGAGAGAGAAATGTTGATGTGAGAGCAAAACATGGATTGGTTGCCTCCCGCACCCCCATGACTGGGGATCGAGCCTCAACCTGGAGCCTGTGCCCTGACCGGGAATCGAACTGGTGACCTCTGGGTGTGTGGGCCGATGCCCAACCCACTGAGCCACACCGCCGGGACCCAAATGCTTGCTAAACATCCAGCCAACTGGTCGACCTCCCCAGCCCTCAGCGGGCAAACGCCCAGTCAGCCTGCCCCCTCGCATTGAGGCCACGTGTGCAGACTCTCAGGTGATGACGACGATCGTTTGTTTCCAGAACAACTAAAGCTGGAAACACTCGGGCATTTTAAACTGCCGGTACCAAGTCAGCGGGAGCATCCGTTCAGCTCAGGCGAAGTGACTACCTTCTCCTTCACCACATTGTAACAGATCCTTCCCACACTCGTCCACCTGCCGAACGCTTCAAAAGCAGGGAACGGAAGACGGCTCTGATCAGTACACTCACGTTTCGCTAAACTGCAATCAATGGGGAGGGACACTTATCAGTGAAAAACATAAATATTCAACATCATGGAAACAGCTCCATTTTGTCCCTGTCAGAGAGCGTGAGGTACTTGAAAATCATGAGCCCTGGAGTGTTTCATCCTCTTGGTTAGGAACTGGTCTCGGCCGTGGCTAAGCCTCGTGACCCTCTTCCCGCCGGTATCCGGGCCTGCAGACAGCTCTCCTGCGCCCCCTCCCACTCAATCCCGCGTCAGCGTGTGGACATCCGGGACCCACACAGAGCAGCCCCACTCGTCCGTATTCTCTGACTGTGTCCAAGAAAGACTTTATCGAAAGGACGGCTCTGGGGCTAAAGATAAAGCTTGAAAAGCACTTCTCTAAATAAGGCCAAAGAAGCCGGCTGGTGTTGCTCAGTGGTCGACCTGTGAGCCAGGAGGTCCGGGTTCGATTCCCGATCAGGGCCCCGGCCCGGGTTGTGGGCTCCATCCTGTGAGGGGCGTGCAGGAGGCAGCCGATCAGTGATTCTCTCTCATCATCGATGTTTCTCTCGCTCTCCCTCCCCCTTCCTTTCTGAAATCGATTTTTTAAAAAGCACCGTAGATGCCCAGACTGGGCACAGCATGAGCACGGCGTGGGGAGGGACAGAGGGACGACGCTGTCCTCCTCGCTGCCGGGACGCGGTGGCCGCTCCTGCTGCCCTGTGTTAGGGCCGCACTGGACTAGCTCCCTATGCCTCCAGCATGACTCACGCCTCCGGGAAAAGGCTCAGACAGCAGAACGTACCCTCGCCCGTTGGTGATTCCGTCCTGAGTGCAGACGGTCCTATTCCAGGAGCTCAGACTGCACCGCTCCAGCCCCCTGCGCATTGTCCTTGAAGAATAATTGGACTTGAAATGCATTTAGACATTTAAAAAACAAACCGCCTCTTAAGAGCAACCCTACCCCTCGCCTCCTCCGAGGCTCCTGTCCTCGGCTGAGCCCAGAAACACAGTGTTCCGCTGCGATTTCTCCTCCAGCCAAACCCTCTCGAGTTTCAGCTGGAAGGGAAAGTGAGCTGCCTTCTGTGGAATCCAGTAATGGCCCCACCGCCGGCCGCTCCCTAATCCAATCACAGCCCGGCCACCGGCCGCTCCCGCCCCGGCCGACAGGTCAATATCCAGCATTAACGCACAGTCCCCGCACTGTCTGCAGATCATCTCAGCCGACCTCTCCATCCAACTGTCCCTTTTCCTGGAGCAATTCAACGTTTTTCTTTCTTTTTCTTTTTTTCAAAACTCTTGCCTTTTGGAATCTGAACAGTGAGAACAATTGTCATGGCAACGAGCCACCAATTAGAGAGAGGCGCACAGCAGGGGGAAGACGGGCAGGTGTGAGCACACGCGTAAGAGCTACCGCAAAACAACTCGATAAAAACGTGCCACACGACAGCACATACGTGAGCCAGTGCTGCCAACATGTGCGGTGATCCCAGCCCTGGAAACGCCTGTGAAGGAAACAATTCAAAGGGACAAAAAAGGAGGAGAAAGTCTTCTTGCAAAATGACCTGTGACTGTAGGACGTGGAGGTGGGATGGAGGCCTGGCTGTGGAGTGACCGGCTGTTAAAAATGACCATTATGAAGTCGGAGGAGCACAGGCAAAGGTCCCGGGTATGTGCTCAGTTACAAATAGCATAATCACCCTGGCCGGGTTGGCTCAGTGGATAGAGCGTCGGCCTGCGGACTGAAGGGTCCCAGGTTCGATTCCCGTCAAGGGCATGGACCTTGGTTGCGGGCACATCCCCAGTGGGGGGTGTGCAGGAGGCAGCTGATCGATGTTCCTCTCTCATCGATGTTTCTAACTCTCTATCCCTCTCCCTTCCTCTCTGTAAAAAATCAATAAAATATATTTTTTTAAAAATTTGAAAATAGCATAATCATAATCGCACTCAAAATATGACGGGAAATACGGAATCCATCTCCAGCCCTGGGTTGGTGAGGAGAGGTTCTTTGGGGGAGGAGGGAGGTATTTGCACTTACATTTTCACTTATTATAATAAAGTATACATACTATAAAACCTATGATTGTAACCATTTTTAAAACATGTTTGTGTTGATTTGAGAGAGGGAGGAGAGGGAGAGAAGTGTGGAAACATCCATGATGAGAGAGAATCATTGATCGGCTGCTCCTGCATGCCCCCTCCTGGGGATCAAGCCTGCAATCTGGGCATGTGCCCTGACCGGGAATTGACCCTCACCTCCTGGTCATAGGTCAATGCTCTACCACTGAGCCACACTGGCTGGGCTCATTTTAACCATTTTTAAGGGTACAACTCAGTGGTAATAAGTATATTCACAGTGTTGTGCAACCATCCCCTCCCTCCAACTCCGGAACATTCCATCACCCCAAAGTGAAAGTCTATACCCTTCACAGTAACTCCCCATCCCCTCCCCGGCCCCTGGCAGCCGCCCCTCTGCTTCCTGTTTTAGGATCTGACTCTCTCAGAGCCCCTGTGAGTGGACTCGGATAGGTCTGTCCTGTGTGACGGCTATTGCACTTAGCGCCATGTCCTCACGGCTCCTCTGTGTTGTAGCCGGTGTCAGAATTCCCTTCTTTTACAGCTGATACTACCCCATGTTTGCATGGACCGGACGGGGATACTACCCCACGTCTCCTACTCCCCGTTCCCGTGGGGGGTCGGGGGGCAGTCGTTCTAACAGATGGACCGGAGTCCACAGCACCCAGCCTCCTGCCCACCCTCCAAGGTCCTTCTCTTCTAATGCCCCCTGCCTGACCCCTCCCTGCCCACTGCCAGTCACCTGCCCACCCATTGCCAGCTGCCTCCCTGTCCCTGCCCTGTCCACACCGGACCCTCAGGCCCAGGCGGAGCCCACAGCACAGTGCCGCACTCACAGCCACAGCGAGTTCCGCCCCTGCGTGATGACGGCCGTGAAGCGGGTCAGCCGCCGGGCGTCCACCTCGATCCACTGGTGGAGGTCGTTCCTGCCTGCGCACCACGCCCCGTCGTAGAAGTCGTTCTCGCTGACACCTGCCTGAGAGAAGCAGACGTGCTCGTCACAAAGGCCCGAGGTGGCGGCTCCCGGCCGGGCAGGGTGTCTCTGTGGAAATTAAAACTGGAGCCCGGCCGGCGTGGCTCAGGGGTTGAGCGTCGACCTATGAACCAGGAGGTCACGGTTCGATTCCCGGTCAGGGCACAGGCCCGGGTTGTGGGCTCCCTCCCCAGTGGGGGGCGTGCAGGAGGCAGCCCATAGGTGATTCTCTCTCATCATTGATGCTTCTATCTTTCCCTCTCCCTTCCTCTCTGAAATCAATTAAAATATATTTAAAACTAGTGGCCCGGTGCATGAATTCATGCACAGAAAGGGAATTAATTAGAAGAAATATTTTAATATCACTCTTTGCCCTTTCTCTATAATAGGAGTGTCAACCAAATCCACGATCAACAATGACAGATGGAAACACACACACACACACACACACGTGCCACTGGTGCCAGCGAGAGCTCTATATGTGCATGCACAAGTCAGCTTAGCCTTTTATGTATATAGAACAAACTTGCTTAATTAGACCTTTCCCCAGCTAGTGAAAAGAAATTAGGATTCCACCAAGTCTACTATCTACCTACTCCAAAACTTCTGTGAGGAACAAATGAGATGAGGCACAGGAAAATGCTTCACAGACATTTGGTTGAACTGTGAAATGTTTGCACCTGGCTATAAAGCAAGTCGGGTTCCTGGGCAGAAGAAACTGCAGGAGGCTAGTTGCTAGGGAGAGGAAGCCGGGCATTGCTACTTAACGTCATTACCTGGTGCCCACGGTGACTGTTTCCAGGCTGGGCTGGGCTGTGGGCTGCATTTTGCGCCGTGGGGTCTCGGCAGCCATTTGGTGGCTGTCGCTTTGAGGTGGAGGCAGGACCCGTGTCCCACTTTGGGGGAGCCAAGTGCTGCTTTGTTGGCGCCAGGTCTGCGGCGCCGTTCCTTTATAAATGGCCAGTGCGTGTCATGGCAGCTCCTGCATTGAGCGTCTGCCCCCTGGTGGTCAGTGCATGTCATAGCTACCGGTCGGATGGTCGGAGGGACACTTAGCATATTAGCCTTTAATACATATAGATTTTTAAAAAAAAAAAAAAGCTCTGAAACTAGATTGTGAGGTGCCTGGATGGGGACTGTGAGTCCGGATTGAACAGAGGGAATGGATTCAAAATGTATGTATTTTTAAAAAAAGAAAAAGATTCGCATGTCACCACCCCCACTCCACTGAAGCCCTAACTTTTTCTCTGAAAACAAAACAAAACCAACAAAAGAAAACACCAGAAACCACAGAGGCCCCACTGCGCAGAGCCGGGCGACGCGACGTGACAGGTACGGGGCTCGGGGGTATCAGCCCGCTGAGCAGCGAGATGCCGGCCTCCCCACCCAGCTGAGAGCACAGGCGGCCAGGCCCAGAGCAAAGGAACCGAAGGGTAAGGAGACCGGGAGGCGCCTCGGGGACGGAGCCGCCGTGCCCGGAGGAGAAGCCGCTGCGTCAAACGGGGACAGGGCGTCCTCTGAGCGAGCTCTCACGTGGAGACTCCAGCAACGACACCCGAGAACATGAGACCAGCACGGAGACGCTGGGGAGTTTTAGGGGAGGAAATTACATTTAAAAACTGTTATCTGATCCTGTGCCAAACCTGCAGGGCCGAGCGTCTCGAGGGTAAGAGCAGCACAATCATTACGGGAATGCTCATTTTCAAGTTTCCAGGACTTAAAATATTTGGTCCTGTGATTCCCATAAAAACCCAAATATCCAACATTCCAGCCTTTTGGCGCGCGCACGCCGCCGGCCAGACGCAGGCAAAACCTCTCTATCAGGGCGAGCTGGACGTCCCGTGGTTTGGAAACGAACCACCCACCGTGACCCATCTGCCTCCTGCGCAGGCCACGCACTCGGGGAGCCCCGCGGGCTCTGTGCGGCCAGAGACCTAGGGTGGCGGCCCGCCCCCTCCCCACAGCCGGACGGTCTGACGACAGGCAGGCCTCGGGGCAGAAGGCACTGGGTCGAAGGACCC
>NW_006284618.1:6743023-6743512 GCF_000327345.1 Myotis davidii | reverse complement strand
GATGACTGAGAAAGTGCTGCCGCCCACCCCCTTCCTGCCAGGACCCACGTGGGCCCCACATCTGAGCGAGCGGGGCAGTTGCCTGGGGCAGAGGGACAGGCAGACGGATGCGCAGGATGTCCCCACGCACGTGAACTTTGACACAAACCTCGGGTCAACGTCTATAACTGACTCCCCTGCGGGCACGTCTGCAGCCACGGGCACCCAGCGTCTCCGAGGCTCTGACCTCACTGCAGGGGACACCGGGACGATATGGCAGCGGGCGGACCTCGCTCACACCCTGCCCGACTGCCTTTCATTGTGGTTTCCAATCCTGATGCCTTAGTGCTTCTTGCACACAAAGCCCCATCCATGGGAACGCCAGCATGCCTGCACGCCTGCATGCCAGCACGCCCGCACGCCTACACGCCTGCCACCTACACGCCTGCATGACTGTATGCCTACACACCTGCACGCCTACACGCCTACACGCCTACACGTGCACAGGGA
>NW_006284618.1:6741291-6741584 GCF_000327345.1 Myotis davidii | reverse complement strand
GGCCATAGCGCTTCACGGTGGACGCGTGGAGCTGGAAGTCGGTGATTTTTAAGGTTTCCAGGCCAAGGGGCGGGCACCCTGGAAGGACAAGGCTCGTGACCAACCAGGACAGACTGGACAGAGGCCAGTTTCTGGGTTTCTGAGCCGCCCGCCCCCCTCCGAACTCCCCTCATCGCCACACCCCGCTCCGGCATGGCACGCCCAGCGTCTCTGGGTAAATCCTGGCGATCAACAGCCAACATCACACCCGTCTCCACTCTGGGCGACCTGCTCGGACACCCCTCTCCGTGGCT
>NW_006284618.1:6731634-6741009 GCF_000327345.1 Myotis davidii | reverse complement strand
GCGGGCTCCCAGAGGGCGCTCCCTCGGGGTCTTGGGAAAGCAGGGATCGCAGCCTTATCTCAGCGCCCTCTGACCCCCATCACAGACCCTGAGACGCCGCCACCGGCTGGGAGCCAGGAGCCCAGACACTCAGCTGTGAGGGGACCCTGGCTGTGGGGTCCTGCCCCGCCCCCTTTCCCCTCCCCCTCCCCAGGGGCGCTGGGACTCTGAGGGGCTCCCTGTTGAAGCAGAGGAAGGTGCGGGGTGAACACCCAGGAAATAAAGCTGCTCGTCCAAGGCTCAGGCAGCGGCACCTTCTCCGCCGGCACCTTGACCCTCCCGGGCCCCAGAGGCTGCCACCGTGTCCATCTGATCACACGGAGCTGGAACGGGGCCTCTGGGCCCAGAGCTCACATTCCCCACGGGAGGGAGGCTCCCTCCCTCGAGTAGATAAATTATGCTAAGAATTAAGTATAATCTCCCTAGACTCACTATGAACTGGACTTGCTTATTGATTAAGGCTCAAATCCTATAATTATGCCTCCAACAGCAGCAGCGGCCGGGGTGGCACTGGCCTCGCTTACCCGCCCTGACATCCCCGGGGGCCACGGGGACGCCCTGCTCATCGCCGGCAGCCTTCTCGGGGCTCTTGGTTCTCACGCCTCTTCTGTTGCCATTTTTACCTAAAAAGAAAGAGAAATGTCTGCTTCCACCTGTGGGAGGGTCTCCGGGGGGTGGGGTCTCCTCTTTTCAGAGCAGCTGTCCAGAGCTCAGTCCCTGCCACAGCCTCAGCCTCGCCTCCCGCACGCCGGGTCCCCACCCCGGACCGAACGTGCTGCTTGGCTCCGGGGATCGGAGGAAGGTCCCGATGTGGGCATGTGTGCTACCGCCCTGAGCGCCTGAGCCCGGGACCCACCTGTGGGGCAACAGGCAGGGCCCAGCCACCCTCCCGAAGCCTCCCTCTGATCACTGGCTCTGACCCCTGCCCAGGCCTGAGGCCTCTGGCCCAGGAATCATGCCTGGGCAGGGGACCCCCATCTCCCTCTGATCACTTGCTCCACCCCCCGCCCCCCCCCCCCCCCCCCCCCCCCCGCCTCCGTCACTGGATGGCAATTACAGGGAGGAAACAGCAACGCGGAACCCACACCCAGGGCTCCGGGCAGAGCCTGCCTCGGTCACCCCTGAGCAAGGCACCTTCTGGGGGCTCAGGGGTGGAGCGTCGACCTATGAACCAGGAGGTCACGGTTGGATTCCCGGTCAGGACACATGCCTGGGTTGTGGGCTCGATCCCCAATGTGGGGCAGGAGGCAGCCGATCCATGATCCTCTCTCTCTCTCCCCCCCTCCCTTCCTCTCTGGCATCAATAAAAATATATTTTAAAATATACGGCTTCCGGCCGTAACCAGTTTGGCTCAGTAGATAGAGCGTTGGACTGCGGACTGAAGGGGCCCAGGTTCGACTCCGGTCAGGGGCATGTACCTGGGTTGCGGGCACATCCCCAGTGGGGAGTGTGCAGGAGGCAGCTGATCGATGTTTCTTACTCTCTATCCCTCTCCTTCCTCTCTATAAAAAAATCAATAAAATATATTTATTTTTTAAAAAAAGACAGCTTCCGTCTGCTCATCATTAATATGCGGATGGAGCCCCTCCCATCACAGAGCACCATTCCGTTGCTGAAAGACCAACAGCCCGGCCTGTGGAGTGTGACTCACAATCATGAGGCATTTTCGCACGGATGACAGCATCCCTTCTTGGCAGGTGCCCCTGAGGGCGGGGGCTGACCATGAACGGAATGTCACAGGTGGGGACACTGAGGCTCAGAGGGGAGACCCCCGGGCACCCCCAGAGCCGGGCAGAGCTGGGGTCTGACTCCACTCCAGGTCCTTCCCAGCAAGAAAGGCAACACATGGCCCGTCCAGATGAAAGAGGAGAGCGAAGTGGAAAGAGAAGGAGCCAGATTAGATCAACATCCCCATCTGGGCTGCGTGACAAAGCTGAATTCCTTAAAAGTAGCAAATGGAGCTGCCAGCCCGGCCGCGTCTATTCTGGTCCGTGGTGATGAATAGAACGCTCTGGGCTCATAAGAAAGGCTGTTTCCCTCGCTCTTCAAGGAGCTACAGTAGCAAACCCAGGAACTGAAAAATCCTTCGCTGCATTTTTGCATTTCCCCAGGAAATTCCAGCCCAGCAGGGTCCACACTGCCTCTGGCGCAGGGCTCAGCCCAGGCCCTCGGCCCTGGAACCCACACAGGAGGGAGGCCTTCCCCAGGCAGAGGGTTCTCCGGAGCTCCCAGAGATGCCGCCTCGGGCATCAGACAGACAATGATGACAGCTTCCTAGAGCCCTGCCCCCCATGCACATCTGCAGAGAACCTCACGCGTGAGAGCCGGGAGGGTGACCGTGAAAATCCTAAACGATGGGGCTGCAAACTCGAGCTCCAGGGGGTGTGAGCAAAAGGGCCAGGACGGGGAGGGAACAGCCTGTGTCCTCACCCAGCTCTGAGGCTAAACTCCCTGGGAAGCAGGTCTCCCTGGGGATCAGATGAATCCTGAAGGAAGGCTGAGTTGTTGAAGGAGGGACTTGTTTCTGTTACTCAGTTACCTGGATGGTCTGGGGTGGAGATGGAGATACCACTGCAATTTTCTAAGCCTTTCACGAGGGCTACAACAAAATCAACCAACCAGCCAATCACCCAACTAATCAACCAATCAACCAGCTAATCAACCAACCAGCCAATCACCCAACTAATCAACCAATCAACCAGCTAATCAACCAACCAACCAACCAGTTAACCAATCAGCCAACCAACCAACCAACCAACCAATCAACCAGTCAACCAGCTAATCAACCAACCAACCAACCAACCAACCAACCAACCAACCAATCAACCAAACAAACAACCAATTAATCAACCAAAAGCCCTCCCGACCCTCCTCCCCTGTGTCTTCCCCACCAGCCTCTGCCCTCCTCCGGGCGAGCTTTTGTGAAGAAGGCGTGGTCTCCATCAGGGACCCAGGGCACCCTGGCCTCTCTGCAGCCGTCGCCACCTTTCTAACTGGCCACCAAGTAAGGAGCTCTTGAAGGAAAGAACCGCCACCCAACAGCAGCGGGTGGGGATGTGCCCAGCACTGTGCGGGCGCCGTTGGCACTTGCCTGTCTCAGTTTGGGTTCGGCCTGGAAACAGCCTGAGACAATGCCTTGGAGCTGGCGTGTCTCTGGGAGGTGATTTCATGAAGTGCAGGAACAGAGATGTGGAGGAGGAAACGCCAATAGCCCGGGCTGTGTGCTGAGCACGGCCTCTGGGACGCCGCCCGGCCGGGGACTCTGGGGAACTGAAGGGAAAGTGCCTCTGAACGGCCCCTCCGAAGACGGGGAGGCTGCTGGGGACCGCCTGACCACCCCCCCACCACCACCTCGGCAAGCGTGCTCACCGCCATTCCCGTGCCACCGGGAGCAGCCGAGGCTTGGAGGAGCCACGCGTGCCCGAGGTGGTGGAGCAAAATTTTGATGCCAGCTCTCTCTGGATCCTACACAAAATCTGCCCAATGCCTGCACATGCCCCGCAAGGACTCACTGTTCCCTAAAGATCTGTGACATGAGCGTCTGAAGTTAACACGGAAGGTAGCGGAGCTCTCCCACCAGCCCCCGTGCCCACGAGTAGTGGGCTGGATGCCAGCCAGGGGGGCCGTCAGCCCTTGGGGTGGCCATCCACGGACCCCAGAGGGTCTGAGAAGGTCTCAAAGGGCAGAGCCATGGCTGGAAACTGCAAGCCTGCGGGCGAGGCTCCGCCGCCCCTGGGAACACCCGGCGGAGACCTCGCCTCAAAAGTGCAGGCTCCCAGCCCAGGCTGCCAGCACGCGGGCACCGGAGGCAGCGCCCACCGTGAGTCCTGGCTGTGTGCATGCGCCAGGCGCATGGGGAGCACAGTGACTGTTTCTCAGAACCACAGCCTCCATCCAGCTCCCCAAACGGAGGGCCCCCCTTCGTTCCCCGGCACCAGCCCTGGTCTCCGAGCCACGGCCAGGCAGGGGGCTGCCAGCAGGCATCGTTGACTTTGGAGAACATTCTGGAAAGAGAGGTGCTGTCTTGAAAGCTATTTGCTGATGTGTATGAAATAACTTTTTTTTTTTTAAATAAAATATCCCTTCCCTTGGAATTTTGTAGGGAGTTTATCAGGTCAAACCACTTTGGTTTAACTCTTCAAGCGAACACATAATGCCATGATATCAGATCTCTTGCCCTGGCTGGTGTGGCTCAGTGTATAGAGTGTCAGCCTGCGGACTGAAGGGTCCCGGGTTCAATCCTGGTCAAGGGCTCGTACCTTGGTCGCAGGTTCCCCGGCCCTGGTCGTGCAGGAGGCAACCAATCGATGTGTCTCTCTCACATCGCTGCTTCTCTCTGTCTCTCCCTCTCCCTCCCACTCTCCCTAAAATCAATGGAAAAATACCTTCGGGTGAGGATTCACAAAAAATAATAAATAAGTAAATAAATAGTCGGGCCGCACACCAAGGTCACCAACATTGACGTGACATGCAAAGTATGCGCTCCCCCTCGCTGGGGGCCCCCACGTGGCCCTGACCTGCCCTGCGCCTGGGCTAATGGGGAACCTGGACCCCCCCAAGCCGCAGGCACCTGGAGCTGCTGGGTTCTGCTCGAGGCAGCTGCTGCATGGACTGGAGGGGGGCGAGGAGGCGGGTCCTGATGAGGACCAGGTCCTGGCAGTCAGGGCAGCGCCCGGAAGAGAGGCTGTGAGCAGAACGCAGGTCAACCACAGAACCAGACTCGCCGCACACACCACCACCCCTGGGTCTCCTACAAGCCCTGCAGGTCCGGGCTGCACCGACGTTCGCCAGGAGGACTCAGGAACTCCATGACACTGAGTTCCTGCACCTCAGAAAAGGGCCCACAGGCCTGGGTCCTGACGGTGGTGGTTCCACACACCTGCATGCCCAGAACAATTGCAGAGAACTACACTCACTCACACATGCATGTGTGTGCATGCACGCACATGCACATGCACACACACACACACACACGAGCATACCTACAAACTGGTAAAATACGAGGTGTGTAATCCAGTCAATAGCACTGAACCCATGTCAATTCCCTGGCTGCGATGGTGCACATAGCAGTGACTCTCAGCCCAGGGGACATTTGTCGATGTCTGGAGACACTGTTAGGACGCGGGGAGGAAAGTGCCACTGGCATCTGGCAGGTCAAGGACAGGCATGCTGCTCAACATCCTACATGCACAGGACAGCCCCCCAAACACACCACACACACACACACACACACACACACACATGCTCACACACACACACACACACACACACACAATTCACACACACACATGCTCACACATACACACACACCACACAATCACACACTCGCACACATGCACACACATTCACTCACAAACACACACTCATACACACACACTCACACATACACACCCACACACACTCACAGAACACACACACATGCTCACA
Organism: Myotis davidii; assembly: GCF_000327345.1. Taxonomy (NCBI): domain Eukaryota; kingdom Metazoa; phylum Chordata; class Mammalia; order Chiroptera; family Vespertilionidae; genus Myotis; species Myotis davidii. Next base: position 6,735,542 of record NW_006284618.1, on the reverse strand, counting down.
CACGCTCACACACATTCACACACACCACACACACTCTTGCACACATGCACACACATTCACACACACGCATGCACACATACACTCACTCACACACGCATGCACACACACACATACACACAGTCACACACTCACACAACACACACAGTCACACACACACTCACACAACACACACACATACACACACACACTCACATACACACACACAACACACACACATACACACACACTCACACACACACACTCACATGCACACATTCACACACACACATGCTCACACATACACACACCACACAATCACTCGCACACATGCACACACATTCACTCACACACGCATGCACACACACACCACACACACTCGCACACACATGCACACACACTCATACACTCACACACATACACACACCACACACACACACACACACACACACTCACACACACACACTCCCACACTCACACATACACACTCACACTCACACACACACACACACACACTCACACACACACACTCCCACACTCACACATACACACTCACACTCACACACACACACACACACACTCACACACACACACTCACACACTCACACACACACTCTCACACACTCACACACACACACACTCTCACACATGGCCCGAAATGGCGAGCCTGCCAAGGTGAGGATTCCCACACTGTAGTCCTCAAAGGCATTGTCAGTGGGGGAGGCTGCGCGACGGGGACACAGGACCTCACTGTACTGGTTTTTGCAATTTCCAGTGAGTCTGTAATTATTTCAAAATTGGAGGCCCGGTGCACAAAATTCATGCAAGAGTAGGTCTTCCTTCCCCCAGCTGCCGGCACTGGCTTCCCTCTGGCACCTGGGACCCAGGCTTCCCTCGCAGCCCCAGCCGTATCTGGAAGGTCATCCAGAAGGATGTCTGGAAGGACACCCAGTCTAATTAGCATATTACACTTTTATTGTCATAGATAAAAACTTAACAATTTTTAAAGATTCGGGGCTACTCAGTCCAGCAGAGCTCTGCCTCTCTGGCGATCAGCCACTCATGCAAAACTGCAACGCTCCCAGTTCCCCTAAGGGTTCGGCTGTCCACGCCGGCCAGGACGTTGGCACGTGACCCACTGCACCTGTCTGTGGGGGTGAGAGAGCAGCCCCAGTCAGAGCCGAGACTCACACACGGTCACACTCCCGGGCCCGGCTCCCGAGCCAGCCTTTCTGTGACGCGAAGACAGAACTCCCTGCGCTCAGAACAGTTGCCTGCCTCCTTCCCTCGAGCCCACCCTCACGCAAGACGAGGGCCTTCGATCATCTGCAAGACAGAGCACTCGGTCTGCATCTCCGTCAGTCACCGCGGCCCTCGCCCTCTGACTCAGGGCGTCTGGCCTCTCGCACCGCCTCAGCGCCTAGACAGCAGCTGATACGGGGCCTGCGCGTCCCACCCGCGAAGCTGCGTCCTGAAGTTCACCTGACACCCCAGCTGGCCCGTGTCGCTTCTCCCTCCGTCAGTAAGTGCCTGCTAATGACACGATGCAGACATGAGCGCTTCTGTTCCATCAGGAGCAGCACAGACCTCCGGCCACCACCTCACGTGGGAAACAGTGATTTCCCTCAACTAACAGCACAGACTGTCACCTACTCCCCTCGTCAAGGCCATTCTTTTCTTCACGTTTTTACTGATTCAACAGAGAGGAAGGAAGAAGGAGACAGAAACATCCACGAGGACAGAGAACCATGGATGGGCTGCCTCCCGCACGCCCCCTACCGGGGATGGAGCCCGCAACCTGGGCATGTGCCCTGGCTGGAAATCAAACCATGACCTCCTGGTTCATGGGTCGATGCTCAACCACTGATCCAGACCGGCCAGGCTCAAGGTCATTCTTAACCCAATCTCTCCAACTTGGGGTCCAGGGTGAAGGATTGTACTGGCCAAAGGCATCCCCCAACAGGATAGGAGTTGAAAGTCGGTGATAAATGTCACACTTTGCTTGTCATAGTTGGGGGTGCTCTACACCGCCCCTCACAGCCCATCAGAAACATGGCAGCCGGAGGCAGCCCCCCAGGAAGGCCCGAGCTGAGAGTCGGAGCCGAGTCTGGGTTTTCAAGGACCTGCTTCCAGTTTGAGGGTCAGCCCCTCAGCACACCTGCACCCCGTGCTGAGCACAGAGCTAACGAAGGCGAGCACACGATGGGAGGTGTGTGGAGACGCTTCTAGAACAATCAGCAGAGTACAGTGAGGCGGGGGCCCATCTTGCTTCTTGCGGATGAGGAGGCTGGGAGGACAGGGAGCTGAGGCCCAGACCGGGGTGTCCCGTGCTGTCCCCGGACCCTCCATCTGGGGTGCCTTCCACACCCCCAACCCCCACCCCCAGTAAACACCAGGCGGCATGCGTGTCTTCCCTGAAGTAAAATAAACACATGCAAATTGGATGCAGATGAGAGAACAGAAAGGCCTTGTGCTGGAAAACACAAATCTCCAAGCCACTGACCACGAGCGGGTGACCCGTCGGAGCCCCGGCCTCCCCGCCTGTAGTGTCCATGGACGCCCACTCGGGGCCATGGGAGGGCTCGCCGAGACGCCTACGCCTGTGGCTCCGAGGGGCCCCAGTGGGTGTCCTGCCGATATGAGAGTCTCCCCCACTCCCGTCCCACCCACCTTCTCCACAGCTCAGTGCCGATCACTCTGCAGAAAGTACTGGGAATTCTGGGAGGCTCTGTCCGGGGCGACACAACCCCAGAGCTGCCCGCTGACTCACAGAGTTGCCTGGAACTGAAGTTCAGGGGCAGCCCTGCCCCGAGCACGTGCACAAGGGCCGTGGACACGGGTCCACGGGGCAGGAGCTGAGTCTCCATCCCCCCTCCCCCTCCCCCTCCGCAGACTCACCGCAGACCTTCCTGAACCGTCTAACCCGGGATTCCTCCCCTCCGAGCAGGGCTGTGAGGGCCACCTGCCCATCGCCAGCCTGGGGAAGGCCATTGCCAGCTGCGAATGTGGCCTGGGCGCTCGCTCCCCAGCCTGGAAACACAGGACAGAGCCCAGTGCCACTGGCCCCGAGACCCTGGGGGCCACTGAGAGAGCCCCCACGCGAGGAGTGAGAGACGGATGGAAGTCACTGCCCCAGACGGGGCTGGAGAGTGGGAGTACCAGAGGGTGGAAGGAGGGGTGCAGGGAAGGCACCGCACCCCAGGCTGCCCCCGCTCCCCGCAGGGCCTCTGCCATCCTCAGCTGCGCAGAGGGTCCAGGACCCCCAGAACCGGAGGTGGGGAGGCAGCTGAAAGGGGACATGGGCTGCCCCAGAGGCCATGGTGCCCAAACCCACCAGCCGTTCACACCCCCAAATCGGACACTCACCCTCAAGAAAGCGCCCTGGGGGGAGGCTGAGAGGAGGCGGAGGAGGAGTGTGGGGGCAGGACACTTCACATTTGGCACAAGGGATACCCCACTCCCTGGGCAACTGCCCAACTGCCCTGCCTCGCCCAGTCAGGTGCCCGTGAGGTCTAAGCTCCCGGGAACTGCGAGGGGCCTCGGGGTGTGCAGTGCAGGCTCCACAGAGGCTGGGGGGCAGCGAGGAGGCCCTCCAGGGCCCTCTCCTCCCAGAAGCAGACCCGGGAAGCCAGCCCTGCCAGCCGTCTGATCCCGCAGACGCTGCGGCCCCTCCGCAGGGAGGCAGGGCCACGGGCGCCCCCTCCGCCGCCCCGTGCAGCGCCGCGGGTTCCTTACCCGGCGGAGGCGTCTCCGGAGCCAGCTTCTCCCTCTTGGGCGCCTTCCTGGCCTTGGTCGCCTTCTTGGGCGGCCTGGGCGCGGGTGGGTGCGGCTCCTGCTCCTCTTCCAGGGTCCCCACGGGCACCCGCGGGGAGCAGGGCTCGGGCTCTGGTTCCTGGCTCCAGATGTCCTGCAGGTCGTAGCCGGGGTCCTCG
>NW_006284618.1:6731020-6731570 GCF_000327345.1 Myotis davidii | reverse complement strand
CCAGCCCCGCCCTTCCCTCCTCCCTTCCTTCCCCCTCCAACCTCGCTGGGCTGGTCCTGGGAGGCAGGTAAGGGAGGATCGCCCTCCCAGTAACTGTCTCCAACGCCCCCCCCCAACTTCCAGGCACCCGGACCCCCGCCAGGGAAGTGCCCTGCTGGGGCGGCCTCACCGGGCTCAGGACTGGAGGAGTGGAGGCTTCGTGTTACAGGTTGGAGACCCGCCTTCACAGAGAGGCCTCACCAGGCCCCTCAGCAAAGTGGAGCTGGGCGGCCCTGCTGGGCAGACAGAGGAGCACAGTGTCCCTGGGGCCCGAGCCTAGAGACCCTGGAGGGGCCCTCTCCCCCCTGAGGTGACTCTGAGGGGCTGAAGGTGAGAACTTGGAGTGTCCTGGGCTGCCTGGTAGTCACAGGCCACACCCCCACCCGGGCGGGGCAGAGGGGGCGCTCACGCCTTTGAGAAGGTGCCTCTGCCCTCAGACCCTGATGTATGGGCCCTTCAGGCGGGAAGTCGGGCATTAAAAACTCATTTCTTGCCAGGCTGGTGAGACTCT
>NW_006284618.1:6726082-6729229 GCF_000327345.1 Myotis davidii | reverse complement strand
GCTCAGGACTCCTTCTCCCGCCTACAGCAGCTCCAGGCCCCCGGGGGTCTGCCAGGTCAGGCCCCCACTCCCACACAGCCCTGCTTAAACCATGCCAGCCTCCCTCGCAGCCTCAGAGCCGCTGGGCACATGTGCACGATGTCGGAATCCAGTTTAAATTAAACCCAGAAGCCTCAATGCTCTATACAAATCCTGCTGCCAGCCCCTGCCCTGGAATGCCAAGTGCACACAATCACAGTGGGCATCTGCTGCGTTCTGCCCCGCGGGCCCTGAATGCTCCCCAACTTGGCTCCGCAGGCCTGGGGACCGTCCAGAGATACGGAATGTCGGCAGGAAACCTCTCATCTGGGACGCAAGCCATTCCCAGGCCTGTTCTAGACGGAGAGAGAGGCAGGGGCTGGACGACTGAAGGCCAGGGCAGCCCCCAGGGAGCAGGAGACACCGGGAAGGCAGCTGCCCGCTCTCCCGCTGCCTCGCCTGCTGTCACAGCCCTGCTCCTGCCACGGGCCGCGCCACCGGTTTGCAGCCGCCGCTGCCCGTGGCTGCCCGGCCGCCTGCAGGTCCCTACAGGATGCGTGAGTGTCTGCCCCGGAAGCCCAGCACAAGGAACGGAACGCCAAGCTGAGAGGCTCCTGTGCAGAGGAAGAAGGACGGGAGGGGAGCGAGAGAAGGGGGGGAGGGGCCGGGAGGGATGAAGGAGGGGCTGAGCAGAGCTCCCAGAGAAAGGACACCCCCGGCTTCTCAGCCTCTGTCCAGGGCTGCTGGGCCCCACGAGGAGGAATGGCGGGGCTGGCAGAAGCCTCCAGAGCAGTTTGCTTTCGGGGCGCTCGGCCGTGTCTCTGGGGCCCCGCCCGGGTCTTCCATGTCTAAAGTCAAAGCTCCCCGGGGCTTTCAGCAAGTCGGCCCGTTAGGGGGTGAGAGCGACACCCGCTGTGTCCCCGCCGGCTCTGTGACAGGAGAGGGGGCACTGGGCCTCCCCGTGCAGGGACCTGCCACCCAGGAGGCGCGAGGCTCCCCGCCACCGTCTCCCCCACTGTGGCTCAGCCTCCGTGGCAATGGCTTCAAGCTTTTTAAAAATATATATATATTTTTTATTGACTTCAGAGAGGAAGGGAGGGAGAGAGAGAGAGAAACATCAGTGATGAGAGAGCATCATGGATCGGCTGCCTCCTGCACGCCCCCCACTGGGGTCCAGCCCACCACCCGGGCCTGCGCCCTGACGGGGCATCACACCGTGACCTCCTGGTTCCTGGGTCCTTCTCAGCTGTGGGGGCCTCGGGCTCTCCACCTGGAAATAAAGGCGCCTCCAGGAGAGGCCCTGCTGCTCACTCAGACCGCCGGGCGAATTTAAAAGCCCTCATCTATTATTGTGTCTCTCTGGAGTCAAACCGAAGCTTCCAGGGTCCACAGGGCAGGGGCGGCCCTGGAGGAACCGGGCACCGTGAGATGCACGGCGCGCTGTGGGGGGTTGAGCCACGCGTGGCGACAGCTCCGAGTTGAAACAGGAGCCGCCAGACCCCGGCTGCCTGCGTTACGCGGCTCTGCCAACCAAGTGCTGCCTCTTTTACTAGTAGATGTGGGCCTGGGCCGGGGCCTGGGCGGAGGGCCGGTGTGGGGGGCAGCTGGGCCCAGTGGCTGAGCGGCGACCTGGGAACTAGGAGGTCACAGTTCATTCCCGGCGGGGCACAGGCCCGGGTTGCGGGTGTGACCCCAATGGGGGGCGTGCAGGAGGCCGCTGATCCATGATTCTCTCTCATCATGGATGTTTCTATCTCTCTCTTCCTCTCCCTTCCTCTCTGACATCAGTACAAATATATTTAAAAAAATAAAAAATAACTGTGGGTCCCGGGATGACCTAAGGAAGGTCCTGGACTCCAAGCAGACTGGTGAGGCCGAGCCCAGCGCGCATGCCCGCGTGTCCGCTCTTTCCCCGCCGCCGGACAGCTGTGTGGGCAGCGCCGGCGAGGAAACAGCCGTGGGCTGTGCGCTCAGAACGTGTTCACCGGCGTGGGCGGCCTGTGCCTGTCCAAATAAATACAGGCGCTCGCCACCTCCTTCCCACAGTGAGAATCAGAAGGGAGAACAAAGCCACACATCGCAGATTAAGATTCAAACAGATGAGGAAATCGGGGCCAGCGATATGGAAAACAAAGAATAAAAATAGAGGCGGGAAAGCAGAGGGGTGAGGGTGGGTGGGTGTGAGGACAGGAAAGAAGTGAGCAAAGCTTTGTTTCCATGGTGACCAGCAGCTCCTGCAAGCCGGCCCTGTAACAGGCTGCAGTGAGCATCCTTCCACCTTGTGGTCCAGCCCGGGAGGGGGCGCCCTCCACACTCTGGAAGCTGGGAGCCGGCTCAGCACCTGTGCGACCTGCACCGGGTCCCAGGCCCCAGGCCCGGCCACACCTCACAGACCTGGGCCGACCACATGCCCCTCCCTTGGGGATTAGGAGTTTAGTTGAGGGACAAGCAGGCGTGTCTGTTGGTGGTTCAAACAAATTTGCTTATTCTCAAATATTTACTGAGCATCTACTGTAGAGAGGAAATGTGAACAGTAGCAGGGTACTATATAGTTAAAATAATTTTTACTTTTGAAATATCATAAAAATGTTGCATTGCTTCCAGAAATGGCATATTAGCTGGAACTATTTTTCAAATGATGTATATATGTGTGTATTCAGTACATAGATATGCATAGATGCAGTCACACAGAGAGAATTCCAACATGGCAAAAAGTTCAATTGAATCTTGGTGAAGGACATAAGTTTTCAACTTTTCTCTAAGTTTGACACATTTTTAAAAATATGTTTTTGTTGATTTCAGAGAAGAAGAGAGAGAGAAACATCAATGATGAGAGAGAATCATGGATCGGCTGCCACACTGGGGATGGAGCCCACAACCTGGGCCTGTGCCCTGACCGGGAATCGAACCGTGACCTCCTGGTTCATAGGTTGATACTCAACCACTGAGCCACACCGGCCGGGCTTGACACATTTTTTTAAAGGGTTAGTGGTTGCAGTTCTCACAGCAATTGGCTAACGTTCCCATTCACACACGAGACCGAATGCCTGCTGCCTGCAGCTCAGCAGTGACCTTAAGACGCCACCACCCGCAGGGAGTGGGGGGTGCGGCCTACAGCCAAGGGCATCC
>NW_006284618.1:6721961-6725958 GCF_000327345.1 Myotis davidii | reverse complement strand
GGCGCGGGATACCCCACACACACACACAGGCTGTTTTCCTCCATTCAGGGCAAGAACTGCATCACTTACTAGTAGAAGCTTCGGCGACGCCAGACTTGGCTGCGGGCCCGGCCTCGGCAAGTTCCCAGAGCTCGTTAAGCTGTGGGAATTATTAGAAAGACTCGCACGCTGATTACTTTTGTTTTCCAGTGAATCAAAGACCAGCTTTGCCGGCCTTTGCTAAATCTGCAGAACACAACGGCGTTTCGATTGCTTCTAGTGTAGAGAGAGAGAGGCGGGGGGGCGGGGGCTTCAGCAATGATCCCACATCGTGGCATAAACGCAATGGAATGCGTCCGTTCACACAGCACTGATTCGCACACAGCCTCTTGGAGATGTATGCGTGCGCCAGAGTATCTGTAAGCTGCGCACATCCAACGAGATCGGCGCCCCCAATTTCCCACGCGTGTTTCCAAGTAGAACGTGCAGCTCCCACAACCCTGAGCCTCCCCAGCCACCACCCTTGCTGCACGGCGCTTCCACCTTCAGGTTCCCCATCAGCTCCTCCTCTGGACGGTAGGAGTCACTCGTTCACTCGCTCATCAAATACGGGTGGGCACAAGCAGGCTTCCCGGTGTGAGTGTGCAGAGCACAGAGTCTGTTCTTGTTGTTATTTATGGAGTCATTACTGTATTGTTTATTTGTTTTACAGTATTTATGTGAACAGCTGCAAAACTACTTTTGCCCACCCTTGAATGTGTCAACAGCTCACCTGGAAGCGAGAGCAACCACGGTGAACAAACCTGTGGCGCTTAGAGATGAAACCGGAACAAATCGCAATGGCAACGGGGTCAACATTAAGCCCCGAGACCTGCACAGAAATGCTCTGTGTTCACTGATCCCGGTGAAACCCCAGGAACCCGTGTGCACGTGCACTGCTTTAGCCGCACAGCAGGGAGTCGGGGCCAGAGGGTGTGCCCCAGGCCCGCCCCCGCTCCGAGAAGCTCCCCAAGACGTCCTGCCCGGACATCGGGAGCAGGAGTGAGGATGGTGAGAGGCTGGCAGAGCTGGTGACCACGTACCCATCCCCAGATGGGCCTTACTGCGTTCCCGGCATGCGCTAGGCCGAGCGGGGTCTGAGAACATGAGACTGAGTAATGCTGTCCCTCCCCGCAGGCTCGGTCACTTCAGATGCCTTTGGCTGAGACTCCAAAGCTGGACAGCAACGAACTGGGGAAGGGAAGGGATTCCCTCACACGGCAGTGAATCTGAGCCAGGCGGACGGGCTGACGCAGCCGCTCGGAACTCACCGGGGGCTCCAGCCTCTTCCTGTCTTTCTGCTGCACCTCCTGGTTTCAAAGAGGCTTCAGTCCTCGTGGCTGCGATGTGGCTGCTGCACCTCCAGACATCACACCCCGTCCCAGCTGCCTGGCCAGCCCCCCGGCGGCATCAGGGTCAGCATCCCCAGCTCCTGACGAGCCACATCGCAGCGCAGCACTGCATCTGAGCAGGGGCCAGCAGAGCGCAGGTCCGGGGGGAGAACGCTGGGACCTGGAGCGGCTGCGTTGCCCCTGGACCAGCGGTTCCTGAGGGTCCTGGTTTGCAGGGGGTGCTCTGGCCAGTCCTGGGCGTCACTCCCCCCCGCCCCCCAACCTTTGCGCCTGCTCAGAAACACCTTCTGCCTCCCACAGGACCCAATTCAGACCTCCTGCCTCCAGGCGGCCTGCTGCCCGAGACTCCTGCCTTAGCAACAGCCCAGAGGGACAAGCAGCCCTCCCTGGCCCAGCGTGCAGAGCATGCGCACGTGCACACACACACAGGCACACACACACACAGGCACAGCCTGCCCCCCAGTGCGCACGTGCACACACACACAGGCACACACCCACAGGCACAGCCTGCCCCCAGTGCTCGCGCACGCACACACACACACAGGCACAGCCTGCCCCTCCTGTGTGCACGTGCACACACACACAGGTACACACACACGCACACAGGCACAGCCTGCCCCCAGTGCTCACGCACGCACACACACGCACAGGCACAGCCTGCCCCCCCCAGTGCGCACGTGCACACACACACAGGTACACACACACACACAGGCACACACACACACAGGCACAGCCTGCCCCCCCTCCCCCCCCAGTGCTCACGCACGCACACAGACCCCATCTGCAATCGCCAGAAAGGGACACACATTCCCGGTCCCGGTCCTGCCCCTGCGGCCAGGGCTTCCTTGGTTTGCCTGGAGCCCCTGCCAAAGCCGACCTGACAAACACCCACCTTGCCCCTGGCGTGACCCCTGCGTGACAGACCCACTGCCCCCCACGTCGGTGGCTGTCTCTGTGGGGAGCCCAGCCCCTCTCGCCAGCACAGCTGCCCCCATGCCCTTCTCACCGAGATGAATACAACACACCTGCCCAGCCTGGTCGGTGTGCTGAGCCTTGGCCTATGAACCAGGAGGTCAGGGTTCGATTCCCGGTCAGGGCACAGGCTGGGTGGCAGGTTTGATCCCCGGTGTGGGGCATGCAGGAGGCAGCTGATGCATGATTCTCTCTCATCATTGATGTTCCCACCTCTCTCTCCCTCTCCCTTCTTCTCTGAAATCAATGATAAAACAACAAAACAAAAAACCGTGCCTGACCCAAAGGCCAGCCTGCAGCTCACCACCCTGACAGCTTATGAACTTCCCAGGGAAAACCCAGTGCCAGGGACAGGAGGGGAGCCACAGGCACCCCCAGACTCTCCCCAAGCCCTGCCCCCGCCCCCTAGCAGGCAGGCTTCTCTCCAGCTCCATCTGAGCTCCAGGCAGAGCAGCTGCCAGAAGACAAACAAACTGGGCCCTGCCTCCGGCAGCCCGGGGCTCCGCGCAGTTTATCTTGGGCCTGAAACATCGCAAAGGCACGCAGTCCCCGTGCCAGGGGGATGCACTTCCTGCCCCACAGGACCACGCAGTACAGGGCCCGGGAGCCCGCCCAGCCGCAGGCTCCTCTGAGTGGGCCTGGCCTCCCACGGCCTTCGCAACCCCCCCCCACCCCCCCCAGTGCTGCCCACGAAAGGTCACGAACCCATAGACAGGGTGACAGGCACTCGGGCCTCCCCTTGGGGAGCTGGGTTTGAAAATTCAACACAGGCCTGTGCAGCACGTGCCCTCAATTCCCGGTGTGGTACCAGCAGCAGGAGAACCTGAGGGGCTCCCACGGCCGGGCCCAGCCACCGAGCATCTCCTGAACGGCTCCCAGCCTTTCCCGCCATGGGAAGGGCACAGTGGGATGTCCGATCCTCACCTCCTGTCACAGCTGCAGAAATCGCGGGGCCCGTGCAGCCCCCAGAACCTTGTCATGAGCTCAGAGCTGTCACCCCCACGGATGGCGTTTATGGCCCAGGCTCCCGAGGGGCCGGCTTCTCCATGGGGACACCCTGACCACAGGCGGTGACCTTGGATGTGACCTTGGAACCGAGCACGGGACCCCCCATGACCTGGGCAGGAAGTGAACGGCGAGGACACGACAAGGAGGGACGAGCCGGACGGTCTCCCCAGGGACACCCTGGGCCGGCCAGAGGCAGCGGCAGCCCCAACTGACCACTGACCACTGACGCTGACACTGCCAGCGCCCGCCCAGGACCAGGGCCCCTGGGTACGTAGTCCCAGGTGTGCGGGTCCTCCGAGGGGCGGGGTTGCCTCCGGACAAACGAGGCAGTCCCTCCCGCTGCAGGGACCACGAGGCAACCAAGCATGACGTCGCCGTGTTCGGGCCTCAGAAGTCCAAGGGAACTCACGCAGTCTGGGCGCCAGCTGTGCGGCCCCGTGCTCTCCTCCGGTCTGTGCTCCCGCCGCCTCTGCCCAGGCCTGGGCGAAGGCCTCCAGAAGAGGTGGGCCCAAAGGTTCCGGGTTTTCCAGGTAATGAAGGCACCTGAGCCCCAGCCAGCGCCAAGCGCGATGCCACCTAACAGAATGGAAGGCTCCGCCGAAAGCCTGGGACAGGGATGAAAGTTTGACTGAAGAGGGACTCACACC
>NW_006284618.1:6718092-6721885 GCF_000327345.1 Myotis davidii | reverse complement strand
CCCTGGCCTCCAGCCGCCTGCTCTTCCCTCCGCCTCCGGTTGGGAGTCCACTCCCCGCCCTGCCTCCGCCTCCTGCTCCTGGGCCTCCGCCTCACGCACCGGGGACCACCAGCATCGAGCACCATCTCCAGCTCAGTCGGCTCGAAGGCACCTCTGTGAGGAGGAGGCAAAGCGAGGGCCTGTGCTGAATTCTGAGCGCCACGACACCCCTGGACCGCAGCCTCCCTGGGAACGTGAGGGGGATCCGGGTGACCCCGACATCCCTCTCCTGAGAACGCAGCCTGTGGGGGGCGCTCGCCTGCGGAGAAAGGCACCTGAGTGGGTCCCGTATTAATTATAATACTCCTAATATAAAACTGGACTATTCTATTTTTAAATAGAAGCAATAATGTTGATATGAGTAACAAGAAGCACTTCTCCCTGCACACATGCTGACCTGACACCCAGAAACCTTTCAACTCTGAGTTCCCTGCACCCCATTTCTGTTGGCTCATGTGCTCCTCCCCCGGTTAGAGGGAAGAACAGGCCATTCAGGTCCCGGCTATGGCCTCTGAAACCTCCCAGCCTCCGTGAGAGGGAAGGCTTCTGGGCTCTGGGGTCCCTGGGAGCTCAATCCACCACAAGCTGTCTCCTCCCGGCACCCGCCCAGCATCCCCCAGCACCCCCAGCACCCCCAGCACCCCCAGCTTGTCGGGGGAGGCACAGGCTTTCTGAGAGAAAAGGCCGCAGGCAACATGCCTGTCTTTGGGCTGTTTTGAATGTGCAGCTTTGATCTTCCTAAACCTGAGCCCAGACTCAGAGAAGAGGAGGGAGATCCGACCCTCAGAGCAACCAGCGAGTGCAGACGTGAGCCTCGCGCTGTGGGGACCAGCTGGGGCCCTCCAGCCGCTTCCTCCTGGGAGACCAGCTGGGGGCCCCTCCAGCCACCCGCTTCCCCCTCCCCACTGTTTCTGCAGCTGCATGGGGAGGAGGGGGCGGGGCAGGAAGCTTGGCCTTCCTTTCACACAGAGTTAAGATTTCACTGTTTGTAGCTCAAAGAGCCATAAACATACAAATCCCCAGAAAATGAGTCTGCGGAAAGATCTCGGGTCTTGCAGGGCTCGCCGCTCTCCCCTGGCCCTGATGTGTCCGCAACTCACCCGCCGTTCCTCCCAGGCGGACTCTGGCCCAGCGGGGGGTTGGGGGGCTGGGGGGCCTTGGGTCTGCGTTCCTGACAAGCTTCTGGGTGACCCTGGAGCTGCTGGTGGGGTCACACCGTGTCCCAGGGGCGGGGATGATACCAGGCATTCGTCACAGCACAAGGAGGCGGCTGGAGGTGGACGGACACGGGGTGGGTGGCAGCCCCACTGTGCCAGCTTCCTTGGTCAGTGGCTGCGGTTTCCCTGGTCTTGATGGAAATAAAAATAAGGGGGCGTCCAGGTGACCCCAACATTCCTCTCCCCTAACATCTCAGCGGCCAGCACTCTGTCTCCAGGCCGCCTGGGCTACCAGGGAGCCGGAGGAGCGAGCGTCTGGTAACAGGAAGTGGGGTGACCGTGCAGACGCCTCCAGAAGACAAGAAAAGGGGGCGGCTGTGGCCGGGCCTCTCTGCCATCGCCATCGTTCCAATGCTCGGGCCAGCCCTCCACCCCCTGTCGCAGGGCCAGTGGAGAGAGACCGGGGTCACGCCAGCTTTTCACACGGGACAGGGGGCGGCAGTGGGAGGCCACCCTCCCCTGGGACACGGGGCGGGACACAGCCCAGGTAACCAAACTGGAAGACATGCCCCGGGGACCCTAATGGGGGCCTGTAGTGGAAGACACAGTCCAGGTGGCCCTCATCTGGGGACTCAGGTGGGTCCTGGCTCAGGTGCCCCCGTCGCTCAGCCAGCACTCCAGCCCCGCCTGCCCCTCACCTGACACCTGCAGCCAAGGCCAGCGCACCCCTGCCCGCCCCTCATCTGACAGCCAAGGCCAGCGCACACCTGGACGCCGTGTCCCTCCCCCACCCGCACCTGCAGGAGCAAACCCGCCTGCTCCTTGGCTGCCTGGAGACCACATCGGACCGAGGGGCCAGCTGTGAGCCCTGCCCAGACCCGCCCCGCCCCCCCCAGAGCGCTAAGTGCTGGGAGCCCAAGTACACTTTTGTCCAGAGCAAGGCTGCTCCTGGGGAAACAAGGGTTGCCATGGCGATGCTCTACCTGGGCCTGCCTCAGGCAGGTTGGAAACAGGACCCGGGTAACTCAGCCAAAGCAGCAAAGCAGGGCCCCCGGAGGTTCAGGAAGTCTGCTCCTGGTTTGGAGCGCCCCCCGCACTCAGACCTGAGCTCCCAGGAAGGAGTCCCCCAGCCTGACGTGATCTCACCTCCCACCTAAACGCGGTGGGGGCTTTAACACCAGCGGCCAAGGACCGGCCGCTTCCCTCATTAAACCTCAGCACCTACCTGAGAAGCATTTGTGTATCAGTAGGTTTTCTCTCTCAACTTCCAGCCTTTATTTTTAATATATTTTTATTGATGTCAGAGAGGAAGGGAGAGGGAGAGAGAGAGAGAGAGAAACATCAATGAAGAGAGAGAATCACGGATCAGCCGCCTCCCGCACGCCCCACACTGGGGATTGAGATGCAACCTGGGCCTGTGCCCTGACCGGGAATCGCACCGTGACCTCCTGGTTCCTAGATCGATGCTCAACCACTGAGCCCCACCGCCCGGGCGGTTTTGACCTTTTTAACAGGGGCAAACAGAGAAAGCACTTGAAGGTACAGGTTCCGGGAAAGCTGGGAATGTGTGGCTGCCAATGACCAGCGAGCTGTGGGCCCTCGTGCGGCAGCTGAGGCTGCAGGAAGGACTCCGCGGGGCCCAGGCTCAGGGCTGCCGAGTGCAGAGATGAGGTGGGTCTGAGAAGCCACAGCAGGACTGTAAAAGCGTCAGCGCTGGCGGGATGGCCGCCACGTGTGCCGAGGCCGCGGCCAGGTCTCCAGACGAGACGCTGCTGACAGCCGGCGGGTGGGGTCGGGCCGGGCTGGCCAGCGCCACGCATCCACCCCACAGACCTGGCAGGTCACCCCCACCGGCTCGTTTCGGGCAGAACCCACGTTAAGCACCTCGCCGTACTTTTGTAATTAACGTCTCAGCTGATTACATGAGTCAGAGGGACCAAACGGAACAGGGCTTGCGATGGAGCTCACACAGCTCCCGCTCCCCGGGGCACCCCTCCCGGGCGCACACCCGGGGTAACTTCGCAATGAAGAGCCACGTGGTCAGATGCAGTCCAGGCGCCTCTGTCTCTCCAGCAGAGAGGGAAGCAGGTGCTGCTCCCGGTGGCTGCCCAGGAAAGAAGGCGGGAGGGGGGGGTAGGAGTGGGGGGCAGTGGGGGGCGCTGTACCACGGAGCAGACCGGCCTGGGGATTAAGCCAGGTAAGAGGCTGCCATGGCCCAGGTTCCTGCATGGCCCAAATGGAGGACGTGTGGAAGCCCCCAGCTCGCTGCGTCCTCGGCCCACCCGCGCCCGGCCGTCTCCACCCAGTGTGAGCCCTGGCTGAGCGCCCGGCCTATGCCAGGCTGGCGGGAGGCAGGAGGCGGCCTCACGGCTCCTGGTGGCTCTGGCAGCGTGCTCTCCCTGGGGCTTCTAGAAGGATCCAGACACATATAGAATTTCAGGCTTTCCTTACTTTTCCCGTCTGGCACTGAAACCCAACCTCTAAGCATTTAACACGAACAAGAGGAAACTCCATCCCCTTCCCTGCTCGGCGCACTGGCACGGCACCGCGTGGTCTCGGTCTCCTGCAAAGAAAACAGCCCAGTGTGGGCCCGGCCG
>NW_006284618.1:6716743-6717529 GCF_000327345.1 Myotis davidii | reverse complement strand
ATTGAGGTCACTGAGCGTTTCAGGTGGAAAATCAGTGTCCCAGAGCTTAAGAACATGTTACATACCTACCGATCTGTCACATACGTGTGCATATGTGCACGTCTCACTATTAACTCACTAGAGGCCAGGTGCACGAAATGTGTGCACGGATAGGGTCCCTAGGCCTGGCCGGTGATCAGGGCCGATCTGTGGGGTGACTGGCGGGGAGATCAGGGGGTCCCCACTGGCACCCCCCTTGACCGGCCTGGCGCTGCCTGCTCACTGGCCCCGCCCCCCATCGCTGCCACTGGTCATCTCCCTCTGTGGGACCTGAGGAGCGATGCGGGACGGGGGGGAGGGGGGGTAGAGAGGAGGGGGGATGGGAGCCCTGCTGGTACCTGCCTTGGCTGGCCTGGGGCCCATAGGCTGGGGGCAGCTCCTGCATTGAGTGTCTGCCCCCCGGTGGTCAGTGCACATCATAGTGACCAGTTGTTCCACCGTTCGGTCGATTTGCTTATTAGGCTTTTATTATATAGGATTGGTCCCATTTTACAGATGAGAAAGACAAGGGGTGGGAGCCCAGGTCCCTCTGCTGCGAAGTGGCAGCAGAGGAGCTGACAGGCTGGTCTGGAGCCAGGCTCTCGCCCTCTGGGCTGCTGTCCGGGCAGGGCCAGCGCTGGAACTGAGGGGGAGCTGGCTGAGGGCCACAGGCCCAGCGGTGACCGTGACCGGCCCAGTGGGCCCTGAGGACAGCAGGGGAGGGGCAGCCCTCTCACAGGACCTCAGCCGATCAGCCAGGATGTGTGG
>NW_006284618.1:6716262-6716550 GCF_000327345.1 Myotis davidii | reverse complement strand
GGGGGGGGGCCGGGGGGGGGCAGACCCAGCTTCCAGCCTCGCCCTCTTCCTGGGAAGCCGCCCTCCCTCCCTCCCTCACTGGGAGCAGCTGCGGCTCATTCCCGGGGCCAGGCTGCCCTCTGCTGGGCGCTGGGGCCCTCACAGCAGGCCCGGCCACAGCGCAGGCAGGGCTGCTGCACACGCACAGCGGGCCGACCCCTATTGGACGGGGAGCTTCACCCCAGGGCCGCTGGCCCCTGCGTCCCTGCTGGGATGTGCACTGTGTGGGGATGTCTGTGTGTGTGTGGG
>NW_006284618.1:6715875-6716163 GCF_000327345.1 Myotis davidii | reverse complement strand
CCGCCCCGTGGGCTGCCATCGATACGGGACGACCTTCAGGCCACACTCCAGCCCCTCGAGCCGAGGACAGAACTTGGGGCCGAGCCCCACTCGTCTGACCACAGAGGCCAAACCCAGTCACCCGGCAGGTGTCAGATCCTCAGCCCAGCCTCCGGCTCCAGCTCCGGCTCCCTCCTCCCGGCTCATCCTCCTCAGGGGACCCCATTTCTCTGTGGCCCAGGCCCCCCTCCTGGCGACAGGCGAAACAGAAATGGCCTGTGCATCGGCGCCACCCCCCCATCAGGCCTG
>NW_006284618.1:6695982-6696266 GCF_000327345.1 Myotis davidii | reverse complement strand
TCAGACCTCCGCGCCTCACACACTGACTCGGACCCCAGGGCAGGAGCAGGGAGGATGGTGGCTGCCGGGCAACTAGGAGGCGTTTTCCCCCTAATGTCATGGCTGGGGTCACTCGGGGTCAAAGCGCTTCCTCGGGTGCCTGCCCACCTGCCCCCAGGCAGTTCCAGAGGGTCAGAGGTCAGAGGTCAGAGGCCCTCATGACCGGCCACTTCTCAAGACCCGCCCCGGTCAGTGAGGCCCAGCCCCGGCCGCCCTGGCTCTGGTGGCAGCGGGGCCCTGCGTGT
>NW_006284618.1:6695430-6695640 GCF_000327345.1 Myotis davidii | reverse complement strand
GGCTCAGCCCCCTGCCTGGGTGAGAGGTCAGAGGTCAGAGGTCAGAGGCACACACGCACACACAGGCACACAAGTGCACACTCACGGGGTTAACTCCTTCTCTCTCCTCCCTGGCCTGTGTCGGCCTGGGGGGTCGCAGGGAGGCGGGACGCGTGGGCATCCGTGTGTCTCCCACGCGCTGCGGCAGGGAAGTCCGATTCTGAATCGGAC